>NC_073306.1:59679541-59999541 GCF_027595985.1 Sorex araneus | reverse complement strand
GCTGCTTTACTATCTGCACTGTTGCAAAAAGTATCAAATAACATATGCTCATTGATGGCATTTCAAAAAGAATGAAAGATCACAAGAATGTAAAGCATGGTATATGGCTAATTCTTGATAACTATCGGGCTATTTGGTCAAAATCAGTAGTTATGTCCAATTTTTAAGTGACTGGAAATCATTTTTATGGTAAAAATAAGATAAATTCTTCAAAGAACTAATGGACTTTTTTCCCCGGCTGCAAACTCAAAAGGTATTCGACAAGTAATATAACTAATGTTTCCATATTCTACATTACCTTAGTCAGAAGACAAACTCCGATGCTGAGATTAACCATCCTCCAGCACAAAGTGGGTTGCATTCAAATGCTGGTATTTCAGTGTAGCGCAATGTAATCTCTAAACAGTGATGCAGATTCATCCACTCCTTAACATAACAAATCTAGGTGCAAGGTATGCAAAGATGAATATATGCAAAGATAAATACATGCAGTTCTTATCCTCAGGAACCCACAACTGTAGAGTTAGAGACTCAGAAGCAACATGATTCGCAGAAAATAAACTAATGGTCTCAGCTGCATGGGATTTTAGATGCCCACATGTGATATTTTATTCAATGCATAGAATTACTGATGAGGCAGAAGAAGAAACAAAACAAATTATCAACACAAGTACAGAGAAAATTGAGTGAGCTGAATGACAGGACAAGGATTCTTAAGCAGGAAGTAAAGGTAAGTTCTGAAAGTACATAGAGGTTCA
This sequence comes from Sorex araneus, assembly GCF_027595985.1. Lineage (NCBI taxonomy): Eukaryota > Metazoa > Chordata > Mammalia > Eulipotyphla > Soricidae > Sorex > Sorex araneus. The sequence continues at coordinate 59,998,783 of NC_073306.1, read as the reverse complement.
ACACTAAACCCAGGGTGAAAACTGTAGAGACTGGTGTCACCCTATCCGTCTTGAATTTTATTGCTCTATAAGACACAGGTGATTATTCAAATATTCTCTAGCAGGTTTTTTTTTGTTTGTTTTTGTTTTTAGTTGAAACTTGGAATTATAGAATAATTTTCAGGAATGGTGGCAATTACTGCTGTGGGATGGGGTGGATGTTTGGTATTTAAAAGGTTCCCATATTCTGGAATGGGTGACCTTTCCCCATATCCCTGATCTTTTGGGAGCCTGGCAGTTAAACCCATGAACTGCCTCTGACGCCATATAAGCTCATTAATGGCCATGATCCAAAGACTCACAAATAACTTTCATAAGAGATCAACTAGCTGCAGAGATGCCTCAGGACCCCAAAGGTCAACATCCAGTTAAATATTTAACTCTAGCTTCATCGCCCTATTTAAAATTTTAGAATTCCTGGAGTGACATCACATACTCTATGCCACAATACCACGCTATACCACTGATGTACCAGGAATAGAACACCACATTCGATGGTGTGTCAAGTAGAAGGCAACTTCTCTCAATCTAATACATATATATTAGCATCCACTACCCAGCCACCACCACATTCCACACCATCACACTCAAGGACGCTTTCCAGACACTTGGGCCAAACCTCACACATGAGTGAAGCCCACAGAACCAGGTAAAGCAGAAGTTTTTGACCTGTTCTCCAGGTTCAATGGGACGGGGAAACTCCTACAATCTCTGGCGCCCCACCCCAGGGATTAAACCCAGACAACCCACCCTACTGGAGACAGATAAATACCTCACCAGCAGACCTCCACTACCTCCACTACCCATCTACCACCACATTCCAAGATGCTTTCTGGACCTTGTGGCTGCTTTGCAACTGCGTGACACAGTATAAAACACTTAATACCCTTTTTTTTCCCCGCACCATATTTGATGGACCTCAAATATGGTATGAACCATGGGAATGCCCGTAAGGGTGATTGGAGGCCGCCCTAAAAGCCTCCATCCCTCTCGGAGAGCCTGGCAAGCTACCAAGAGTACCCCACCCGCATGGAAGAGCCTGGCAAGCTACCCGTGGTGTATTCAATATGCCAGAAACAGTAACAACAAGGGGCCTCATTCACCTGACATTGAAAGAGCCCCCAATACGGCAGCAGTAAGAAAAATGAGCAAGGAGAGGCTGGAAAAGTCGCAGGGATGAACTAGACTGCCAAAACGAAGAAAGACTAAAATCACTGTCTGTACTTTCAACGCACATACACTGGCATCAGAAGAGTCCATCAAGGACCTGATGGTACAAGTGCAGAAGATCAAGTACGACATCATTGGTCTGACCAAAACGAGAAGGCATCAATCACATCATGCCATTTTCAACACTGGAGAAGAACTGTTCCTCGGAACATGTGACAACATGTGACATGTGACAACAGAGACCACGGTGTCCTTGTCAACACGAACTTGGCCATGAGCATTGATTCATTCGAATGCCTAACAACCTGAATCAGACAGTTACGCTTGAATAGATGTAGCTCACTGCCGGCAGTTTCTATCTTTGTTGACTATGCACCAACTTCCAACTACAATGAAGAAGAAATTGAGAAGTTCTACATGGAGCTGGAGAAGTTCTATAAAGAAGACCACTCCTTCTACAAGATCATTGTTGGTGATTTTAATGCCAAGATAGCTCCAAGAAGGTAGACCAAAGAACTCCACATTGGATCCCATGGACTAGAATGGAAAAAACACAGTGAGACACTGAGTCCATCATGTCGACCAAGACCATCCATGGTAACTCACAGTTCCAAAAGGCCAAATCTAAACGTTGGACATGGGAGTCTCCCGGTGGACAGTTCCACAACAAAATTGACCACATCATATTCAATCGAAGGTTTTGCCTGACAGATGTTGCTGTTGTCCCAAAATTTCAAACGGGATCGGACCACCATCTCCTTCGTGCAAAATTCTACTTCACAGAGCGGGGAGAAAAGTCTGCAAAGTTTAAGTTTAAGAAGAGAACTCCTATAATGACCACCAACTGGGAGCTCTTTGGCACTATTGCAGCAACGTGGGAAGATGCCGTCATTGACAACATCGATGAGGAATATGATCAACTGGTTCAGCACCTCCATGACTGCGCAAAGAATGCCGAGAGTGAGAAAGCCACAGATGCCTGTCTTTGGAAACTCTAAAGCTCATTCGCCATCATGGTTTGGCACGAGCCTCAGGCAACCAAAAGCTAACATCTAAGCTTGAAAAGCTATGCAGAGAACAATAAAGACCTCAAAGAGAGAAGAGAAGCTGTGTTAGCCAATGCGGTAGAAGCTGGGAAAAGTATTCACAACACTGTACTACTATCCTTCACCAACTACAAGACCAAGATGACTGCCCTCCGATGTCCTGATAGATCTATCACATCTTCCAGAAAGGCAATGGAGAGGATTATTCATGACTGCTACTCAGATCCCTTTGACAGCCACGTCTACCTGCCCACATACCAAATTCCACAGGATGGATATGTCATTCCCAATGTCCTTTCTTCCGAAATACGGCATGACATTTCGTCGGTAAAAACTCGTACAGCACCTGGTCCAGACAAGATCAGACGCCAGTACTCATCAATACACTGCCTCGGCCATTCACACACTTCCTGTCCAAATGCAAGTTTCCGTCCCAGTGGAAAACCAGCAGGACCTTTCTGTTGTATAAGATGGGAGACATCCACGACATCGGCAACTATCGTCCAATCTGCCTGTTGCCCGTCGTCTACAAATTGTTCACTCAAGTCATCCTGGATAGAACAGGCAGAACACTAGATGAAGGACAACCATGCAAGCAAGCCGGGTTCCGAAAAGGATTCAGCACTATAGACCATATCCACACATTGACCAAACTCATTGACGTTTCTCAAGAGTTCAAGATGCCACTCCTTCTAATGTTCATTGATTTAAAGAAGGTTTTCTATTCTGTTAAGACTGATGCAGTCATAGAAGCCTTAGACAAACAGGGCGTTCAAACTCGGTACATCAAGATCCTCCGCAGGTTGTATTACGGATTCACCACCATCATCTCATCATTCTACAAGGAAGTGATCGTTGATGTAAAGAGATGGGTTTGGCAGGGTGATACCATTTCACCGAAACTCTTCAGCACCACCCTCAAGAATGTCATGCAACTACTGGAATGGGAAGGAATGGGAGTGAAGATAGACGGTCGGCTAATACACCACTTCCACTTCGCTGATGACATCATTCTCATAACATCAAACATTAGCCAATCGGCACAAATGCTGACTGACTTTGACCGTGAGTGTGGATAGGTCGGACTACAGCTGAACATCAGCAAAATGATGTTCATGAGAAACAGACTAGTCCCTGATGTTTCATTTGCTCTCAATGGAACAAACATCTCCGAATGCAGTAGCTATGTGTACCTGGGTCGGGAACTCAACATGAAGAACGACTTGGCACCAGAACTGCCCAGGAGGAAGAGAGCAGAGTGGAATGCCTTCAAGAGCGTTGAAGAAGTGGTCAAGAAGATGAAGAACCTCCACCTCCAGGCACATCTTTTTGACTCCACTGTTCTTCCTGCACTAACATACGCGTCAGAGACCTGGGCCTACGCAAACAAGATGAGAACGCTATCTGGGTATCCCAAAGAGGAATCGAAAGATCTATGCTTGGAGTATCACATTTCACTCATGTGAGAGAATAAATCCGCAGTTCCGATCTCCATTGATGATCAAGAATTAGGGACACTGTCTTGTTTGCCAAGGCATCGAAAATCAGATGGGCCAAATACATAATGGGAGTCAGAGATAACCAGTGAACTAGAACTATTACTGACTGGATTCCAAGGAATGTCAAAAGATCGAGTGGCCACCTACCAATGAGATGGTCAGACTTTTTCATCAAAACCCTGAATGAATGGTTTGAGGCTCTTCCTGTTCCTGGATCGAGCAGATATCATTGGGCTACAGTAGCACGTGACAGGGACAAATGGAGATGTTACTGTCACCCACTCGAGTAAATTGAGGATCAATGGAATGACAAGTGACAAGTGATACAATTGATTAGCATGCAAGGCTCAATCCATAATGATGTGTTAGTAATGTCTTATACAAGGGCTTAATGGTTCCATGGTGAGATGTAACAATTTTATACGATTTCTTCTAGGAAACTTCTTTTGACTATTGTAAGTGAATTATTCATAGAAAGGAATACAAAATAAATTATTTAGGACCTATTATTGGGGCAGCTTTGGGTGGTGATTGTGAAAATTCAAAATAATGGTGGTGGAATTGTGTAATGATGGTGGAATTGGTATTGCAATATTTAATTTAATAAATTATTGTGAATAACTTTAAAAAATTAAATCACTTGTATCACTTGTAGTCCCGTTGATCTTCGATTTGCTCGAGCAGGCACCAGTAGCATCTCCATTTGTCCCTGTCGTGAGCTAGTGTTGCCCAATGATACCTGCTTGCTCCAGGAACAGAAAGAGCCTCAAATCATTCACTCAGAGATTTGACGAAGAAATCTGACCAACTAGTTGGTGGGCAGCCACGAGGTCTTCTGACGTCCTGTGGAATCCAGTCCGTAACAGCTCTAGTTCAACGGTCATCTCTGAATCGTGCATTACATGACCGGCCCATCTGATTTTTGATGCCTTGGCAAACGAGACAGCATCCCTGATTTTTGACCGTTGATGGAGGTCAGAACTCCGGATTCCTTCTCTCACTTGAGTGAGACATGATATTCCTAGCATAGCTCTTTCGATTCCTCTTTGGGATACCCTAATAGCATTCTCATCCTGCTTGTGTAGGGCCCAGATCTCTGAGGCATATGTTAGTGCAGGAAGAACGGTGGAATCAAAAAGATGTGCCCGGCCCAGATAAATCCAGAGCCGCTGAGCGCGAATCGGACCCTCTGCGCCTAAAGACTTTGATTCCAGAGATGTAACAGATTTGGGCATCCAGCGCAACATCCGATAGCAATGCACTGGGACTGCGAACTGGGCTACAATTCTGTGCTGCCGGGGGTGGATTTTTTCCCTCCCCACCCTGTCTTCCTGCACGGAAAGCGGCGGCCTGGCGGCACCCACGTGGCAGGCGCCATCTTCTGTGACTCCAAACCCAGAGGTATTCGGTTTTTACTTTTGGGGCTCCCAGGAACTCATGGGAAGGGGGCATAACCGGCACGCCCTCGGCCCAGATAAATCCAGAGCCGCTGAGCGCGAGTCGGACCCTCTGCGCCTAAAGACTTTGAATTCAGAGACTTCTTACAGCAATGCACTGGGACTGTGAGCTGGGCTATGTAATTTCTGGCAGAATTTTCCCTGGACTTTATACAGAAATCCAATGCGACTTAACATTTATAATTGTCAGCAATGTGAAATGGTTCCTTTTGAACAGGTCTGACTTGGGGGGGAAACTCCAAATAATAACAGTAAGTTTTTGTTGAAATTTTGAAGGTTTTTAATGTAGCAGCCACCTCTCTGGACTGTGAACTAAGCAAAAGCCCCATGCTGGCCGACGCGGCGTGGCGTACACCATATTATGAGGCGCGGGAAGGGGGATGAGGGGGAAAAAGGAAAAAAAAAGGGAAAAGGAAAAAGGAAAAAAAAAGAGAGAGAGAGAGAGTTATGTACTTGTAGCAGTGGGGCTACATATCTCTTCATTTCTAGCAATGAAAAACTAATTATCAAATGTAGTAGGTCTGTCTCTCTTGGTTGGAAATTCCCACAACTATAGTGAGTTTTGTGTTGAATTATGGAATGTAATCAAGGTAAAGAAAAAATGAAGTCAAATTCATTAGTTATACAGTAGGGGCTAGGGGTTGGGGTTGGGGGGTATACTGGGGTTTCTGATGGTGGAATATGGGCACTGGTGAAGGGATGGGTGTTTGAATATTGTATAACTGACATATAAACCTGAGAACTTTGTAACTTTCCACATGGTGATTTAATAAAAAGTTAAAAAAAATAAATAAATAAAATAAAATAAAATTTAAAAAGTCAAAAACAAAAAAAGATGTGCCCGGAGTCGGAGGTTCTTCTTTCTCTTTACCACCTCTTTGATGCTCTTGAAGGCATTCCACACTGCTCTCTTCCTCCTGCTCAGTTCTGACACCAAGTCATACCTCATGTTGGTTTCTCGACCCAGGTACACATAGCTGCTGCATTCAGAGATGTTCGTTCTATTGAGAGCAAATGGAGCTTCAGGGACCAGTTTGTTTTTCATGAACATCGTCTTGTTGAGATTCAGCTGCAATCCGACCTTTCCACACTTGTGGTCAAAGTCGGCCAGCATTTGTGCCACTTGGCTAATGTTTGGCTTTATGCGAACGATGTCATCAGCCAAGCGGAAGTGGTGTAATTGCCGACCATCTATCTTCACTCCCATTCCTTCCCATTCCAATTGTCACAGGATGTTCTCAAGAGTGGCGCTGAAGAGTTTCAGTGAAATGGTATTACCCTGCCGCACCCCTCTCTTTATGTCAATGATCACTTCCTTGTAGAATGGTGAGATCCTGGTGGTGAATCCACAATACAGCTCGCGGAGGATTTTGATATACTGAGTTTGAGTGCCCTGTTTGACCAAGGCTTCGATGACCACCTCAGTCTCAACAGAATCGAAGGCCTTCTTTAAGTTGATGAATGTTAGACAGAGGGACATCTTGAACTCTCGAGAAACTTCAATGAGTTTGGTCACTGTGTGGATATGGTCTATTGTGCTGAATCCTCTTCGGAACCCGACTTGCTCGCATTGTCCTTCGTCTAGTGTTCTGCCTATTCTATTCAGGATGACATGAGTGAACAACTTGTAGACGACAGACAACAGGCAGATTGGGTGATAGTTGCTGATGTCTTGGATATCTCCCTTCTTGTACAACAGAATGGTTCTACTGGTTTTCCACTGGGATAGAACCTTGCATTCAGACAGGTAGCATCTGAAGAGTCGGGCCAATGTATTGATGAGTACTGGCGGCACATTCTTCAGGTGTTCGGGTCTGACATTGTCCGGACCAGGTGCTGTTTGAGTCTTTACCAGTGAAATGGCGTGTCAGATTTCAGAAGGGAGAACGTTGGGAACGACATATCCATCCTGTGGAATTTGGTATGTGGGCAGGTGGACATGGCTGTCAAAGAGATCTGAGTAGAAGTCGTGAATAATTTTCTCCATTGCCTTTCTCGAGGATGTAATAGATCCATTGGGACATCAGAGGGCAGTCATCTTGGTCTTGTAGTTGGCGAAGAACAGGCAAGCATTGCGAATACTTTTCCTGGCTTCTGCTGCACTGGCCAACACTGCTGCTCTTCTCTCTTTGAGGTCTTCCTTTATCGCATCTCTGCACAGCTTTGTGAGCTCGGACATTAGCTTGTGGTTGCCAGAGGCTCGCACCAAATCACGTTGACGAATGAGCTTGAGAGTTTCCGAAGACTGGCGTCTGTTTGTGGCTTTCTCACTCTCGGCATTCTTCGAACACACACGGAGGTGCTGAACCACTCAATCGTATTCCTCGTCGATGTTGTCAATGACGGCATCTTCCCACGTTGCTGCAATAGTGCCAAAGAGCTCCCAGTTGGTGGTTATTCTGGGAGTTGTCTTCCTAGCCTTAAATTTTGCAGACTTTTCTCCCCGCTCTGTGAAGTAGAATTTTGCACGAAAGAGACAGTGTTCCAAGCCCATTTGGAATTTTGGGACAACAGCAACATCGGTCAGGCAAAACCTTCGATTGAATATGATGTGGTCAATTTCATTGTGGAACTGTCCACCAGGAGACTCCCATGTCCAGCGTTTAGATTCGGCCTTCTGGAACTGTGAGTTACCATGGATGTTCTTGGTCGACATGATGAATTCAGATAGTCTCTCACCCTGATCGTTTTATTTTAGGCCATGTGTCCCAATGTGGAGTTCTTCGGGCGACCTTCTCGGACCTATCTTGGCATTAAAATCACAACAATGATCTTGTAGAAAGTGTGGTCTTCTTTATAGAACTTCTCCAGTTCCATGTACAACCTCTCAATTTCTTCTTCATCGAAGTTGGAAGTTGGTGCGTAGACGATGAAGATAGAAACTGCAGGCAGTGAGCCACATCTATTCAAGCATAATCGACCAATTCGGGTTCTTAGGCCTTCGAGTGAATCGATGCTCATGGCCAAGTTCGTGTTGACAAGGACACCAACGCCACCAATGCCTCTATTGTCACATGATCCGAGGAACAATTCTTCTCCAGTGTCAAAAATGGCCTGATGTGATTGATGTGTCCTCATTTCGGTCAGACCAATGATGTCGTACTTGATATTCTGCACTTGCACCATCAGGTCCTCGATGGATGCCTCTGATGCCAGTGACCATGCATTGAAAGTACAGACAATAAAAATAAAAATAAAATAAAAGACAATAAAAATAAAATTAAATTAAAATAAAATAAAAATAAAATTTTAAAAATAGGGTTCCTATCAACAGCTGAGAGGGCAAAATACACCAAGTAAATATAGTAAATTCAGTGTGTTGTACACAATTTTACTGAGCTGATATTTGAATATGAATAGAATTTGATCATGCTGACTAATAAATTAAAAGTATCTCAAGCAGGGGCTGGAGCAATAGCACAGCGGGTAGGGCGTTTGCCTTGCACGCGGCCGACCCGGGTTCGATTCCCAGCATCCCATATGGTCCCCTGAGCACCGCCAGGAGTAATTCCTGAGTGCAGAGCCAGGAGTAACCCCTGCGCATTGCCAGGTGTGACCCAAAAAGCAAAAAAAAAAAAAAAAAAAAGTATCTCAAGCAGAGGGGAGAGGTGCAAAGGCCTTGGCATTCAAGAAAATAGCATTTATTTGGGAAAGAATTGCTGTAACCTGCTCATGGGCAGTGTGTATGTACAATTTATAAAGCAATCAAAAGCTCTTGTCACCTCTCTTCTTGAGCACTAGAATTTGGAGCAGTTAGCTTGAAATCTAAAATTAGAGAACTATCTCTACAAAGTAATAATAATGACAATACAATGTGATACTGTATCACTGTATCACTGTCATCTCTTGTTCCTTGGTTTGCTGGAGCAGGCACCAGTAACATCTCCATTTGTCCCAGCCCTGAGATTTTAGCAGCCTTTCTTTACTCATCCTTCCCAACAGTGCCACATTGGAAGCTCTTTCAGGGTCAGAGGAATAAGACCCATCATTGCTACTGTTTTGGCATACGGAATACGCCACTGGGAGCTTGCCAGGCTCTGCCATGTGGGCAGGATACTCTCATTAGCTTGCCAGGTTCTCCAAGATGGAGAACTAGACAATAAGAGGTCGTGCAGCAGCGAATACAATACAATGTGATGCATATTAAAATAAAAAATATATAAAAGGAGCTCAAGAGGAGAGAATCCTTCAAGTATACTGTTGCAAAACTACTTTTTAGTCCTGCATTGTTGCTGAATATGGCCTGTCCCACCATGTTCATTGACATGCACAGATACATTTCCTTCCATGTTCATATAGTACCACTAGGTTTTCCCTTTCCCTGTTGTTTTTCCCTGCTAAATGTCTTTGATCATTTGCCCCGGACAGTTTTCTAGGTCTTTACCAATATGCTACTAGAACTTGAATATCGGGGAATTTGGCTAGATACCAGGAAGAAAATCATCATAGTTCTTAATTCATTCTTCAGTTGTTCTTTATTGATCACATGCTGCATGCCAGCAATACTCTAGGGATGGAGACACAGCAGTGAACATGAGATACATTTTAGCTTCTATAGAGTATGTTTCTAACATCTTGTGCCTCAGCTCTATTTCCATCTCCAGCTGCAAGCTTAGATGAAAGTGCTATTACAGAAATTTTTAGTTAAAAACAAGGGAACTTTTTAGAAAATTATTGAAAAAAATCACCACTCGGAAAGTTTTTCTAAATAATAATGCCACTGAGGTATAACCACATGAAGCAACATATTTGCATTGTTTTTATTTTTTATTTTCTCTGTTGCTACCTTTCAACACTTGCTTTGTTTTTCCCCAACGCTTCTTCAAGGACATTAGATTTGGATTAACCTCTCTGATTTCTCTCAATTTTACTATGATACAGCATTATTTGCCTTGGCAATCCTACCACTTTATCTTAAAGAGCCAAGTCTGCAGTTTACCTTTTGGTAGCTAATTCTTTAGATCTATTTCAGGTCCTGAATTTACCGTGCCAATCATTAAAAGAGCATTAATTGATTGCTGGAGAGGTGGTTGTAATATATTCCATCTTTCAAGCAACCCACACTTCCCAATTATACCCAAAGAGTAGACTTATTGATGATTCCATTAAATTTGGTCTTTATATATAAATGGAGTCACGTAATCTGCATATTTAAGTGGTACTTAATTAAATTCAGTCCCACAGAGAAAGAGAAGTTAAACAGTGCAGGTAATTCCATTTACCATTTCAGTCAAAGAACACATGTCCTGTGAAAGCAAAACCTATGCTATCATCACAATCTCAACTTGCATGCACCTTTCAGAGAAAGAATATAATTTCAATGGTTAAAGATATTATTTTTTATCAAACAACTTTTCCCCAAATGCAAGCCAGGAACCAGTTCTAGTGCTCAAGTGCAGGTAGTGCTCTGTTTCAAAGCTTAAAATAAGCCTTGGAATTCAGGCTGCTGAGAATCTCTATACCAATGTCCAAAATGTTTCCCTAATGTATATCCAAAAATAATTTTCCATTTTTAGCAGTTATTTTTGTAATACTGTTAAGTCATAACCTTAATCAAATACAGTACTTTACCTTACTACTGAAGTGAGATTGATCTAGAATCTTCGACAGAGTATAGCAGATGTTGACTCTATTCTTCCACTTGCTTTCAACATTTTCAAAGAAACACCATCTTCCAGCACTTGCAACAACCTGAGAGGTTCTCTGGCCACTAAGGTCTTCTCTGTACATGCCTGGGGAAGGTCAGAAAAGCAAAATATGAACCCTTGAAGCAAACCATTACTAAAAACTAGTGAAAGAGAGAGAGAGACAGAGAGAGACAGAGACAGAGAAAACCTTATTCTAAGCTACATCATCCACAGAGCCTCCCAGAATCCCCAAACTGATTTAAGGTATAGCTGTTCACAGTGTAACTGCTTACTGGAGTTATTTATTGGCTTTCTTTCATTTCCTGCCTCCTCTTCCTCACTTTCGTATTTCTTGGAAACCCTCCTGAGGAACTAATTGTCCTTGAATCTTTGCCTCAATGTCACTGTCACTTCTGGAGCAGACTGAACTACATGACACAGAATTCTTGCAACCGACTCTTGAAAATTAGCAAAATTGACCCTGGGTAAAATGTGTCTAATCCCAGAAGACATACATCATGCCTTTTCGGACTATGTTTCATGAAAGGCTGTCTGAAATGTGTTTCCTGTTTGCAGATCTTAGACCTGAACAACCCAAATCACCATCTCCTTGTGAATAAAACCTTGTTTTTTATATCATCTTTGTAACATTTCTCAATCTTTTTGCCTATAAAAATAACAAATCTGTCATAATTGCACAACATTACAAATGAAATTAATTTGAATTTATTATTTTACATCACTTACTCATAAAAAATAAAGCGCATTTGGCTATGGTTTCTTTGCATGGAGAAATATTTGAACACATATGCTAACTGAAAGCAAAATCAATAAATTACTAAAATACTATGTAAAGTGGGGGGAAATGCATTTATTATTCCTAGCTAGTAAAAGAGTTTTTCGTAAAATTTCTCTCTTTTAAAAAAGTCAAATATTTTGGAAATACCTTTCTGGAATGACGTTTGAGGCTTTAAAAGATTGAAGTGGAAATACAATAAATTTTAAGGGCAAGCAAAATGTTAACACTTTCCCATAATATTGTTGAGTATTGTCAGAAAGCTGTAGAGTTATATCGTAAAGCAAAAAGATTCAAGAAATGTAGTTTCCCAATAGCACTTTAGACCGTTCTTCCTTGTCAGTTGTTTGAATTTTGAGATAACTTTTCTTATTGAAATTTACATATTTAATATAGTGTGCATAAATCCACAATAAAGGGTTTCAGAAGATTCAAGGTAAAGTCATCTTATTCATCTCTTGTTATGACCAGGTTTCTTTATTGTTGTTTTTAGAACCATACCTGGCAGTGTTCAGGACTTACTCAAGGTTCTGTGCTGCTTAGCCTACTCCTGGTAGGTTCAGGATCCATATGCAATGACCCAGTAGACTATTTGTCTGTCCCTCGTTATGCTTTTAACAAAGATGTCATTATCTTAACACCTTAGTTCTAGCTTCTAAAAGATGTATTATTACCTGTCTATATTTTACATGTATCTGTATGTTTTATATTTGCTTACTTTACATGTATATAAGATATATGTATATGTTATAATAAAAGTAATGTTCTTTGTTCCTGGTGAGGGGTGAATGCATTTCCCTGCACCTCCTCTATGCTGAAACGTTCTGCATGCCAACTGACCTGGTGTGTTCTTGGCAGTCTCAGGGCCCCAAATGACTAACTCCAGAATACATTGTATTTTTCCAACAGAGTCATTTGGCCTCTAGCTTGTTCCTTAGCTGGGGTCAGAGAGCAATGAACACATGGGGGTGCCTGAGGCTTGAGAAGATTTGGCCTATTGAGTTTGTACCTCTGAGCATTATTTATAATTTGATTTGCTTTGACTAACCAGTAACTGTTAGTTTTCCCTTGAAAAAATAAAAACATTTCTATATTTCTCAAAAATAATAAAAACATGTCTGATCACAGTGATTTTATGTAGACTTAAATTTTTTATCTTAGGGAATAATTATTGTGTGCTCAAAATAATAGAATAGAAAAAATAATAATCTGCAAACTGCATTCTCAGTGGAGACATGAGATGTCTCACTCAAGCTGTGGAAAATAGTTTCTAAGTCATTGTGTCTTAAAAATAGATGTATAGCAGGTTTGCATATACATACACGCAAATAGATAGGTATTTTTGTTTTCTTAACTGTTTGCTATTGCAGGAGTGTATTTCATTTCTTGAGAATAATGCTTTGGTGCTTATTACTGTGCTGTCTTTGAGATCCAGGTACACTGACTTCTGTTATAATGAGCCCTAAAGAGAGAGACATACACAAAGGATTTCAATGGGAGACTATCTTGTTGTTAGAGCTAATAAAGCTAAGGCAGTCCTAGAATGATAAATTATTTTAAGTTTCATCATTTTCAGAACAACATTTGAAAAATATGCCAACATCTTAAAACACTGTTCTTTCTTTTTTGCTTTAATCCCAAACAGAAATCTTCAGATATTGTGAAAGCACATTCACATTTCATTACCACAGCTGCCCAGGCAGCTGTATAGAAATCTATGAGTTGTTGATGTTTCTGAAGCTCTGACAGGCAGACTGCAGGAAAAATCAAGTGTGAAAAAACCAACCCTGAATTAAAAGGTATGCAGATCGCTCTCATTTTTATGATGGATAAAATTCAAATAAACCACCTATAAAATCACACACACATTTATGTTTTCCCTGGCAAAATTACACACTAAAATCTCTGATACCAGTTTAGTCTAGTGATGAAAATTAATATACTGGCCTTAGAAATCCTGAATAGCTGCGAGGAACAAAGATATTTGTTTCTCTGAATGGCAGTCACAGAACCTGCATTCTGCTTCTGAGATCCATGGGTCTATTAAAGGCAATCATTTTAACCAATTTTATAATCAATATTCAGTGAAATGGCATTGGGCATAATGATCAACATTTAACCATTGAAACCAAAGTTCATGAATTCAAGTTAAAAAAATTAGATTCCTAGGGTACTCATGGGAAGGAAACACTCTTTCTTCAATGTTGCCCTTTTTCTTGCATCACCAATTCAATGGAAAATAGTTACATGACAGAAAAGAGTGGGAACAAAAATAACTGATTGATAAAATATGTGTCTTGCTCCAAGATGAATGGAGCTGGACGGAATGTACTGTGTGACTTAAGTCAGAAGGAAAAAAGATAAACACTGGATGATATCACTCATATGGGGCACATAAAGAAACTAAGCAATAAAAAGAAAATGTCTGATGAAAATAAGTCTTAAAAAAAGTGAGGTTATGAAAGGAAGATAGTGAGAGAATGAAAGAATCCAATTAATTCTGATGCAGAAAAATTGACACTTTTGGTCCTGTACATAGTCATGGTGTAGTGTACAAAATGCCATAACATGGCCTCTCTAAAACATATAAACATTTACATTATTATAAGTAAAAATCACTTCAATAAAATATCACTTTATATACCGGCTCAATAGGTTTATTGGAATGAGAGAGACAAAAGTAAAATTCCAAGAATAATGAAATAAGATTCAAGAATATGCTGAGATGATCTTGGATCATCATAGAGATAAATAAAGATCTTGAATTTTTTTTTTTGCTTTTTGGGTCATACCTGGCAATGCACAAGGGTTATTATTCCTGGCTCTGTATTCAGAAATTATTCCTGGTGGTGCTCAGGAGACCATATGGGATGCTGGGAATCGAACCCGGGTTGGCCACATGCTGTAGCTCCAGTCCAAGTTCTTGATTTTTAAAAGAACATTTTAATGTTTAATATATACAAATTAAATATAGAAACTATTAAATATAAGGTGCATAAATTCAACTGTCAACTTGACTTTTATTTCTAAAATCAATAAGCATGATATACTGCTATGCCCAGTCTCTGAAGAATGCACAATTTCCCATTCTTTTCTTGAAACCCCCCTTTTTCTCTACATATAAAACCAAGGAATGTTGAAAATAAGCTAAAGGTATTAGAATGTTTGTTATAAAATCCAAATGAAAAAACTACTTGGTTATCAAAGAATAATTTTTCCCCTCTAGTGAGTCATCATACTTATGGAAATCCAGAGTAATGTGCAATAACTTTCATCACTAATCATGAGACCAAGCAGTCTGAATGGAGAAACTGAACAATCATATTCCCTAGAGTAAGTCCATATTCTTGATGCCTGACTTGGTACCTAGTTTGGAATTTTTCTCCAAAGATTTGGACGAACTCTGTGATAGGGTTTTGTGTTCTGGTACCTGGAACTGAAATATGATCTTCAGCCTCACACACAGTAATTGCATATGGCAGATTAATGTCAAAGAGGCTTTGAACAAGGTAGGCTCATCATCAGAATTTTCTTCTAGCACTGAGTTACGACCTAATGTGTTCCCCTGCAGTGCCCCAAAGAGATGAGAAAGAATGGTTGGAAATATTATATAGTGCCCATAAAACTAGGTGTTCTTTCCCATCATTCAGAGGGGAAAAAAGCAAGAAAAAGATTTGCTAAGCCATCATTTCCAGATAGCAGTCTGTTGTGTGACCATTGCAACTCACCTAAATTATTTTGAAGTAGATCATATTTTCAGTGTCACTTTAAAATATTGATATGGTAAGAGACACATATTATAAAAACCTCAAGCCACTCACTCACTTTAGATGTAGTCATCACACGTAGTGATCCGAGCGTTTTGTAGATAAGAATCGAGTAAAGTATATCACAGTTGTGATTATGATTTCTATGTGAACCATCTAACTTAGTTCTCATGTAGGTTCACAGACCATATTCCTCATGGTGACAAATCTTATGCTGTTAGTCTCAAGATGAATCAGTGTGTTTTCTTTATTTGACTGAGCCACAAATTTTCTCTTTTGTTTTTGTTTTTCTATTCCTTAAATCACCTAACTTACTGAATCCTACTTTTTGAGGTGATCCTGATTGAGACATTTAGGAGCACTTAGGCAATATGCATTGGACTGAATTTCAATGTAGAAAAGATATTCATAAGACAAAATGCAATGAGTCAGTTAAGTCATTGTCAAACGCCATGTGTTTTCCAATAAATAATGATGCTCCATGTTTCTAGTGTGGTTGGTCCATGGCTCCTGAAAGAGTATTTAAATAAGAATTTGTTCATTTTCTGGACATCATGAGTACCCTCCCTAAGACAAGTGACCTTTCTCTGCAACCTGAACTTCCATCACTAAAGTTCCTAAGATGTATTTTGATGTTCTGTTGATTCTTCTGTTTTCTCAATTAATCTTTCAAGTTTTTAAGAGTAAGGATATATTCAGAAAGATACCACAGCATATAGGGTGCTTGTTTTGCGTGTGGTCAATGCAGGGTCAATTCCTAGAGCCACATGTGGTATCCTGAGCACTGCCAGGAGTCACCCTAAGCACAGAGCCAGGAGTAAGCCCAAAGCACAGTCAGGCACGGCCCAAAATCCACCTCCTGCTCCCACCAAAAACAAAAAATGAGTAAGGATAATTCTTCTTGAGGTCTACTATGGAAACTTATGCATGCTCTTAATATATGTGTATGTATTAATATCTATATATAGTATATATGTGGATGTATACATATATAATATATTGTATTGTTATTCTGAAATGAACTGGAATACAAAATAAAAGACATGCCCAAATAACAGCTTACAACTCAAAATTCTCAAAGCTCTCTTTGGTCTTCAATTTATTTCTGAAGGTTCTGTGTTAATGATTTCTCTATTTTTTCCCCTAATCTTCAGACCTCTGTCACTGCATATTTACATATAATAAATTTACAAAGGTTTGATTACATCTGGTCTTAGTAACCAAGAATGTCTAGTCTTCTTATTCTTTTATTTATTATTTTTTTGGGCCAGAGGGCCTAATATTCTTAACGCAGCACAAAACTGAGCAACTTCTTGATAAACCTGCACACTTGTGTTAAGTTCAAAATCCTATGGTGATGAGAATTATACATATTATACTCCATTTAATGTTGCTCAGCAATCCATTTAGTTCCATAGAGTCTGGTCTTATTAGAAGTGGTCTTTAGATGCTCCAAATGAACTGAAGTCTTAAAACAAAGGAGAAACGTAGAAGTAAACAAATTTCTTTACAAAAAAACTCTATGATTGAAACTATGTCCAAAGGAGACTCTTTAGAAGTCCTCCCGAGTCCCTTTCTTAATTCTAAGCAGATGCAACCTAAAATTAATCAAATAGTTACATTTATGTCCAGTGATTTTGATCCATTTTGTCACTTAATTGTATAAAGCTATCTTCTGCAAAATAGTATACTGGTATTTCAAAATAAATTGATTTTTAAAAATGAACATGGATAAAAAAGCTACAGATGGGGTTTTTATATACAGTTGTTTGCTCGGTAGATGGAATATTGAATCTTTCACCCATTAAATGTATCCTCACCACAGATTTGCTGCACCTGCTATTTTACATCTCAGTGTATTTCATACTGAATATTTATGGTCCTTTCAAAATAATATGGAGACAGACTAAGTGGTCACGAGCAGCCCAATGCTGACATCTACTGGACCCACAAGCAGATGCATTTGTAGCCACAGAAGAATTCTCTTTTTCTACTTTAAAGTGTAATGCAGGGTGCGGTGCCAGGAATAACACAGGGGGTAAGGCTCTTATCTTGGACACAACTGATACCTATTTAATTTTCAAACCATACACAGCATCCCAGCACCATCAGGAGTGACACTTGACCATAGACCCAGGATCAAGTTCTGAACACTGCTGGGTGTGGCCTACCAAAAACCAAAGTACACGAAATGTAAAGCAAATTTAATTTGATTTGTTTTATAAACACATACTTATTCTCATACATTCATGTTATATATGTTTTTCTTGTCCTCAGTAAAACTAACTATATCCTTCTTTTGCCAAAGTACATACAATAACTAGATGAGCTGTTACAATGCGAAGGTCAGAGAGTCAAGTGTTTAATACATAGTTAATCTGAAGTCTGTTCCTGAAGTTGGTGTTACTAGGAATTCAGCTTGAATTATACAGAAATTATACAATTCTGGAATATGTACACTTGATTTAAAGTGTTGTGAGGAAAGAGCAATTAAAAATAAGGAAAGAGAATGACTAGCTACTACAGCCAAATTTCAGAGCCAGTTTTCTGATAGCACTTTGTTTATCATACCACAAAGGGCTTGAATTTATAGTATTCTACTGTATCAGTGTGGCAGGAGGGTGGTGCAGAGAAAAAATATCTTATTGGTGAACAGAAAAACTGACTCAGATACAAAATTGCTCACAGCAGATTTATAGTTCTAGGACCTTTGCCCTGCATGTTTTTCTATTCATGCTAATACTGCTAATAACAGATTGGTTCTCTTTTCGGCCCTAATATTTTTTCGTTTGTTTTGGGACTGGAGCGATAGCACAGGGGGTAGGGCATTTGCCTTGCATGCAGCCGACCCAGGTTCGATTCCTCCATCCCTCTCAGAGAGCCCGGCAAACTACCAAGAATATCCCTTCTGCACGGCAGGGCCTGGCAAGCTACCCGTGGTATATTCAATATGTCAAAAGTAGTAACAACAAGTCTCACAATAAAGACGTTATTGGTGACCGCTAGAACAAATCGATGAACAACTGGATGACAGTGCTACAGTGCAGTGCTTTGTTTTTTGATTTTGGGCCACGCCTGATCGTACTACCTCTCCAATCCACCCACCAAACTCCCAAATTTATTTTTAGTCAGTAAAATTTGTAAACTTTGTAAACTTCACACTTGACAAAAAGTATAAAGCTAACCCTTATAAATAAAGTTTTGATCAGTGTTCTTCAATCTTTTCACACTTGTAAACTGACAGTGTTCTGCATACCAGTCCACAGACTGGAAGTTCTGACCACTGCAGTAGACCGCAGGTTTTCAACATTTTTAGCTCCGTACACCAACACTGATCTGTAGACTAGTGGTTAAAGACCACGGGTTTAGATCTGCAGATTTAGGCCAAATTTACTAAATTTCTCAATTAAAGCACACATATGAAAGCCCAGAGATCCTGTCGCTGTTACTGTCATACTATTGCTCATCAATTTGCTAGAGCGAGCACCGGTAACGTCTCCATTGTGAGACTTGCTGTATTGCTTTTAAAGCCCAGAGATGCTGTGTAAAATTTGATAGAGGAGAGCTCTTACAAAAAAAACAAAAAACAAAACAAAACCCACCTGTCACATGTCTTATACTGCCTGCTTCTGTTTCATTACATTGTATGGGGATTATCATTTGACAAATCAATTGCATGAAAAATATGTACTTTATTTTCTATCATATATTAATTTTATTTGTTCATTTTTTAAATTTTTTATGAAAGAACTGTGATTTA
The DNA here is from genome assembly GCF_027595985.1 of Sorex araneus. Lineage (NCBI taxonomy): Eukaryota > Metazoa > Chordata > Mammalia > Eulipotyphla > Soricidae > Sorex > Sorex araneus. The sequence continues at coordinate 59,979,622 of NC_073306.1, read as the reverse complement.
TAGTTATTGATCACTGATTTTTTAGGCATATCATATTTCAACAGCAATCCCACCACCAGTGTCAAATTTCCCTTCACCAGTGTTCCCATATTCCCTCCCCACCTTAAAATACACTCCATCCCCACCTGTCAACTTGACAGACACATTACAAAGTTTCAGTGGTTGCAATTTAATCTCATGTTTTCAATTTTGCTGAGTTTGTGTTTTGGATATATGGGTCTATACCATGTACCCACATTGCCAGTATAATTGAAACCCTGATGACTGTTCACCCACTACTTTCTCTTCTTCCCCCTTGATCTCTTTCCTTCTCTGTCCTTCTCTATAAACTTTGGAGTCAAGGGTGATATAGGCACCCCATCTTTTACTATAGTGCATTTCTTTACTCAGTATTCTATATACCACAGATCAGCGAGATTATGTGTTTTTCTTCTATCTACTTCATTCATATTTTGTTCTTCAGTTTTTCATTCAACTGGTTAGAAGAAAATGTTAAGCTTACCAAGTCAAGTAACTCAGTGTTGTGTACTTCAAAATAATCAGATCAATATAACTTCTCATGGTACTTGCAAAGTTTTACAAGATTTTTTTCATCTACTGTTCTCCAAGTCAACATAGCCTTTGAATATATAAGATCATAAATGCTCTGATGGCAGAAGAAAGAATTTTTAAAGAGGAAAGCTGTTGCTTACTCTTTCCTTTCCTCATCATCTTATCTCAACACACATACACATGCCCATGCTGGTATGGGTGAGTCTGTTAGTAAATTCATGCAGGAAATAGAAGCAAAATTCTTCTCATTTCAACGTTCTCCACTAATGCTACATTTCATATTTATACACATCTCTATCATTTTTCATGTATGAACTGGGTGGAAAGGTGGAGCTCATAGACAGATATTATTGACATCTGTTCCTCTCACCTTTCATCTGTTTCTTTCTGTCTCTAGAATGTAAAGAGATTTTTCTGTTTCCATCATAGGCCGGCATAAACTTCTTCTATATCATAGCATCTCTCATTTCCTTTTCAAAAAATCTTAAAACTTAGAGTCTAAAGTCAAAGAATTCATTGTACTGAAAATAAAAGTCACACAGGGAAGTATTTTTAACAATATACTTATTATATGATGAATCCCTGTCCTCTCATAGGAAGTTAAGATGGCTATTTTCATTTGCATGATTTTTTGTCTACAGGATCTTGAAAAAAGTGGTATCACTTGTATCACTTGTCTTCCCATTGATCTTTGATTTGCTCGAGCGGGTGCCGGTAACATCTCCATTTGTCCCTGTTGAGTACTAGTGTAGCCCAATGATATCTGCTCGATCCAGGAACAGGAAAAGCCTCAAACCATTCATTCAGGGTTTTAACGAAGAAGTCTGACCATCTCGTTGGTGGGCTGCCATGTGGTCTTTTGACATCTCATAGAATCCAGTCGGTTACAGTTCTAGTCCAGCGATCGTCTCTGAATAGAATTACATGTCTGGCCCATCTGATTTTTGATGTCTTAGAAAACAAGACAGCGTACCTGATTCTTGATCATTGCGGAGGTCAGAGCTCTGGATTCCTCCTCTCACTTAAGTGAGATGAGATACTCCTAGCATAGCTCTTTCGATTCCTTTTTGGGATACCCGAATAGTGTTCTCATCCTGTTTGCCTAGGGCCCAGGTCTCTGAGGCGTAAGTTAGAACAGGAAGAACAGTGGAATCGAAAAGATGTGCCCGGAGTCAGAGGTCCTTCATCCTCTTAACCACTTCTTGGATGCTCTTGAAGGCATTCCACACTGCTCTCTTCCTCCTGCGCAGTTCTGGTGCGAAGTCATTCTTCATGTTCAGTTCTCGACCCAGGTACGCATAGCTGCTGCATTTGGAGATGTTCGTTCCATTGAGAGCAAATGGAGCATCAGTGACTAGTTCATTTTTCATGAGCCTTGTCTTGTTGAGGTTCAGCTGCAGTCTGACCTTTCCACACTTGCAGTCGAAGTCAGCCAGCATTTGTGCTGCTTGGCTAATGTTTGGCGTTATGAGAACAATGTCATCAGCAAAGCGGAGGTGAGGTAGTTACCGACCGTCTATCTTCACTCCCATTCCTTCCCATTCCAGTCATTTCATGACATTCTGGAGGGTGACATTGGAGAGTTTAGGTGAAATGGTATCGCCCTGCCGCACCCCTCTCTTTATGTCAATGATCACTTCCTTGTAGAATGGTGAGATCCTGGTGGTGAATCCATAATACAGCTTGTGAAGGATTTTGATGTACTGAGTTTGAATGCCCTATTTGGCTAGGGCTTCTATGACAGCTTCAGTCTCAACAGAATCGAAGGCCTTCTTTAAGTTGATGAACATTAGACATAGTGGCATCTTGAACTCTCGCGAAACTTCAATGACTTTGGTCACTGTCTGGATATGGTCTATCGTGCTGAATCCTTTTCAGAACCTGGTTTGCTTGCATGGATGTCCTTCATCTAGTGTTCTGCCTATTCTATTCAGGATGACACAAGTGAACAACTTGTAGAAGACAAACAGCAGGCAGATTGGGCAATAGTTGCCGATGTCGTGGATGTCTCCCTTCTTGTACAACAGAACAGTCCTGCTGGTTTTCCACTGGGACGGAACCTTGCATTCAGACAGGTAGCATGTGAAGAGCCGAGGCAATGTATTGATGAGTATTGGTGGCAGATGTTTCAGGTGTTTTGGTCTGATCTTGTCTGGACCTGGTATTCTACGCGTCTTTACCGATGAAATGGCATGTCGGATTTTGGAAGGCAGGACATTGGGAACGACATATCTATCCTGTGGAATTTGGTATGTGGGCAGGTGGACGTGGCTGTCAAAGAGATGCAAGTAGACGTAGTGAATAATCCTCTCTATTGGCTTTCTGGAAGATGTGATAGATCCATCAGGACGTCGAAGGGCAGTCATCTTGGTCTTGTAGTTGGTGAAGGACAGGCGAGCATTGTAAATACTTTTCCCAGCTGCTGCCACATCAGCCAACACTGCTGCTCTTCTCTCTTTTAGGTCTTCCTTTATTGCTTCTCTGCACAGCTTTGAGAGCTCGGGCGTTACCTTGTAGTTGCCTGAGGCTCGCGCCAAACCACCTTGAGGAATGAGCTCGAGAGTTTCCAAAGACAGGCGTCTGTTTGTGGCTTTCTCACTCTCGGCATTCTTCATGCAGTCATGGAGATGCTGAACCAGTTGATCATATTCCTTGTCTATGTTGTCAAGGATGGCATCTTCCCACGTTGCCGCAATAATTCCAAAGAGCTCCCAGTCATTTTGAGAGTTCTTTTCTTAAACTTAAACTTTGCAGACCTTTCTTCCCACTCTGTGAAGTAGAATTTTGCATGAAGGAGATGGTGGTCTGATCCCGTTTGGAATTTTGGGACAACAGCAACATCGGTATAAATGGTATAAATTAAATTAAATAGATCATAAGAATCAAGACTTAATTAGTTAAAGGTCCTACCAACTTGTACTCTTACTTAGTTAGAAGTGAATCTAAGAATTATTCAGTACATATATTTCTTGGTAAGATTCTGCCTTTATGGAGTCCTTAATTGAACATACCTAGATTCAGATTTTTTTTCTCAATAATGTAGCTTGAAGTTATTAGGTACCCTAGAGTTCAGACACCTTTTCCCTTCTCAAATAGACCAAGACAATGATTAATTATAGGTCCTTTTTTTCTTCGGAAGGCTAAGGTTGTTAATATTTGAATACCAGTTATGGTTGTATTGAAAATTCAATTATCCCATTTGGCTGATCTATCATCAAGGAACATATAAATAAATGACATTATTTTAAAAGGATGGAGTTTACACTCCTATTGAAACCCCATATTATGAGTCAAAGAAGAAAGGACATGAGTCAGAGAAGAAAGGTCACCGTATGTGACCATTGACCTTTTCCCATTTCTCACTCATTCTTGATGTCAGAATTCATTTACGGTTAACACAATGTTAAGTCAAGAGAAGAGGAACTTCCATAGGTCAGAGTCAAAGCTTGTACCAGGTATAACATTTATTATCTATTACTAGCACTAACTCTCAGCATTATCAATCCACAAAGTACTGTCTAGTATGAATATGCATGATAAATAATAAATGTTAGAATTCACTCAACAGCTTCCAAGGAATTTGAAAAATCTTTTTCAGCTGATAAAAAAAATACAACGTCTGGGACTGGAACAATAGTGGGTTGGGCATTTGCCTTGCATTCAGCCGACCCAGGTTTGATTCCCAGCATCCCATATGGTCCCTTGAGCACCACCAGGAGTAATTCCTAAATGCAAAGGTAGGAGTTAAACCCTGCGCATCACCAGGTGTAACCCAAAAGCAATATATACATATACATATGCATATATACATATATACGTATGCATGCATATATACCAGGGTTCAATTCCCAGCATCCCATATGGTCCCCCAAGTACTGCCAGGAGTAATTTCTGAGTGCAGAGCCAGGAGTAACCTCTGTGCCGCCGGGTATGACCCAAAAAGAAAAAAAAAGTAGAAAACTTTCCCAGGATATCAAGCACATCCAATTATTTGTCTCTATTTTAGTGTTTTTAAATTCAAAAAAGTTTTCTCAGAAGTTTAAATGATATTGTTAAAAGAAAATGAGAGTGACATTAGCAACATGACAATACAGAATTAGCAATGTTCATGTTTTCTCTCACAAGAACATTAAATAACTATAAATGAATGCAACTTCACAATGTATAAATGTTCTAAGTGAAGGATTTCAGAAAATGAGTAAGATATAGAAATAAGGTGTATAAAAATAATAAAGGGGATAGTTTCATGTTAACTTTCCCACATTTCTTGAGTTGATGCATCCCTGTGGAGAGAGGTATCTCCTTGGGGAAATGAGAGTGTAGTGTGAAATGAGCATGTAACTAACTTCATCCCAGGTGTCAATGCCAGGTTCTATCCAAAATCTAGTCAGCTCCATACCCAGGGTTAAAGTCCATCCTCATGGATCCAGCTATTTAGTTCCCCACGGCAGTGGTATGCCCCCATAAATCCAGTTATTACCAGACCCATAACAATAGACTTAGGCACCAGTGCTATGGATAAATGGATGCAAGTACCAGAACTATTCATTCAAGGTCTGCAGCAGCAGCTCTGCCTTGGATACCATGATACAGCTCACTCTGAGTCACTGAGAATTCTGCCAGGTAAAGATTTTCTCCAGCAAGAATCAACATTGTCAAAATGACAATACTCCCCAAAGCATTATACAGATTCAACGCGATCCCTATAAGGATACCCATGGCATTCTTCAAAGAAATGGATCAAGCAATCCTGAAATTCATATGGAACAACAAATGCCCATGAATAGCTAAAACAATTGTTGGAAAAAAGACGATGGGAGGCATCACCCTCCCCAACCTCAAACTTTACTACAAAGCGGCAACAATTAAAATAGCATGGTACTGGAACCAAGGCAGAGCCACAGACCAATGGAACAGGGTGGAATTTCCCTACACACAACCCCAAATGTATGATCATCTAATGTTTGATAAGGGAGCAAGAAATGTGAAGTGGAGCAAGGAAAGCCTCTTTAACAAATGGTGCTGGCACAACTGGACAACCACATGCAAAAGAATGGACTTAGACCTCGACCTGACACCATGCACAAAAGTCAGATCAAAATGGATTAAAGACCTCAACATCAGACCACAAACCATAAGGTACATTGAGGACAAGGTTGGCGAAACTCTACATGATATTGAAGATAAAGGTATCTTCAAAGATGATATGTAACTGGCCAACCAAGTGGAAACAGAGATCTACAAATGGGACTACATTAAACTAAAAAGCTTCTGCACCGCAAAAGATACAGTGACCAGAATACAAAGACAATCTACAGAATGGGAAAGGATATTCACCCAATACCCATCAGATAAGGGGTTGATATCAAGCGTATATAAGGCACTGGTTGAACTCTACAAGAAGAAAACATCCAACCTCATCAGAAAATGGGGCAAAGAAATAAACAGAAACTTTCCCAAGGAAGAGATACGACATTCATTCATATCATTCATATGACATTCGTTTCATGTACCAAAAGGCACATGAAAAAGTGCTCTACATCACTAATCATCAGGGAGATGCTGATCAAAACAACCATGAGATACCACCTCACACCACAGAGACTGACACATATCCAAAAGAACAAAAGCAACTGCTGTTGGAGAGGATGTGGGGAGAAAGGGACCCTTCTACACTGCTGGTGGAATGCCTACTGGTTCAGCCCTTTTGAACGATATGGACGCTTCTCAAAAAATTAGAAACTGAGCTTCCATTTGACCCAGCAATACCACTGCTGGAAATATATCCCAGAGAAGCAAAAACGTATAGTCAAAATGATATCTGCACTTATATGTTCATCGCAGCACTGTTTACAATAGTCAGAATTTGAAAAAAACCTGAGTGCCCTAGAACAGATGACTGGTTAAAGAAACTTTGGTACATCTATACAATGGAATACTATGCAGCTGTTAGAAAAAATGAAGCCATGAACTTTGCATATAAGTGGATCAACATAGAAAGTATCATGCTAAGTGAAATGAGTCAGAAAGAGAGAGACAGACATAGAAAGATTGCACTCATCTGTGGAATATAAAATAACAGAGTAGGAGACAAACACCCAAGAATAGTATAAATAAGTACCAGATGATTGACTCCATGGTTTGGAAGCTGGCCTCACATTCTGGGGAAAAGGCAGCTCAGATAGAGAAGGGAACACCAGGTAAATTGTGGTTGGAGGCCACGCGGGGGAAGGGTGATGCGTGCTGAAAGTAGACTAGAGACTTAACATGATGACCACTCAGTACTTCTATTGCAAACCACAACACCTAATTGGAGAGAACAAAAGGAAATACCTTGCCGCAGAGGCAGGGTGGGGTGGGGGGAGATGGGAATGGGGGGTGGGAGGGATGCTGGGTTTATTGGTAGTGATGATGAATGGACACTGGTGAAGGGATGGGTTCTCAAACATTGTATGAGGGAAACACGAGCACGAAAATGTATAAATCTGTAACTGTACCCTCACAGTGATTCACTAATTAAAAAATTAATTTAAAAAAAGATTTTCTCCAGCTAAAGCTAGTTTGTAAATACAGGAGAAGGGTCCCACTCCTTAAAGTATATTACTTTAAATTTTGCAACTCAGAAATGCAGAAGAATATTTAAGAAATGATGCAGAAGAAACTATGAACAATAATACTTCCAACTAATTTTTCAGCCTATTAGAAATGCTCTAGGTCCCTCTCCACACTTTTGGATGAGCCTCACGCATGAAGGAACTGGTAGAGGAATTCACATATGCAGAACCCGTGGCTGAGATCTCCAAGCCTGCTTGGATCAGGACTGGGCCTCTTCTGCCCAGATCCCCCATTTTCCAGTAGCTAAACAGTCACACCCAGAAACTGCCCCCGGCAGCGCTGTGTAATCCCATCAATAACCAACATCCAGAGACTGTAAAACCAAGCTCCCAGAAGCCATCTTATAGCCTAGTTCTCCCTCTCAGAAAATCTGGCAAGCTACAAAATTTTCCTTCTGGTATGGGAGAGCCTGGCAAGTTCCCCATGGCGTATTCATATGCCAAAACCAGAAAAAATAATGGGTCTCATTCCCCTGACCCTGAAAGAGCCAACAATGCAGCACAGTTGGGAAGGACAAGTAAAGAGAGGCTTCTAAAATCTAGGGGCTAGGATGAATGGAGACATTACTGAGACCGCTTGAGAAAATCAATGATCAACGGGATGACGATGATGATGATCATGTGGCTGGGAGGGGGAGGGGAGCTTACCTAACCTACCTGCATCAGTAGCAACAATTGAAAAAAAAATTAAAATCCTTTATAACAATTCCTAAAAATTGAAGAGAAGGAACACTTTGAATCTAATTTTATAAGGGTTATGTTACTTTTATATTAAAATCAGACAAGATCTTACAAAATAAGAAAATTAATTACACCCTTGATGAATATAGTTGCAAATTTTTTCAATAAAATCCTAACAAATTATTCAATATCCCACTTAAAGATTCATGTGCAATAATCAAAATGGATTTGTCCTTGAAATGCAAGGATGGCTCAATATAAACAACTGAAAGTATTCATATGTTATATTAACAGGATAACAATTGCATGGTCATCTCCATAGATGCATAAAAGTCTAAAAAGCATCATATTACCTAATTTCAAAACATGCTACAAAAGATACAGTAATCAAAAGAATGGTATAAGTGTGAACACAAACACACAAAAAAAACAAACACAGTAGAGAGAACTGAGACAAACTATCCTTTTTGGTAAATTAAAATATCATAGTGTTACCAAAAACATAAAACGGAAAAAGGATAGCCTCTGCTCAAAATTGCTATCCTTTAGAGAACTTAAACTATAACCACAATGAAATTTCATTATGAGAATGGCTACTAAAAATGATACAAGAAATTAGTGATCAAATAAATTCATAGGAAGGCATTCACACTTAAATACTTGAGTGTAGGATGACATTACTTTGTCCTCTCCCTGCTTGCCACAAGTAGCTTGTCCTGGTTTTCCCCAGAGTTTAGGCTTAACCCAGTCACACCCATCAGGGTGTTACCGAATCTCTCCCATCCCTTTGTTTAGCTATAATCACTTCTCCATGCTCTGTTCCCCAAAAGAGTTAATCCGCGGCTTTCCCTTAATCTGACTCTGCTAATTTGCAAGGTCAGACCTTCCTAGGATACTGAATTTATATTATATAAGTTAATATTGCCTTTCTCCTCTTCTTGTGCCTTTTGAATAATTTACTTTAAAGCTATGTCTGTTTTGTATAGACACAAGAAGACAATATTATGTTTTTATAACTTGGGAATTAATTGGCCTCGAATATTATTCCCTCCGGGCATCTGCTTTCTCCACTTAAGCCTCAGTTGCCCTCAGTTCCTAGCACCCCAAAGCAGGGTCCCCGACGTGGGACGAGAAGGACCCAGGGCAAGCGGTGAGTTGTGTGCTACCCTGGCATCGAGATGGGCCTGGTCAAAGTGCCTAATGCTTAACTATAAGTTAAGAGCTTGATCATGGACAAATGCTGTCATGATCCAATAGTAATTATGAGACTAGGACCCTGCCAGGGATAGGAAAAACTGATCTGGCCTGAGCACTGTAGTCTGAGATTGAGATGACCCCAGGAGAGCAATTCTATAAGCTTTAATGCATCTCTTATTGTGTCCATACAAAATAATTAATATTATGAATTCTTATATGTTTGCTGGCTGAGGAGAAGAGAAACACATTCATGGGACTCCGCCCTTGGGTGCATCCTCCTGCTGAAAGAGAATTAAGTCCTAGGAGAAGCATCCCCTAAGAAAAAGGAACCTTACCCTATTGCTGACCACACCTATGTGTACGCCCCAACCCCCTCATGCTGTGGAGATTTAACTAGGCTGTAAGAGTGGGTTGGGAGGCAGATCCACTGGGGCCAGATCCACGGGGGCCAGATCCACAGATCCTGAGAGAGACCGAGAGCGGGAGAGAAGCGGAGAGAGAGAATGAAATAAACTGATCGAGCAACCAGTCTGGCCTTCTTCCTTCTGTCGCCTGCCCTTGACCAACAGCACACACAGCGGTTCCAGGGCACCGAACACGGGCGGTGAGACAGAGCCGCCCGGAGAGCCTGAGAGTGCGAGCGCCCCTTGATGAGCTTTAGTTTTTTACACTTGAGGTCTGGTAAAAACTAAATACATGAATAGATATGTATAAAGTCCCAATGTTCAATAAATTTTACACATATTGGTCAGCTTTAGTGAAAGTGGAGAGAGGGTATCACATAGAAGATAGGGAAGCAGCATAATTTGGGAAGATTTTAGCTGAGATATATAAAAACAACTTAAAATAATAATCAAGCTTGTAATAAATATCAAAGTGCTCCTAGGTTAATTTTCAACAATCTATGACTTATTTTATTTAATATTCTATGATGTCTTTGTGTACTAAGTGTGAAACTATCAGGTTGTTTGCTTTGTTTTCAAGCTAATAGCTAATCCTTCTCATGGTTACATAAAAGCTGCCATTGTTTCAGTTACTGTGTTCAAACACAGTAATGACCAAGAGTTCTTCCAGTAAGAAAGTGTAAGAAGGCAGTGTAACTACTGAGTAGCTACCAATAATCTCAAATACAAGATTTCATGATGGGGCCAAAGAGTAGAGACACCAGTCAAAGTTAGATTTGTTTTTATTTAAATATTGCATTTTAGCATGGTACAAAACCTTTAGATCTGTATCACTAAAAATCAATAAGTATATATAGTATCTTAGTTCACCATCAAAAGACCAAATCTATCCTTCACCATATGGTTTTACCCTTCGTTCTCATACAAAGAATAAGAACCTTCGCCTTCCCTTCTGATAGCAATTAATTGGCCAAATAATCCATACGTTTATTTTGTTTTATTTAGCTCATCTGTTTGTTCTTCTCTGTATGCTACATGAGTAAAATCATATTGTATGTCTTTCTCAGTATGATAGAAATTATTCACCTTATTCAGCATAATACTCTCTAGATCTATCCAGGATGTTGCAAACTTGGACACTCTTGGTCTGGGAAGGAACCAGAATATAGATAATAATCAGTCATTAGTTCGGCAATTCTTTAGAACCCCAAGGCCAGAAGAGATCAGGAAGTGATTAAACATGAAGAGGTGACCTTGCTCTTTAAGCCTATGTTCTCCCTTGAACAAATATCTCATTTATTTGTCTCTATGTCTCTTTGCTATTTTTAACTCTAGAGAAGGTTGTATTCTCTCTTGAACATGTAACTCCTCTCTTTCTCTTTCCTCACATCTTTCTAGATAAGTTTCATCCAATAAAAATTATTTTGCTTCTTTTAAAAAATTTAAAAACATGAATAGGTGAATCCAATCCATTAGGATTTCATTAGCAATGGTCCTAAATATTGAATAGTATCCCCATTTTATTGATTAGACAATAGTTGCAGACTTGGCAAATAAACTACCAAAATTATATCATTATTTAGCTGCAAAGACAAATCTCAAACGAGGAATGTCTAGGCTATTATATCAAACTATATGCGGTGACAAATGAATCTGAAATCTAACAATAAAAGCAGCACTTTAGCAATCTATTCCCCAGTGATTCTCTAGGTTACTACAACCCTCCACACGCCAAGTGCTTCCTGAGGAATTTTTGAAAATTAAATTTTAGGCTTCATTTCCTAAAGTTTTGATTTGGTTTGTTTGGAGAGAAATATAGTGAAAAATTTTATGTTACCTAAGCATTGTGAGTAAAACAAGACAAAAAACATATATACCTCTCAGAGAGCCTAGCAAGCTACCCGTGGCGTATTTGATATGCCAAAAACAGTAACAACAGGTCTCATTCCTCTGACCCTGAAAGAGCCTCCAGTTGTTGGGAAAGACAAGGAAGGAGAGGCTGCTAAAATCTCAGGGCTGAGATGAATGGAGACGTTACTGGTGCCCGCTTGAGTAAATCGAGGAACAACGGGATGACAGTGACAGTGACCTAAACATTACATGAATTTGGAACAACTCATTTGTAAGACCAGAAATTTTTTTAAACGCAAATGAAAGGGGAAAATGATGTCAGCACACCTTTCTCAAAACATAAAGATATCAACTTTAAGCTAAATTAGTGGATACATGTGCTGCGAAGATAAAAACTTATCTTGACATCACACCAGTTCAAGAAGAAATGTAATTTCTAAAGAAACATTTAATTTATGATTCATTCACAAAGAAGAATATTCTTCTTCTAAAACATTAAACCCAATTACCTTTGTTTTTGAATTTTTGCTTTTTTAATTGAGTCACTGTGAGATACACAGTTACGAAACTGTTTATGATCAGGTTTCAGTCGTACAATCGTCCAACACCCATCCCTCCACCAATTTCCCTTCCCACCATCAGTGACCCCAGTTTCCCAATTACCTTTTGGATTAGCAAAGTTACCTCCAACTGAACGATTGACCAGTAGTCTCTAATTTGAGATTCGCTTAGTAACAATCATACTCCTTTTATAATATATAGATTCCTAAGTTTTACCTGGACCTAATGATTCAGAATTCAGAGATCAAAACATAAATCACTTTATAAGCTCCCCCTGGCATTTTTTGCGGGGAGGCATCTGATCTGATACTAGTTTGTGAACCCACATCTTAGAATCATTTTTGTAGAAAATTAAAGTCCCTGACACTTTTTTCACATGCCCTCAAGCTATGCTAGGAAGCCCTGTGATTTCAAGTGCCCTTTAGGCCTCTCTAGAAACAAATGCCCACTTATTATTACCATGGTCAGTGGAGCAGGGAGCCTTCAACCTTGTATAGCCACTAAGAACTTCAGATGTGGCTAGTACATGAATAAGGGTTATAAGCATAAACAGACACAATTTCAAAGACATAAAAGCAGTGTGAAATTTTATTAAGTTTTTTATCTGTGTTCAAAATAGTATAATCTATGTCCTGGACTAAAGAAAACAGATTTATTGGAGTTAATTTTACTTTTTAAAACAATTATTCTGAAAATACCTAACAAACAAATTGCATGTTTTAATGATCCCATTATACACTCTTTAATATTGCACAACATGACTAGCACATGTGCCTAATGATTTTTTTATTGTTTGTCAATCATACTACATCCCATAGTTCACTGTCGATTTTTTGTGAGGTTTCATAACATATTCCACTGATCACTTTATTTGTCAGACTGGATGTGGCTCCAGAATACGCGCCCCCCCCCCCTCACACACACACCTCTTCACCTGTCTCTTCTGCCCCTTACCCAATGTGTGCACCTAACAGATGTTTGCGCACAGCTAAATTGTCAACCTTCTTTGCTCACAGCCACACAGACTGTGGAGCACAGACTGACCCAGGTTGCTTGGTTTCTGCTCTAATAAGCTATCCATGTCATCTCACTTTCTTACACTCTGCCTCTAAAGATTAGCACAAGAAGCAAATTGAAGTAAAACTCAAATCAGTCCAATTTACTACTCATTAGCAGTTTTTATGAAGACTGGTTATAGAAGAGATTGAAACTCAAAGCTAATGTGACATTTTGAATTATCTCAAGTTGTCACTTTTCCATGCTGTGCTTCACTCTCATTAGGAAAAGTAATCAAGAGCTGGGTCTATTATTACACTGTGTCCCTCCCTGTTATTAGAGCTTAGCACGCAGAGGTACCTAATGCTATGCTCTTCTCACTGGCACAAAAGTTGCTTATTCATTTTTCCCTGATTCATATTTAGAGTACTTACCTCCTTCCTCAGAGTATTTTGCCTGCTAACTAGATTACATATATTTATTTTCTCCAAATGTATTTGCTTTGTAACTTAATAAATATATGCAGATTCTTAATAGAGACAGCTTATATTGTATTTGGTTTGTTTTGCTAATTCCAGAAAAACCCTAGTTTATGCAGAACGCTGAGAAAACTCTTTTTACATAAAATATAAACTTAACTTTAAATAAAATTTAAATTAAGAGTATTTAAAAATTCATGGGTCCATGTCAGATACAGTGATTTTTCTAAATAAAAATTCACAATATAAAGAAGTAATTAATATATTTTATTATCTAAACACTGAATATGAACATACTTTATAGTGGTGAGCCACCATCTCTTTATGTTCAGGTCCAGAAACAATCTTTTTTGTATGCTTTATTGTCTAATGCTCTATTTCCAGTTAATTTCATATCTTCAGCTTTAAAAAATGTAGCAATGCTATAATTCGCAATGTCGTGATGCTTTGAAGCTTTTTGCATTGGAGCATAATAGATTTTCTTGCCTCTATAGTGGCATTTGTTAAAACTAGTAATGTCATTATTTACACAGCAATTAATCATTTATTCAGCCAGCTGCCAATATTAGCTTTCAATGATTTCCTTAAAGATTATCACTGTGTTTAATTGATGACAAATGCAAATGAAGAAATTATCCAGAATATTAAGAAAAATAGAAATAATAATTTATTTTCTGGTTTGCTAAAATTATCGTTTAAAATTTTAGACATGAAAGAAAATACTCCTTTCAAATATACCTTTTTTTTTCACTCTGTGTTAGTCCCTGTAGGATAGTTGTCAAGATTAGGATAATGCGCATACAGTCTGATAAAGGAGAAGCAAGCAGTGTACACATACTTCTTTCCTCTGGGGGTGATCTTTGACTCCTGGCTCCTAGACAGAAACCAAAAGTCATTCTGGTTACCTGGTGCCCAGTGATGCATCTTGGCTCCAAAAAAGACTAGGTTCACATTTCTGACTATATACTGAGAGGAATTTTTTACACTTGATTCTCTAGGAAATTCTCTGTTCATAACAATGGCAGAAAAAAAAATTTAATAATGTGAATAGCTAATTTATACAATATATGTTTATTAAGAAAATTTAAAATTAAAAAATGAGAACTCTATGACATTTTGTACCTGAATTGAATCATTCTGTTTTGTGTATGTTTTAATTTGCAATGCGTCGTCTGCTCTACTATATAAGTTATTATTAACATACTTGAGCATATATTAGAGTTATGCTGTGTGTAATTTGTATATGAATATAATTGCATTATATTATATTGAATTAACTATATATTATATTACATAAATATATTTATATTTGCAAGTATGTATAAAATGGCACATATTTCATAGGTTCACTGTTAAGATTTAGTGCAAACTGCTTTGAACAGTATTTGAAACACCAGAACATGAGATATAGAAACATAATTCAATGGACAGCCAGTTACTAACATAGGCAGGAACAAGGTCTATCTTCACCATTGACCATGGAAATGTGGATGAATAAAAAAAGGTACCATCACTCTACATTATTCACATCCTGAGCTTTTTTTTTTTTTAATTCCAGTGAAGCAGATCACTTTTATTGAAAGAAATGTACTTGGAATAATGTAAGGGCAGGAAGGAAAGGAACACATGTTTCAGAGAGAACACAGACTTGAAAGAGCAAACCTCGAATGACTTTGGGGAAGAGGTTATATAAAATTCCTCCAACTTGTCTTGACCTGGAGTTCTCTGCATACATAAAGGTTCATCCAGTCCTTGATTCAGGAAAGCCCTGCACTGTTGGATGGTACCTTCATAAGCTCATCAGGATCATTAGGTTCTTCTGTAGCTTCTCCTTTTCTGAGTTGTCCACCCTTGGTTGCCCACCCTTCTCTGGATGGGGCCCTGGGTTACAGCGTCTTGGTTGGATCTTTAGTTTCTCCTTTCCAAAGAGCCTGAGATTTGCATCTCAAAGGGATTTGTTATTTATGCCCTTGAGCTATTTGAGGACTGTGCAATTTATTGATAAGTCTTAGGCCACCCTATCTTTCTGCCCAAAATATTTCCTCCACCCCACCCCACCCACCCACCCCCCCTAAAGATTTCACCCCCTTAAATCTTTAAGAAATACATGAGTGAAGGTTTATCCTCTGCAATTTCTTCATGCTGAGAAATGGACATAGATCCTGCTTACGAAAGGGAGTGAAATATCATACTAACTTAGTGTTAAATGCTGCCAGGCAATGTTTTATTGTATTTCAGAGTTGTCGGTCTGAACGACAAATCAGATAGAGAAGACAAGTTTTAAAAACACTAGTCCCTGGAGAAGAAAAGCTTCTCCTGGTTTAAGAAGGTTTACAGAGCTTTTCATAGTATCTTTTAGCCATAAGCATAAGTACAAAATTAGCATCTACCTTTAAAAATATTACCCACTTTCTTCCTGAAAGTATGAATCTAAAAAATTTAGAAATAAGTGGATCAACATGGAAAGTATCATGCTAAGTGAAATGAGTCAGAAAGAAAGAGATAGACATAGAAAAATTTCACTCATATGCGGAATATAAAACAGCAGAATGGAGGACTAACACCCAAGAATAGTAGCAATAAGTACCAGGAAATTTGCTCCATGGCCTGGAAGCCGGCCTCACATGCTGGGGGAGAGGGCAGCTCAGATAGAGAGGGGAACACCAACAAAGTGTGGTGGAGGGTCCACTCAGGATGGGAGAGGCGGGTTGAAGGCAGACTATAGATTGAACATGATAGCCACTCAGTACCTCCATTGCAAACCACAACACCCAAAAGGAGAGAAAGAACAAAAAAGAATTCCCTGTCACAGGGACGGGGTGGGGTAAGGTGCGGAGGGCAGGATGGGGTGTGGAAGGGACCCTGGGGTCATCCTTGGAGGAGAATGGGCACCAGTGGAGGGATGGGTACTCGAGTAATGTATGACTGTAACACAAGCACAAAACTCTGTAACTGTACCCTCATGGTGAGGGTATTTTTCATTAATTAAAAAAATAAAAGTAATAAATAAATAAAAATAAAAAATTATAAATAAAATTTGTAAACAAAAATACTTATAAAATTGAATTAAAATCTTTGCAATACTTTCAAAGTGCATATTCTTGTCCATGAATATTCCCTTAATTTTTTTAAAGATGATGCTCTGTGTATATATGTATATATATATGTGTATATATATGTATATATATATATATATCCCATTGATTTGACCAAAACTCAAGTGTTAAACATATAACTTACTTAGTTCAGATACAGAATTTGGAAGATTAATGAACCTTTTTCATTGGTAAAAAATCAAAAGTTTTAGAAATTAAAAAAATTAAAATCAGTAAGATGCAAAATTAAGAGTTTACATATAATAATGTTTTAAAAGAAAGTGCTAAGTTTTTACAATAGAATTTCCTTCTCTTGACTGAATAAAATTTTAATGTACTAGTAGTTAAGCAACAGTGATGATAGTGACAGTGTCTTTGTGAATGTACATATTTGTGGTTTTCAGTGTCTTAAAAGCAATCTTTATATGAATTCAAAAATAAAATTAATAACTGTGGATGACTTTAAATAATTTTGTTACTTTCCATAACACAAATCTTCTATAATACTTTGCATTTCTCATTTATTTACACCTATTTAATTAAAGAAATGATCAAATACTTAACTCTTGTGAATCTTGCATGTTATAAGAGGAAAATTTCAAAGACAATAAATATAATATTAAGTAGTCATGGGCTCCAGGAAGAAAAGTAAAGCAGGGTCAAGGTATACTAGAGGTAGAGGGGAGTTTATTTCAGGTAGGAAAATAATGTGGTTACATTTTTCTAAGGAGTACCTTTTAAGAGACTTGAACAAGTAAGATAGCCAAGCGACTATTTGGAGGAAAACATCATAGACTCAGGTAATCCAAGTACTAAAGTGAGAGTATGAGATTTAAATAAAGGATATGAAGGTAGCTCTTAGAGATAGCTAGGGTCTACTTCTATGATCTATGATTTTCAACATGGAAAAGGAAGGGACTTTACAAACTATGTGGAGACATTTTTGGTTAAGAATCTCAGGGAGTGCTAGTGACATCTAGTGGATAGAGGACTAGAATGCTGCTAAAGATCCCACAATGCATAGCACAGGCCCTTAAAAATAAATTTTCCTAGCCAAGAGGGTAAGAATGCTGAGATTGGGCAACCCTGGTATAGGACATTGATTTTCAATCCTGAAGGTAATGAAGTCATTTAAAGAATATTTTAGAAATACGATGCCTCTGGCCTTATCAAACTTGTCTAGTTGTCTTGAGGGCCATGGCATCAGTTAATTTCCAAATGTAGCACTGTAGCACTGTCCTTCTGTTGTTCATCAATTTGCTCAAGTGGCAACCAGTAACGTCTCAATTACTATTTTTGACATATCAAATATGCCACAGGTAGCTTGCCAGGCTCTGTCATGCGGGCAGGATACTCTCGGTAGCTTGCTTGGCTCTCCAAGAGGGATGGAGGAATCAAACCCGGGTCTCTTGTGTGCAAGGTTGGGCATAATAAGCACCCAATATTATGCTTATATTGGGGTGTCTTTCCTTTTTTAATTTTTTAAATTTTATTGAATCACTGAGAGGTAGTTACAAGCTTTCATGTTTGGGTTACAATCTCACAGTGATCAAACACCCATCCCTCCACCAATGCACATTCCCCACTACCAATATCCCGGGTATACCCCCCCTTTCCCACGCTCCCCTTGCCTCTGTGGCAGACAATATTCCTCATACTCTCTCTCCACTTTGGGGCATTATGGCTTGCAACACAGACACTGAGAAGTCATCATGTTTGGTCCATTATCTACTTTTGGCATGCATTTCCCATCCCAATTGGTTCCTCGAGCCATCATTTTTTTAGTGATCCCTTCTCTATTCCATCTGCCTTCTCTGGAGAGGGTGGGTTGAGTTTCCCTCCCGCCCTGAGCAGAGCCCCAGCAGTTGAAGACCTCCAGAACCCAACCACAGCTATGCTCAAGGCCACTCCCCACACATTTGGACAAGCCTCAAGCATGAAGGAACTGGCAGAGGAACCCAGGTGTGAGGGACCTGGGGTCGAAATCTCCAAGGTTGCTCAGATTGGGACTAGGCCTCTTCTACCCAGATTTCCCATTTTCCAGTAGCTAAACAGTCACACCCAGAAACTGCCCCCGGCTAGGTGTAATCCCATCAATGGCCAACATCCAGAAACTATAAAACCAAGCTCCTCTAAGTGTGTGGCCATTAATGCGTCGTCTGATAGCCTAGTTCTCTCTCTTGTACAGCTGGGTAAGCTACTAAGAGTTTACTGCCCGCACAGGGGAGAGCCTGGCAAGCTCCCCATGGCATATTCATATGCCAAAACCAGTAACAATGATGGGTCTCATTCCCCTGACCCTGAAGAGCCTCTAATGCGGCACCGCTGAGAAGGATGAGTAAAGAGAAGCTGCTAAAATCTCAGGGCTAGGATGAATGGAGATGTTACTGGGGCCACTCGAGCAAATTGATGATCAATGAGATGACAGTGATACACTGACACCACACCATATTTGATGGAGTTCAGACAGTAGGCAACAAATAATGTAGAGTAATATTTATATATATGTACTTATATATATACATACATCTTGGAGAGCTTGGCAAGCTACTGAGAGTATCCCGCCCCGTACAGGCAGAGTCTGGTAAGCTACTCATGGCGCTGTCGATATGCCAAAAAAAGTAATGATAAGTCTCACTCCCCTGACCCTGATAGAGCCTCCAATCATTGAGAAAGTCGAGTAAGGAGAGGCTGCTAAAATCTCAGGGCTGGGAGGAATAGAGATGTTACTGGTGCCTGCTCGAGTAAATCAACGAACAACAGGATGACAGTGATACAGTGATACAGTGATTAAAATGATAGCTAGCTGGCCATGTCCAGAACTCTATATTTAAATGGTTATTTTCATGGCTTCCTTAATTTATGTAAGGAAATTTTTAAGGATATAAGATTGTGTAAATGGTTTAATCTATTGATGCTGGAACCCAAATAATATTTCTGAGGCAAGATCTCAAATAAAGTTTCATCAATTATAAGAGAGTACTAAGGACAATTGTTACTAATGTCTCACATGAAGAGGAGAGTATTTCAGAAAATCATTCTACTAATTAACTAGTTCTCTTTGGTGAGATTCTCAGAAAGTTTTAACACCTCTGACTTTCCACACAGCAACTAAAGTGATCAATATCCTGCACAAAAGCTCAATTAGCAATTCCATCTATTAATACAACCCAAACTCCTTAACATGCCCTACAAAATCTCAGTTGATATGACCTTTGACTACCCCTCTTATACCACCTCATATCACTCTTCTTCTTCCCTAAAATTCTTCAGTTATCCTGAATATCTAAGGAGTATAGTCTAACAACCTAAATTCACTATGTGCTTAGGACCTCTGACTTATCAGCAATTTTGACCCCCTAAATCCCACCTTGCTATACAGATAACTGGAAGCAAAAAAAATCACCTCTTAAATGCATTCCCTGTTCATCTAAAGCAATGCCAATCACTGTCCCTCATGCCACACCATTTTAATGCTACATGTAAATACCCAACCTGATATTTTTCTTCTTTACTTATAAGGTTTGTGTTTGTCCTCCCCATCCCCAATATCAAGATAATAAACTCCTTGAGCATTTGGACTTTGTCTTTCTGTTTTTATCATTGCTTTCTTAGTACCTTTTAAATTCTTGCCACATAATAGACACTCCATTAAATTTATTAGATGAGGGATGTATCATTCCTTTCTTTACTTTATGGGGTGTTCTTGGCCCTTCCCTCTCTAGAGAAGACCATGTTCTCTCTTGAATGTGTTACTCTCTCTTCCCCTCCTCTACGTCTCTAAATAAAACAGTTTTCTTTTCCAAAAAAAATTTATTAGATGTATAAATCAAGATTAGTCTTTGATCTGGTTCCCAAATCCATTCCCCAAGTAAAAAAGGCATCTTACAAAAGCTACAGTGAAGTTTGCTATCAAAAAAATGAGGCCCGAAAAAAATAATTGATTTTCAAGACAAATTTGTGTATTGTTGTTCCTAAAAAGACAAGCCCATAGACACACTGCTAAAGCACACTACCTTGTCATTTAGAACGAGCTTAAACTATATAGTGACAAAGTAGAATTAATGTTATTGGAGGGTCCACCAGTAGCCTAATATTCTCTAGAATGAAAAACCTGATCTAGAAATGGAGGAACACAAAGATATCGCTGTCTTCAGCACCTCCTAGAAGGAACCCACAGGCTTCCAGTAGGAGTCACTGTGATTTGGTGATTCAGAAGAGACCTCAAGTTCTAGAGTTACAGGAGGGGCTGAAGTAATAAAATAGCATTTAAGGCATTTGTCTTGCATGAGATCCCTGATACCCTGTATGAACCCCAAAGCCCCACCAGGATTAATCCCTCCACACAGCTGAGGGTGGCCCAAAAACAAACAAAAAACAATGTCACCAACAGAAACATACAAGAGATGCACTATAAAAAACATGACCCCCCAGGACAGCAGACAGTAGCAAGCTTTAGTCCGGGTCAAATTTCATTAAGCTTGAACATTCTTCTGGAGGCATTCTTGAATGTACTAATTATTACTTACCTTTCATTAAATTCTTAATATAGGCCTCTCTTTATTCCCAATATAGTGCTAAGGGGAAAAAATCTCCAGATTACTCTTCGGGGTTTTAAATGAAAATATTAAAATATCATAAATGTGCAAGCTGGAGAGAATACCATGCCAATTTTTGCATGGAATTTATTTGCAAAAGTAAATGTCAACTTTAAGATCTCAAAATGGAATATAAGATGATACCACTGTATTTAATTCATAATGGCATTCATAAATGCTACAATGAGACCCATTACCAAATTGCAAATGATTTCAGGTTCTATACACACAGATGGATCTTGCCTAAGGTGTTTAAGTGCTAAGAGTCAATAGGTTAAAACAAATATACTCTATATGACATTAACTCAAGCTAAAAGTTTTAAAATGGAAAGTGTTCTTCCACTAAATGGTAATGTTGTTCCATAACAAACTACCAAATTATGCCCTTGTCAGGAGAAATAAGCAGAATAACAAAAGATGTGCCCCCAATGCTTGAGAGATAGAATGCAGCATATTAAATAAATCACTTCAATTAAATTGCTCCCTCTTGCTAGGAAGTTTATGTAAACAGCATTGCTCTGCACAGCTCCTACACTCAGGTAACTCAGCACAGGTATGAGGCTACAGTGGGCTGGCCCAGAGACCTGCACACATGCATAAGAGCAAGAGGCCGTGCACCTTCAGTCAATCGAAGATACCTGTCTTCAATGCCCTTAAATTCCTACAAGCTGCAACCTGACCTAAGGCCTTAAACTCTCAAGACTGAGAATTGATGAAACTAAAACAAGAAGGCAGTGCTGAGACCTCTTATGCACTGTAATGTCAATCCTTTATGAGCATTCTTCTTACATTACATTGCACTTCTTCCACTGTCATCATGGTGAATTTTTATTACCACTGGTCTTCTTTGCCATTCAAAGCTACAAGGACAGGCTTCCTGGAAGACTCAATACACAACTCCCAGCATGGAAGGACCTCTCCATATGTCCCATGGTTTACTAAGCAGATTTTTAAAAAAATGCATCAAAAATGATACTTGGTTTTTATTACAGAATACTTCCAATGAAAGATTCTAGGAATGGGCATTTTTGGTAAGGAAAAATGCATAATATTAGTGTTTATATTCAAATAACAATACATGAAGAAGCATTCTAGTCTTAACTTTCAGCAATGGTTCTGTCTCTAGAGTCTCTCCTTATCAAACAGAACTAAGGAAAGATGGTTCTGGTATGGTTTTCTGGTGACTGAGATCGCCAAAAACAGGATCTTCACTGGATTAAAAGGAATAAAGATACAGTCATGAGATTTTGTAGGGTAACTGAGGGAAGGCCAAGATAAGTAGTATGGAAATTTTTGTATTACGTCTGCGAACTGCCTGTTATTTCTTATCCCCCTACTCTATCATTTAAATCATCTATAAATCTAGGATGATAAAACCTAGTTTTTGTTGATTTGTTATTGATATTTAAGTAATGTAGAATTTACAGCACACTAGTGATGACAAACATTAAAGAGGACAATTGACCAGCAAGAAAATATCAGCAGAACAGATTCTGACAACTATGAACAAATGGACTATAAAATCATCACTACCAATGGCTCCTCTACCAGAACTGTGGAGATGGGAGAAGAGATTTGATGGCAAATTCCTGAATTGACTGAGACTATGTCTGGAGCTTAATTAGAACTCACCTAGAAAATATTTTTGCTGTAATCAAAAATGGTCTTTAAAGGAAGACTGATTGATGTTTATGGTCAAGATCCCCAGAAATAGATCCTAAAGCAGAAAAAATTTTCCAAGTGAATTGTTGGATGAGGTATTCCTGAGAAAAACTGGTATGAGAGAAAAAAGAAAGAGGATGAAAGAGAAAGAAGTCCAGTAAGAGTTCAGGCAAAGTCTCACAAAGAATGACTTTGACTTCACACTTGGAACCAGATAGAGTGGCCCTGTTTCTTGGGTCAAACTCCCTTAGTATTGGATTATTGGCAAAGAACCTCCCTGGGAGAGTTCTCCCAGACATCTCTAAGACTTTGGCTTCTAGGAGTTCTAGCTGTCCAAGGGAAGTCCTCTGAAAAAGGTTAATTCTCTGGTTATCATAGGGACTCACTTTCCTCATCTATAAAATAGTATGGGGTTGTTAAAAAGAACCAAGTAATTTAATATATGGTAAATGCTTAGAGTAGGGCCAGGCAGAGAGCAAGTTGTATGGCATGTGGTAACAGGCAGAAAGAAGCACTGAGGTCTATTCGATGGCTCAAAGACTTAAGATGCCTGCCTGGCCAGCACAAGGTTGATAATTAAAACCCCAGTGGAAACGTATGTGCTGCGGTGATCTGGTGTAGGATGATATTACTTTGTCCTCTCCCCCCTTTCCACAAGGAGCTTGTCCCAGTTTTTCCCCGGAGTTTAGGCTTACCCCAGTCACACCCATCAAGGTGTTCCCGAATCACTCCCATCCCTTTGTTTATCTGTAACTACTTCTCTATGCTCTCGTCCCTAAAACAGTTAATCAGCTTTTCCCCTAATCTGACTCTGCTAATTTGTAAGGTCAGGCCTTCCTAGGACACTGAACTTATATTATAAGTTAATATTACCTTTCTCCTCTCCTTATGTCTTTTGAACAATTTACTTTAAAACAATGTCCTTTTTTGTATAGACACAAGAAGACAATATTATGCTTTTATACCTTGGGATTTAATTGGCCTCAAATATTATTCTCTCCCGAGCATCTGCTTTCTCCACTTAAGCCTCAGTTGCTCTCAGTTCCTAGCACCCCAAAAGCAGGGTCCCAATGAGGGATGGGACAGATCCAGGGCAATCGGTGAGATATGTGCTACCCTGGCATCGAGATGGGCCTGGCCAAAGTGCCTAATTCTTAACTATAAGTTAAGAGCTTGATCATGGCAAATGCTGTCATGATCCAAAAATAATGACGAGACTAAGACTCTGCTAGGGATAGGAAAGACTAATCTGGTCTGAGATCGAGATGGCCCCAGGAGAGCAATTCTATAAGCTTTAATGCATTTCTTATTGTGTCCATACAAAATGATTAATATTATGAATGCTTATATGTTTGCTGGATGAGGAGAGGAGAAACACATTCATGGGACTCTGCCCTTGGGTGGATCCTCCTGCTGAAAGAGAATCTGTCCTAGAAGAAGCATCCCCTGAGGGAAAGGAACCTTAACCCTATTGATTGTGACCACACCTATGTGTACACCCCAGCCCCCTCATGCTGGGGGAATTTAACTAGGCTGTGAGAGTGGGTTGGGGGTGGGGGTGAGAATCAGAGAGAGATCCAGAGCTGGGAGAGAAGCAGAGAGAGAGAATGAAATAAACTGATCGAGCAACCAGTTTGGCCTTTTTCCTTCCATCACCTGCTTTTGACCAACAGCCATACACAGAGGTTCCAGAGCACCGAATGAGGGCAGTTAGACAGAGCCTCTCAGAGAGCCCATGAGTGCACATGCCCATCGGTATGCTTTAGTTTTTTACAATCCAGGATAGTTCTGCTGTTTGTGATATGCAGCAAGTTGGATCTGGCAAATGGGTTTATGACTATAAGTGTTTGTCAGGAAGGCACAAGGTCACAAGTTCAACACCATTCCCAGTACTGCCCAATCACTTGCTTTCATAAAGGCAATCCCGTCAGGCCCCAGATAGGAATTCCCAGAAAGAAATTGCTGTAAGATGGCTCAGGAACTCAGAAAGTACCCAGAACAAGTGTGAAGCTATAAATTTGATCCACAGTACCAGGCACAGAGACATCATTAGAGATAAGCTGATTGGTTCTCGGGTACAGTTCACTGGATTTGACTACTAGGTCACTGTTACTGGGGAAAGGCATTGCAAATAGCAGCACAACATAAAATAATAATTAGCTTTCTAATATTTCTCATTGTGATGATTATTCAGTATTTTTTTATTATTTAGTTTTTGAAGATGAGAGAAAATGATGCTGAGATCTTCATAAAGAATAAACAAAAGGGGTGATACATGTATCATAAATCTACCATAAGTATAACATTAAGAGAGAATTTAATGAAGCAAATTAAAGTATGGAGTTATCACCCACACATTAGCAAAAAAAAATTCATGCACATTTATCATTAACAATATTAGGTGTTTGAAATCCTACTGAAACTATTTTAGAAACACAGATGATAAGACAGATGTGTGCTGTATATGAATATGTGAATAGTAAGTGGCACAAATTGCAGCTGGGATAGTCACCTTAAACTTACACATCTTTCTTTCTGATTATGACATTTGATAAAAAAAAATGGGATACAGCTCTACAGAATAAAATTTGTCATTTATGAGAACTAGTATGTGTTTTATACTGTACAATTTTATATCTTAAAATGATTACTATCCTTTATACTTAACATTTATTGAGTGTTTATTATGTGTCAGACATTACTAAGTACATTATATGTGGTCATTCATTTAAACTTCACACCAGTCCAATGAGCTAGCTATTATATTTTCATTTCACATGCACAGGTACAGAGTTACAGAGAAGTCATACAATCTGCCTTTGGTTACATCTAGGCATTGGTACAGAAAATAAAGAATTCAAGTAAGCAGGTTCCAGTGCCCTTGCTCTTGGTCATTACACACTTGCTTCTCAACTACAAAGAATAAAAGTAAGAAGTGTTAAAAATACCTCTGTGGCCTTCAAGAGATTAAAAACCTATTAGCATGGAATGAATTGTGCCTTCTTTACCTAAACTTATTTTTTGATGGCCAAAATCTCCATCCCCTAAAATAGGACTATATTTGTAGATAGGATATTTTAAAGCAATTAAAGTTAAATGAGGTCTTGTGGGTGGACCCTAATCCATTATGACTGATGTTCTTACAAAAAACAGTGGGACTTCAGTCACAAAAACGATATGAGGTATGAACACACCCATAACAAAGACTGTGTGAGGGCACAGGGGGCAGGTGGTAATCTTCAAGTCCAGGAGAGCAGGTTGGAGGAAATCCAAACTGCTGGATACTTTGATCTTGCACTAATAGTCTCCAGAATTAAGAAAAATGTGTTTCTACTATTTAGGAGTTCCACTCTGCATTTTGCTATGGTAGTCCCAGAAAACCAGTACACATTTTAAATATCATAGGTGAGTTATTTAAAGAAAATACTAAGACATTATCTCATCCATGAAGTTTTATTTAGTTTAGCTGAATCTTATTTCCATACTTAGCAATACTTAGGGAGGCCTGACTCTATAAATATATGCTCCATCCAGGCAGAAGCTTTCTTTATTGTCTTTAAATAGCTACAAGGCACACTGATGCCTAGTTCAACAAAGATGCTATGTTTACTTTTCCTTACATGTTGCCTAATATTGCTATCATTCTGCAGATTTATTTTTAAGACCAATTTTTTCCTATCCTGTCCAAATCCCTTTATCCGGAGATTATACACACACACACACACACACACACACACACACACATACACACACACACACACACACACAGGCCAAGAATTTTATTTTATGTCATTCCTAAATAAGCAGTAAAAATTTTCCAAAACAAAAGTTTTCCATGAAATTTGAGCACTCTAGGGGAAAATTGATATTTCCCTAAAGGCTAATTTTCCCCTAAACCCTTTAAATTATTAGGGAACAAACTTTTGAGATTCCACAAATAATGCAATTAGTCATGTGACCATTTCCTAACTTAATAAATATGTCATGTTTTAGTTGGGAGCAGAAACTTTGGAGCGTCTCCTCCTGAATGAGTAACCTATATATCTCCCTGAATTATCTTTCTAACTCACAAAGTTCCAGAAGCTTCTTTAAAATAATACATATTAACCTCTTCATACTGTATGGAGCCAGTGGCAATAATCAGGCACTCAGTAAACTTTGGTAACGGTCTTGATTAAGATTTTGATTAGACTTTATCTATAAAGAAACAAATCATGAAGGCAGCTACCTAGTAAAGACTATAATGAAAAGAATTATTAGAAATTTGATATAAAATAAGAGTGAAATTCATTGAAAGCAAACTATTTAAATTAATGATGCACAGAGCAGATTTTTTTGGATCTCTCTGGCCACATTGGAGATGAATAGTAAGTTATAATGTAGGGATGTCTGCCTAAATCAAGTGAGTTAACAAAAAGGATGCTGAACTTAAAGTGCCACTGATATTTTAATTAAATCTCTTAAATGCTAAAAAGTCATGTGTAATTCCTTCTAAAGTATACAATCTGTAGTAGACTAAGTTAATCACATCCATAAGAAAAGCTGTTTTGAAGTTTTTTTTAACCATAAAGCTACACATTGCAAGACAGCATATTTTAGTAATTCTCCTACCTAAATATTATAAATATTTTACATTTTATTTTACAAATTTGTCATAAACTGGAAAACACACACTTCCATGCAATTACAGAAATTATCAAAAACTTATCAAAAAATGTTTCTGGTTTGAACTACAAAGATAAGATTAGAACACATGGTAGGCTTCTGTGGACTAAGAAGGTAATGAGGTCAATAGTTAACTAATGACAGAACAAAATGATGGCAGTGCACATCTGGTACACAGAGTGTAGACTCAGGAGTCAAGAGACCAGAACTGTACCACTGTCAGGCTATTGGTTCACGTAGTGACCTTGAGCAAGTCAATTAGCCCCTGCCCTGAGTTCCCACCTGCAAAGTTGAGATAAGACTATTTTTAATTCATAAGAATGTGTCAGAATTCATAAATTATTATTATGGGACTTGATGGGTTTTAAGGACCTAGGCCTCAAAGAAGCATGCAATGAAACCCAAAGAAAAACCTGGACTGTCTCTTCTACCCATTTTCTTTTTTTAGAATAACCCAATATTTTAAGAATTACAGTGGAGTTTAATCTATATGCATGCCTCAGAAATCTTAACACCATGATAACTACAAAGCCACCAGAATAATTTTGTAGATTAGCAACACTAAGTTGATTAAATTTCCTGTCACAAAATACAACAATCAATTAAAAAATTTAGTCATTTTTATAAAGGGATGGTCCAAAGAGGCATGATAAAAATATTTAGATATATAGACATATAAATAGGAAATATGTAAGTCTTTCAGATAAAGAATTGATTTAGGTAGGGTAAATTGACAATAGTCTGTAATTAATAAACATAACAAGATGAGAGTATTGAAACTTCAGAGCTCTTGGAAAGCAATAACCATACTTGCCTCAGAATGTTAATGCTACAGGGGCCGGAGCGATAGCACAGCGGGTAGGGCATTTGCCTTGCACGTGGTCGGCCCGGGTTAGATCCCCGGCATCCCATAAGTTCCCCCAAGCACTGCCAGGAGTAATTCCTGAGTGCAAAGCCAGGAGTAACCCCTGAGCATTGCTGGATGTGACCCAAAAAGAAAAAAAAAAGAATGTTAATGCTACATGGAGTCGTAGCAATAGTATAGTAGTTATGGCATTTGCCTAACTATGTTTAATCAGCATCCCATATCATCCTCCAAGCCCACCAGGAATGATCCATGAGCCTAGAGCCAGGAGTTAGTCCTGAGAATCACTGGGTGTGTCCAAAATATCAGAAAGAATGATAAAAAGAAAGAAAGAAGAGAAAGAAGAAAGGAGAGAAAGAAGAAAGAAATAAAAGAGATAAAGGTTAATAATACAATAATTGAAGGCCATTGTTAATCCAAATGACACAATAATTTTCCTGATATACTTCTTTCTAAATTCTATTTTATTTTTATAAAATTGCTCACAATCATTTATTGCATTCATTATTCCAACACCAGTCCTACCACCATTATACCTTCCACCACCATTATTTCAAATTTTCCCACCACCACCCAAGCCTGACCCCAAATCAAGTCCTACACAATTTATTTTATATTGCTTATTATAAGTAATCCTGCTAAAAATGATCCCAAAAATGTTTGCGTAGAAGAAAGTGTTTGAAGAGTGATGTATCTCACCCTGGAGCCATTAAGCCCTTATGAAAGAGATTACTCACATGTTGTTACAGATTGAAGTTTGTGTGCTAATATTTATTTTTTTATTGAGATCGGTTTCCTTCTTCTTTGCATTCTATCAAATGTAGTGTGCTACTCTTGGTAAGTCAGTGGCTTAGAGCATGAGATGTCACACAACCATGAATGCTACTGTGTGTTCCTTCCTAGTCTACTTAAGATTTTATTTTTACTTTTTAAAATTCTTATTGAATCACCATGTGATAGAGCATTATAAAACTGTCCATGATTGTGTTTCAGTCATACAATGTTTTAACACACATCCCTCCACCAGTGTAATTTTCCAGCACCAGTGTCCCCAGTTTCCCTCCCCCACTTCAAGCCACCCCTCACCCCAGCTTGCCTCTATGGCAGGCACGTCTTCAAGCTCTCTCTTTCTCTTTCTCGCTTTCATTTTAGGTATTATGGTTTGCAATACAGATCCAAGGCCAGGGAAAATAAACCAGGAGGATTGGTCAATGGTGGGTCAATGGTATGGGAGATGGAGGGTAGTTAAGATAGAAGAGGATGCATTATGACAATACTAGTTGGCACGACCACTCTGGACAAGACCTGAGTGTTGAAAGCAGGTAAAGGGATATACAGGATAACCTCTCAGCATCTATATTGCAAACCATAATACTTAATTTTTTTTTTCTGAAGCAAACACTGAAGGTATTTACTAGTTTACAAGCCGTTTCGTCTCTCACAAAAATTTTCTGAAATACATAGAAGAATCATGTTATTTAACTAGCAAAGCTGTAAGGACAGGATAGTAGCCACCATGAATTCAGAAAGCAGGATTCCGTTCCAGTGGGTCTGAAAGTAGGCTGTCCTTCTCAAAGGCTCAAGAGGTCAAAGCACTGAGCCAAAGTATACTATTCTCAAGCCCTGGATGTACATGGAATTTTAACTGTTTAAGACCCATTACTACTTTCTTCTGTATTTTTTACTTTTTTTTAATATAAACTCTACTTGTGCCATGGTTACATTTTTTTTTTGAAGTCATACCCTCTGGTGCTCAGAGATTACTCCTACTTCTGTGCTCAGGTATCTCTCTTGGAGAAGCTTAAGAAACCATATGCGGTGCCAGGGAAAAAAACTGGAGTCACAAAGATGACTACTATGATTGGATTTTGGAAACATATTATTTGTTGAGTTTCACAGGTTAACAGTTAGGAGAACAATTTCTCTCAAGAGGAATCATACCTTAAGTCGCATCTATGTAAGACTTGGATGATATTTAGATAAGACTGGATTTTTAAACTTTAGAGTTTAACTGGAATGAATTCAGACTTGAGAGGTTGCTAGGATAGAATCAATACAACTTTTCCTGTAAAAAAGATAGGAATTTTGGAGAAATGTAGCTGAATTCTATAGTTTCAAAATTTGTGTCCTTACAAAATCCCTAAATTAAAATTTAATCCCCACTATAATGATATTTGTAGATAGGACCTTTGGGGAGTAATTTGGTCATTAAATTAGAACCTTCTTGAATGGACCAGTAGTACCCTTATGAAATAAATACCAGAGGATAATCAGTCTCTAGTCAAAAGCTGAGACTCTAACCAGCCCCCAAATGTGAGACCTTGATTTTGTCCGAACTAGCCTCCCAAATGTAAGAAATAAAATTCTGTTGGGGACAGAATATGCACTCTATTTGTAATCTATCAACCCCAAACAGACTAAGTCATGTTAAGATTCTTTATCCTATAATTAAGTTATGCAATCATAGAAGAGTTTTCATTGCGCGGTAGAAAATATCCCTGATCCTTTGACAGTAATAACTATGAAATTAACAATAAGAAGTACAAATTCTGAAATTGAAAAGACACTAAAATGGAAAATAAAACAGAACCAAACAAAAAAGTATTTGGTTTTCCAGTAATAAAACTGGATTGATGCAGAGCCCAAACACAATTGCCTTTGTCAGTGAAGTATTTATTTCCAAAGGTGACTGAATTTTTTATATTCATCTGGAAAAATTTTAGGACTGAGAAATGGTACTAAAAGATGTGATAGGCTTCAAATAATTTACAACTGTTTACAGGATCAAGGCAAATCTCTGTTGATCCACTTTAAAACCTAAATAAGCAAGCACTTCTAGTACAAAATTTAGAAAAACAGTCCAATGAAATTGCTACATGCACAGTTTCAGTTTTGAACTCCATAGTTCTTTTTTAATTGAATCACTGTGAGATAAAATTACAAGCTTTCATGTTTGAGTTACAATCATACAATGATCAAACACCCATCCTTCCACCAGTGCACATTCCCCACCACCAATCTCCCCAGTAAACCCCCCTTTCCCACCCTCCCCCTGCCTCTATGGCAGAAAATTTCTCCAATACTTTCTACTTTCTCCATAGAGTTTTTAAAATAACTGTCATTCTTATAAGCAAAAATTATGAATAACTTAAAAAATCACTTTGCTCAATTTTCTCAGAGAATTTAGATCTTAAAACAAATCACCATCATGAAACCTGGAAGGACAGTTTACTAAAAGAAATTTTAAGTGTATGGGTTTTACCTCTGTATCAATAGATTCCCTAGCATCAGCTAGGCGGCCTGGAATTCAACTCAACTGTGACAGGACCTGCAATTAATCACATCCCATGAGTCAAGGGTTCAATCCCACAACAGTGCCATTTTCTCAGTGTTCCATTGTCTTATTCCCTTAAATTCAGGTCTCACATACTTCTGAGAAATGGGCTACGTTAGCCCATTTCACAATCCTCTCTCAGGTTTGATAATTTCCCATAATGGCTCACAAAACTCAGTTTACCGTTTCATGATATAATAGTGGATATAATATATGACATCATAGATAAGTTGCAGATAGACAGATAAGTTGCAGAGAGCAAGTATAACTGTCCCTGTCAAGTTGAAAGGTTCCATCCTTAGTAACTGATATGTTCACAAACCTGGAAGCCCACCAAGTTGTTTTAGTTTTTTTTCATACAATAATCTTCACTTGTTCTGATCACCTCAGAATTTTTTTATCGGTGTCATTTCATTTCTCCAAAGTTCCCTAAAACTTTTTTTCAAGTGAACAGTTGGCCTATACTGGTCTGATCTATGCTAATCTTTCTATGCTATAATTTTGCTTTTTCTTAAAATTCCATCAAATGATATTATGCATTTAAAAATTTTATGTTTGACTTATTCAAATTTGTTATAATACAATATAATATAAAATAACATAATATAGGGCTGGAGTGATAGCACAGCGGGTAGGGCGTTTGACTTGCAAGCGGCCGACCCGGGTTCTAATCCCAGCATCCCATATGGTCCCCTGAGTACCGCCAGGAGTAATTCCTGAGTGCAGAGCCAGGAGTAACCCCTGTGCATTTCCAGGGTGTGACCCAAAAAGCAAAAAGGAAATAATAACATAATATAATATATTTGTACATATCTGTAGCTTTCATTTGAATTGCTGCATAGGAATCTATTGTATGGATGAAACATCATTTATTCAGCAACAAATAGACACTTGAGAATATGCTTGTTTTGTATTTAATGAATAAAACTTCTACAGGTATTTAAAAAGCTCTATCTTTCTCTTAGAAAATAAATAGAAATGGAATTTCTAAGCTTTATTATAATTATTTATTTGACCTTCTAAGAAGTTGTCTAAATTCTTTCAAAGTTGCTATGTCATGTTTTATTTCTACCACAAGGTATGAGCACCCTGATTGTTACATAACCTTACTACAACTTAATATATTAATCAGAAGTATATCATTATTATTTTATTGGCAATATCCTGATGGCTCGGAGAGCCTGGCAAGCTACCTAGAGTATCTTGCCCGCATGGCAGAGCCTGGCAAGCTACCCATGGTGTATTCAATATGCCAAAAACAGTAATAACAAGACTCACAACAGAGATGTTACTGGTGCCCGCTCAAGCAAATCAATGAGCAACGGGATGACAGTGACAGTAACAGGTATCCTGATGGCTAGGGATATCATTTGTATATCTTTTAGCTAAGTGTTTGATCATACATTTGTTCATGTTTTATTGGTTTGTTTGTCTTCTTACTGTTGAGCTATAAGAGCTCTTTATATATTTGGATTTAAGTTATTTGTCCGCAACAGGTACCTTTCCCTTTCATCTCCTTAATGCTATCTTTCTAGTGTTCAAAATTTTTTCATCACAATGATGTTCAATGTATTGATTAGTGGTCTGTTCTATTTGTACAACATTCCCTTTGTAGAAAGAAACATTTACAAAGGAACTGGCAATGACTGAAAGGTCAAGAGGTGTAATTGATCAATCTAACTCGGAGCAATCAAATTCAGTGACTTAAGCCATCTATTGCCTGGCGGAATAGGGACTGCTTGGAGAAAGAGTAGTGTGAATACAAAGGAGATTGCACAAACTTTCTGAAAATGCACTATTAAAAACATACTTAGTTCAAGATAGAGAAGAAAAGAAAAAGATCATCTCTACAATGAAAGATATTAATTAATTTACAGCTGTTCTTCATCCAAACTAAAAGTCAAAGCAGAAGAAATCAGCAATTAATGTAAAAATAATAGTAAGGTGAGAACATTTCTGTTTTGTAAATAAAACAGTAGAAAAATTAACAGAGGGGGAAATTTTTAGAGAGATAACCAAAACATTAAACAGTATTTTGGATAATAAATAGAGAAGAGTTTATTTTTAAAATGAAAATGAATTTAACTCTATTCACTGTCAAGTTTAGACTATATATGAAATAAGAAAAGATTATTATTGAAGTAGATTTTGAAGATTATTCTATTATTCTATTCATTTTGAAGATTATTCTAATTATGTTTCTTTTTTACAATCAAATATCAGTCAATATGAAACATCCTACATCCAAACACAAGTAGAAAAAGTAATTGTGCCCTGTATCACTTTTAATTTGTGTTGTAAAACACAAGGACATATAATTTTAAAACCTTAGAACAT
This sequence comes from Sorex araneus, assembly GCF_027595985.1. Classification (NCBI taxonomy): domain Eukaryota; kingdom Metazoa; phylum Chordata; class Mammalia; order Eulipotyphla; family Soricidae; genus Sorex; species Sorex araneus. The sequence continues at coordinate 59,945,731 of NC_073306.1, read as the reverse complement.
TAGTAAGCTTTACAGCTGAATTAAAAATAAAATGAGAGGCTAATCTGTTTTCCATGTATTACAAGTGTTTTCAGAAACACTCTATTTAATCACAAGCACTAAAACCAATTGCCAAAGTTTAAAGATAGGCAAGATTTAAAATGAGCTGTCCCTTGAAATTGAAACTTCAATAAAAAAAAAATTGCAGTTCCTCCTGCAAGCCTGACAACTGCATAAGGATAATTTATTCATTTGAGAACAAAAATAAATTAATGGCCTTAATGCAAATTGTAATCCTATTTCTATAAAATGAGCACATGGTCAAAGAAAATGCATGCAAATGCAATATTTGATATTTCCTATATAATTGTGATTCAGATAAGGAATGCATTTTTTAATGTTGTCTTTTCAACATATGAGTTTTTTAAGTCAGAAAAGGTTTCCTAAATTAGATTTTCTTTTAATTCTCCAGGATACTAAAGAAACAAGGGAACAGCTTGTCTTTGATACGAATCTTTCTTTTAAATGTGACACAGAGAGAGATCCAATTTTCTTAGCTAACTGGATTAGAGTAATCCTAAATAATTTAGCCCTCATTTACAGTTTGAGCAAGTTCATTATATATGAATTCCCAGTATCTCCTGTCCTTAAACTCGTTAATTAATACAAACTCTTAACAAGAAAATGTTTATTTTTTAAAACTTCACCAAATGTACTACTAAGCATTTTTTTTACAATTTTATTCATGAATGTGTTCTAAGAAAAAAGACGAAGCTTTAATGAACACTACAATATAAGCTCCTCACAAACAAATCACTTTTTGCTACATATTTTTTCATCACTAGGATGGAATCTTATTGAAAGTGAAAATTTTGTGAGTTTTGACTTAATTCACTAAAACTTTTTGCTGGAACATCTCATAGGACAGTAGGCATGTTAAAAAAAATGTATCTTCTTCAGCTTGTTATATAACAGAGGAGTATTAAGCACTCTATATTATATTTGATATATTAAGATATGCAAAGTCATAAAGAACTATATTAATTCTTTTCTTATGGAAAAAAGTCTCTAACAAAGAAGTAAATATCCTCAAATATCTCAATTGTTAAGTAAAATATAAGGCTAATTTTTTTTTAACTTTTCAAACATGGTGCTGATATATGAATCAGTTGGAATCAACTGGAAATTCAACTGTAATTCAAAAGACACATTTGCTGATAATTCTATTGATTTCAGTCTCCATGCTTTTTGATTACCTCTTCATATGACAACAAATTCCTATTGCCTCTATTTGACTATTATTTTATTATTGATAGTAGTTTTAACAGTCTTAGTATAAACTTGTGGTTTACTTTATATTCACAATTTGGTACTATTAGGTAATCATTAGGTGTGAAATATTATTAGAATTTTGCATCAAGGGCCAGATATTGCATCAGGGTTCAGGCAAACACCATAAATAATAAGGGGTTTAAATATTTGCTTTGCATGCAGACAACTTCAGCATGAACCTTTTTACCACTTATGGTCTCCTGAACACTTCTAGGAGTGGTCTCTGAGGAAAGAACAAAGAGTAAAGAGTAAACCTTGAGTTCAATCAGGTATGGCTCAAAAACAAAAACAGATTTTTTTTTCATCAAATTGGAAACTATGAGAGCAAAGAGTGATAATAAATTTTTCACAGAAACCATGCTATGAGATATCTATTTCCCTGGTCGTTGTCATTCTTGGATTGATAGAATGGAACGGGAGTGCCACAGTGTAAATAATGAACCTAAGTCTCAAAGACCATGCCTATATCTCACTATATGTATGCTAACAACCTTTGCTACCTTGTGGAGACTGCAGTATAGTGTCGCTGCCTTAGCACTGTCCTCCCATTGTTCATCGATTTGCTCGAGTGGGCACCAGTAACATCTCCATTGTGAGACTTGTTGTTACTGTTTTTGGCATATCGAATACGCCACGGGCAGCTTGTCAGGCTCTGCCGTGTAGGAGGGATACTCTCGGTAGCTTGCCAGGCTCTTGGAGGGGAATGGAGGAATCGAACCAGGTCAGCTGCATGCAAAGCAAATAAATACCCTACCTGCTGTGCTATATTTCCAGTATAGTGTCAAGAGAAGAAAAATTATTAGCCACCCTGTTGAGATCCCAAACTTAAGTGTGTGCCCAGCACCATTTACAGCAAGAAGAGCCATCTTAGAAAAGCCCAAGACCAATGACCAACTTTAAAGCAATATTTTATTTTAAACCAATAAATGTTGAATGGGCTGGAGTGATAGCACAGCGGTAGGGCATTTGCCATTCACGCAGCTGACCCGGGTTCGATTCCTCCACCCCTCTCAAAGAACTGGCAAGCTACCAGGAGTATCTCACACACAAGGCAGAGCCTAGCAAGTTACCCGTGGTGTATTCGATATGCCAGAAACAGTAACAAGTCTCACAATGGTGAGACGTTACTGGTGACTGCTCAAGCAAATCGATGAGCAACTGGATGACAGTGATACAGTGATGAATGTTGTATAAGTTTAAGAAACAGTAAATAAATGATAGCCCTTTCTAAAATTTCTTTTATAAATAGCTATAATTGATAAACAATCACTATTATACAAATACTGTAGATATCCTACAAATGCAAAATTCCTGATATATTCTCTTCCACAGTTTTCACCAAAATGAGAAAAAATGTAATTAATTTATACAATGCATTATTAAGTATATTCCTGAAATGTGAGAACATTAATAAGAACCAAATTCTCCAATTACAGTTTTATATAGCTAATGATTCAAAATATTTTTCCTGCAGACTACCATCTAATTTAATATACTTCAAACTTTTTGTGTGTGCTGCTACACTTATACTTTAAATGTTACAACTTCAAGACATAGTCATACCACTTTGGCACATACCTGTGTGTCATAGTATCAATCAAGGCTGGCAGAGAGGACCATAGGAGTATTCCTAGAACCTATTCATAATCCCAGAATAAAGAAAAACTGATTTAAACATATGGAGTGATGGTATGAAATTGATACATTAATTCCACTTAACTAAATAGACATTTTCCATTTAAATTTCTTTAGCTAAACAAGGTTTTGATTTCTCCAAAACACATAAAGAAGCTGAAATGTTAAGGAAGAGAAGTAAAAGTAGAAAAAGACTTCAGATTTCGTTTACTGTAGTTAAATAGCTTGCAAAATTTTTTAAAAAGCATAGGGCCACATGAGCACAATTGTTATGGCCCCTGTCAAAGTCTTGGAATAATCTTAACTATGGAAGAGATCCTTAAACTTAATATACACGGTGTCAAATATGATTTACCTCTGATCTGTACCATTTCCCCCAGCTTCCTTCCTTCGTCAGTGTCTGAAGTATCAGAAAATTCCCCCACCTTATCCATACCCCGTGATTCTGCCCTTCTGGAATCATGCTTCTAACTCAAGTTAGATGCACCTCCAGCTTATGGTAGCATCCACGTTGTTTTTTACTTTGCTTTATCTTCACACTCAAAAACTTGAATTTTATGGCTGTATAAGCCACTGAAAAAAAATAATTGCTGGAGTATGATAATGGTGACTGACAATTTCATCTCCAAACTATTTATCAGTTCACACTCCATGTATTGGGAATCAAGAGAACATGACACCTCTTATGAGTGAAACAAAAGAATCTTTTGACAGCATTTCAATTGAATTTTTCACCTGGCACTCCCATTAGCACTCATGTTAATATAACTCTATTCATTATTTTTTAAAAATGAAAAAAATAAAAAAACAAAAGCCAGATGCTCCACAGAAGGTAAATAAGATTGTATACATATATTAAAAAGCTAATACTGCACCTGATCCCAAGTTTTCACCACCTTCAAGATAACTTGTCTTGGGTTATTATAAATTTTGTATTTGTTTCTGACAACAAGCCAATCATGGGTCATTTCTTTAATACATGTGAATCATTCTTTTTAGCAAAGAATGACTACCATGTAGAACAGTAAGCAAAACATGTCAATCTCAAAGTTCTCTCGGTTAGTTCTAAATCGCAGAAAACATCTCATTCCAGAACTATAAGTAAATACTCAACTGACCTCCCTGGGTACTGGGCACTTTGGTGATGGTGAGATGAGGTAACTGTGCACACTAAGGTCTCAATGTCAACACTACTGCAAACACATTACCTTAAATATATTTTAATTAAAAAATAAAACAACACTGAATTAACCCAATTACCACTTTCATAAAATAGGAATTATAGATTTCAAAGGCTTGTGTCTGGAGCACAGCAAGTAGGACATTTGCCTTGCATGTGGCTGACCTGGGTTTGATTCCTCTGCCCCTCTTAAAGATCCCAGCAAGCTTCTGAGAGTATCTTGCCCGCATGACAGAGCCTGGCAAGCTACCCGTGGCATATTCAATATGCCAAAAACAGTAACAACATGTCTCACAATGGAGATGTTACTGGTGCCGGCTCATGCAAATCGATGAGGAATGGGATGACAGTGACAGTGGCAGTGACAGTTTAATTTAGCCAAAGTAGTCTGAAAAGTAAGCTATTCCTGTTCTCCAAAGTACCCCTCCATGTGGTAACAACGATAGTTCTTAGAGCGATCAGCAAAGGCAGAATTAGGTGTCAAGATCTTGAAATAGATTGGGATGTGTTTACATCACAGCATCACCATAATTACTGGTGGGATTTTGGCAAATTCCTCAAACCCTTTTATTCCCAGTTTTATAGCTTATAAATTTTAGATAACTCTATGTTCTTTATACAATAGTTACATGGATTAAATGAACTCAACGCCTAACTTTAAGTGGCAAAATATATAAACACTTATTATATTCCCTGTTTAATTTTTCTCTTATCATAATCTTGCTTCAAGAAAGAGCAATCAGAGGGATGTACTGAAAATGAAAAAAAAAAAAAAACAATTTCAGCTTGTTCTTCTAGGACTGATTCCAGATTCCTATATTAACCACTTGGGCTAAATAACTGTAAAGCAAGTGCTTCTATCATTCTTCCTTAATATATCACTTCAATTCTAAAGAAAGATTCTGTTTCTGCAGGTCTTCATCTATATCTTAGTTCAACACACACACACACACACACACACACACACTTGTGTGTGTGTTGGATAAAGACAAAAAATAAAGTTTGGCTTACATTCAAGATGCCATATCAATTTTTATAAAATGGAAACATGGAACAAACCCTTTAAAATAAAGATGAAAACAGGTTTCATTTTAAAACTAGTGTGCTAGTAAAACCCAAATGACCCAAAATAAAATAATATTCTCCATATACAAGGTAATTTTATCACCATCAAACACTATAAAGTGTCCACTCAATGCCAAGCACTGTGTTCAATTCTGGAATTATAAAGAGATTAAATAAAAAGTCCCCAACTCTAAAGAGCACATTGCCCCATTGAATATATAGGACCAAGCATGAGAAGACACCATAAAGTCTGAAAATTATGAAGCCAACAAGACAGATGAAAAGTGCCTCAACAAATGAGAAGGCAATTTCAGAGCCATCAGTAAAGTTTTACACAAAGGTACTATTAAATCTAGCTTCTCACTAGAACATAAGGCTTTAAACTTCAACTTTTAAACTATTCCAGGTAACTATTTCAAAGGCGGACAGTATAATGATCTCCTTGTCCTCTCTAAGTTCTGTTCAACTCACTTCTGTTTCCCCACACTCGTGCACTTCATTTTATTGCTGATCTGGGTGGTCAGGTGCTAGTCTCAACTGGATTATAGTGGAGTGTTTACAGAGGAAAGGCCTATCACTTGTCTACCTCACTCTTCTTCTTAATATGTTTTAATTCTACCAAAGGAAGAAAAACACTAGCTAACGGTGCCCTCTATCTTTGCTTTTCTGGACTCACTGCCTTCCTGGCCAGCTATCTCCAAGAGAAGTCTTAGTAGCCTCTCCCTACCTTTTTCAGTATTTCTTTCATTTGCTCTCTTTCTCTTCCTCAAAGCACTGAATTAGTAGGTAGTAAGCAGTGAATCAGCAGCTTACTGACAAACCAAGAGGATCCAGAAAACATTAAAACATTGGAAAAGACTGTCTCCCTTATTGTTTTGTCTTATACCTTACGACTGGTAGGTGACTTCTCATCAGAGGAGACTGGTAATAGCAAATATGGATAGAAAGAATCTGAATAAGACTTTTGTCCAATACAATGGTAGAAAGAATCTGAATAACACTTTTGTTCAATACAATGGTAGAAAGAATCTGAATAAGAATTTTGTCCTTCCTTGTTTCTAAGACGTTCTAGGATGCCCCACCCTACCGGAGCCAGATAAATACCTCACTGGCAGACTTCCACTACCTCCACTACCCAGTCACCGCCATGCTCCAGGCTGCTTTCCAAACACTTGGGCCGAACCTCACACATGAGTGAAGCCCCACAGAACCAGGTAAAGCAGAACTTTGCGACCTTGGACTCCAGGCTCAATGAGACCTGGAAACAAGATCCTCTCTCTGCCTCCTCTGATCTCCAGCACTCCAGCGATCAAACCCAGACACCCCACTCTACCAGAGCCAGATAAATACCTCATTGGCAGACCTCCACTACCTCGACTACCTAGCCACCACCGTGCTCCAGGCCGCTTTCTGGACCTGGACAGCCTAAGACACTTAATACCCATTTTCCATAATTTCCGCAACATATTTGATGGGGTTTAAATATGACGTGAACCATGGGAATATTTGTAAGGGCGATTGGAGGCCGCCCTAAAAGCCTCCATCCCTCTCGGAGAGGCGGGCAAGCGACTGAGAGTACCCGTCCCACGTGGCAGAGCCTGGCAAGCCACCCGTGGTGTATTCAGTATGCCAAAAACAGTAACAACAATGGGCCTCATTTGCCTGACACCAAAAGAGCCCCCAATATGGCAGCAGTAAGAAAGATGAGCAAGGAGTCTGATAAAATCTCAGGGACAAACTAGACTGCCAAAACAAAGAAAGACTAAAATGACTGTCTGTACATTCAACGCACATATGCTGGCATCAAAAGCATCCACCGAGGACCTGATGGTACAAGTGCAGAAAATCAAGTACAATATCATTGGTCTGACCAAAATGAGAAGGCATCGATCACATCACACCATTTTCGACACTGGACAAGAACTGTTCCTTTGAACATGTGACAACAGAGGCATCAGTAGTGTTGGTGTCCTTGTCAACACGAACTTGGCCATGAGCATTGATTCTTTTTAATGCATAACAACCCGAATTGGATGATTACGCTTGAATAGATGTGGCTCACTGCAGCAGTTTCTATTTTTGTCGTCTATGCACCAACATCCAACCATGATGAAGAAGAAATTGAAAGTTCTACATGGAGCTGAAGAAGTTTTATAAAAAAGATCACACCTTCTACAAGATCATTGTTGGTGATTTTAATGCCAAGATAGGATTGAGAAAGTCACTCAAAGAACTCCACATTGGGACTCATGGCCTAGAATGGAACAAACAGGGTCAGTGACTGTCTGAATTTATCATGTTAACCAAGACCAACCATGGTAACTCACAGTTCCAGAAGGCCAAATCTAAACCCTGGACATGGAAGTCTCCCTGTGGGCAGTTCCACAATGAAATTGACCACTACATATTCAATCGAAGGTTTTGCCTGACCGATGTTGCTGTTGTCCCAAAATTCCAAATGGGATCGGACCACCATCTCCTTCATGCAAAATTCTACGTCACAGAGCAGGGAGAAAGGTCTGCAAAGTTTAAGCTTAGGAAGAGAACTCCTAGAATGACCACCAACTGGGAGCTCTTTGACACTATTGCGGCAACGTGGGAAGATGTTGTCGTTGACAACATCGACGAGGAATATGATTGACTGGTTCAGCACCTCCATGACTGCACAAAGAATACCGAAAGTGGGAAAGCCACAAACATACGTCTGTCTTCGGAAACTCTCATGCTTATTCGCCACCGTGGTTTGGCACGAGCCTCAGGCAACCACAAGCTAACATCCAAGCTCAAAAAGCTATGCAGAGAACGATAAAGACCTCAAAGAGAGAAGAGAAGCAGTGTTAGCCAATGCAGTAGAAGCTGAGAAAAATTTTTGCAATGCTCGCCTGTCCTTTGCCAACTACAAGACCAAGATGACTGCCCTCCGACGTCCTGATGGATCTATCACATATTCCAGAAGGCAATGGAGAGGATTATTCACGACTTCTACTCAGATCTCTTTGACAGCCACGTTCACCTGCCCACATACCAAATTCTGCAGGAAGGATATCTCATTCCCAACGTCCTCCCTTCCAAAATCCGACACGCCATTTCATTGGTAAAGATGCATACAGCACTCGGTCCAGACAAGGTCAGACCCAAATAACTGAAGAATCTGCCACCAGTACTCCTCAATACACTTGCTTGGCTCTTCACACACTTCCTTCTGAATGCAAGGTTCCATCCCAGTGGAAAACCAGCAGGACCATTCTGTTGTACAAGAAGATCCACAACATCGGAAACTATTGCCCAATCTGCCTATTGTTCATCGTCTGCAAGTTGTTCACTCAAGTCATCCTGAATAGAATAGGCAGAACACTAGACAAAGGACAATGATGCAAGCAAGCCGGGTTCTGTAAAGGATTCAGCACCATCGACCATATCCACACGGTGACAAAGCTCATTGAAGTTTTGTGAGAGTTCAAGATGCCACTCTGTCTAACTTTCATCAACTTAAAGAAGGACTTCGATTCTGTCGAGACTGAAGCGGTCATTGAAGCCCTAGCCAAACAGTGCATTCAAAATCAGTACATCAAAATCCTCCACAAGCTGTATTACGGATTCACCACCAGGATCTCACCATTCTACAAGGAAGTGATCAAGAGAGGGGTTCAGCAGGGTTATACCATTTCACCCAAACTCTTCCGTGCCACCCTCGAGAATGTCATGCGATGACTGGAATGGGAAGGAATGGGAGTGAAGATAGATGGTCGGCAAATATACCATCTCCACTTCACTGACACCAAACATTAGTGAAGCAGCACAAATGCCGGCCGACTTCAACCATGAGTGTGGAAATGTTGGACTGCAGCTGAATCTCAGCAAAATGATGTTCATGAAAAACGAACTAGTTCCTGACGTTCCATTTGCTCTCAACAGAACAATCATCTCCGAATGCAGCAGCTATGTGTACCTGGGTCGAAATCTCAACATGAGGAATGACTTGGTGCCAGAACTGTACCAGAGGAAGACAGCAGGGTGGAATGACTTTAAGAGCATCGAAGAAGTGGTTAAGTGGACAAAGAACCTCCGGCTCTGGACACATATTTTTGATTCCACCTTTCTTCTTGCACTAACAGACCTCAGAGACCTGGGTCCTATGAAAACAGGATAAGAACACCATTCAGGTATTCCAAAGAGAAATCGAAAGAGCTATGCTTGGAGTATCAGGTTTCACTCAAGTGAGAGAAGGAATCCAAGTTCTGACCTCCATTGAAGATTAAGAATCAGGGATGCTGTCTCGTTTGCCATGGTGTCAAAAATTGGATGGGCCGGACACGTAATGCGATTCAGAGACGATCACTGGACTAGAGCTGCTACCGACTGGATCCCACGTGATGTCAAAAGACCTCAAGGCTGCCCACCAACGAGATGGTCAGACGTATTCATCAAAACCCTGAATGAATGGTTTGAGGCTCTTCCTGTTCCTGGAGCGAGCAGATATCATTGAGCTATGCTAACACACGACAAGGACAAATTGAGACATTACTGGTGTCCGCTCGAGCAAATCGAAGATCAACGGTATGACAAGTGATACAAGTGCTTCTAAGAGCCATTCTAGAGCTTAGAGATTAGGGATATGTTTGTTGAATCCTGATTAATTCCCTTTTGTTCTCTAGATTTGGGGAGTACAATCCCTGTAATTTTTTTTTCAGTGTGAAATTACTATGTTCTGTTGCTCAATGTACTCGCACATGTAATTTTTAAAGAAATTCCCAAAGGTAGATCAGGATTTAAATACTCAAGAGACCTCTAGATACTCAAATATCACATTGACGTCAACTCTTAGCAGCCATTTATTCATTATGAAAAGGTCTGCCTAGAAGGCAGAAGAACTAAATAGGAATGTTATACTCTGTCATGAATGTGTCCTCCCTTTGACTTTTCAAAACATGAGCAAATAATTAGGGAGCAGAGTTGAACTCCTAGTAGTCTCTCTGACAGGCAGAGCAAAGAGTCCAGAGACAGGCATCCATTTATTTCCTATGATGACATATAGGCTTGTCAAACAGTAATTTCTTGTTCACTGTCTGCAGCAAAAATAGTCATATTCACCTAACATATCATATTAGACTTTAATAAACAGTATAAAATTATAAGGTAAGGATGTGGGTGGTGGTAATTGGGATGGTCCTGTTTTCTACTGGGAATATTCAGGGCAAAGAAAGGAGAAGTTGGAAGAAGGCAGCAGGCTGGTGATAGTAGGTCTAGTTCTATTTTCTCTTAGGAGAGCCCAGGGATAGTTGCTGAACCTAATTTTGGCTGCCTTCACAGCAATCTAAAATGTGAGGAATTCAGCATCTCTTGAGCTCAGTGTTTGGCCTTAAAAGAAAAATCTGAGACAATGGAAAAGTCTCACAACCTATTAAAGTTGCATGCTTGCTCCAAATTCTGTAAAATGTCAGCAAAAATACCAATATGTAAGATAAACTCTGGAAATGCCAAAGTAATCAATGAAATATCATAATCATTAAAGCTTGCTTCACAGTTGGAAAATTATCAAATCTCTTTGCCATAAGCAATTCTTACTTTATTCTCAAAGGCCTCTATTAAAAACACATATATGCAATATATTTATAAGTGTGTCTCTCACTCAGGAGATGTGCCAGATACTATGCCCATTAAAAAAATGATAATATTCACAAGTCAGCTATTGAGTTTCCCTTTAAAACTTCTGGGCTAGATTACTCGACACTCAGCTCTCAGTAATATTCCCTGCCTCTGAAGTCTCTTTGGTATCACAGGAGAATGGGAGCCTGGAAACTCCCTCCCAGAGACTGTCTCTCCAGCTACTCTTTACTGAGATCCTGCCAGTAGAAGGCATTAGTGGAGGATTGATAAATTAGGGACGAGGGATAAATCTGTGTGCTTTTGGTTGCTGTTTGCCTTTGGTTTATTGAGAGGGGGTTCTTTTTCCCACTTTATTTGGCTGTGCGTGTATAGTGTGTATTTGTTGCTTCTGGTGCTACCTGGAAGCATAGTAAAAAGCTATAGCTTGTGTACAAGACTCTAGGGTCCTGCTCAAGGAATGGATTTCCACAGTAACCACAGACCTGATGCTCTATAAGCCAGAATAGCACCTCACTTATGGTCTCTGGCTTCAGCTAGAGCAGCTTCAGCTTTTGCAGCTGAAAACATTGGGCTCCTGGATTTTTACAGCACATCATGGTGTGACTTTTAAGTTCCGGCAAGCATAGTAATAATTGCAATTAGTAGCAGCTGTAGCAGAACCTTCCACAACCTATTCAGCAAAGCGATTATGGGCTTTAAGCAACCTCATTTCTCTGCTGCTCTTCCTGCCAGACCTGGCTGTACTCTTATTCCTGGCTCTGTGCTCACAGATCACTCCTGGTGGGTTCAGGGAACCATATGTTGTGCCAGGAATAGAACCCAGATCGACTGCATGCAAGGCAAGCATCCTACCCGCTGTACTATCACTCTGGCTTATCACTATCCTTCACTCTTTATAGCAATTCCATAACCAATTCCATACACGTATTCCTAAGTGAATATTTAATAACATACCTCCATTTTTCATTTGATATTGATGAATCTAAAGAATGCAATAAAGATACATGCATTGTTAATTTTTCATATATATATTTTTGATGAACAATTCAAAATCTCACACTTAAAAATTACAGATCCAAATTAATAAATCTCTGAAGTAAAAACATCTTAAAGCATGGCCATTATGCTTAATTCTAAAATACTACTAAAATAAGATTAGAATAATTTTTAAATGCACGAAGCCATAAAGACAAATAAAATAAAAGACGAAATGAGAGAGCAAGGACTGTAGACTTGAGATACAGATGTTTTTGTAGAATGGAAAGGCACAGACTAATGGAATCTGATAAGTAGATATCTGAAGGCAAAAGTCAAAGATTCAAGTAGCAAACCCTTAAAAAGACTCAGGGATGCATTAAGAAATCAGAAACTCAAGTAGTTTCAGACTTAACAATTGCAAACAAATCAATCTATACTAACAAAGCAATGCTTTCTAGAATCTTAGAAAAAACTTTCTTTAACCTAAAATTTTAGCTCAGCTGCATTTTATTCAAATTCAAAGGTAGAATAAAAATATTCTCAGCATGTAATGCTTCAAAAATATTTTATCTTGCAAACAGGCTTTGTGGGGGGAAAATACAGTAGAAATTGTGCTTCAAAGGGAAAATTGAAATAGATCAAGAAAGACAGAAATAAAAAAATTCAAGAGACAAGAAACTCTATGCAGGAGGAAGGAAGGAAGGAAGGAAGGAAGGAAGGAAGGAAGGAAGGAAGGAAGGAAGGAAGGAAGGAAGGAAGGAAGGAAGGAAGGAAGGAAGGAAGGAAGGAAGGAAAGGAAGGAAGGAAGGAAGGAAGGAAGGAAGGAAGGAAGGAAGGAAGGAAGGAAGGAAGGAGGGAGGGAGGGAGGGAGGGAGGGAGGGAGGGAGGGAGGGAGGGAGGGAGGGAGAAAGGGAGGGAGAGAGGGAGGGAGGGAGGGAGGGAGGGAAGAAGGATAAAAAAGGAGAAAATAAGAGAAAGGGAGGCAAGATGAGAGAGAGAAGGGGAAAAAAGGAGGGTGAGAAGGGGAAAGAAAGGGAAGAAGGTAAGGAAGAAAAGAAGGAAAGGAGAGGGGGGAAGAAAGAAAGAAGTGCTGGTTATTTGTTTATTATCATATTATTATGCATTGACCCTTAGCGTTCAGTCTTCAGCATTCCAAACAATAGGAAAATTTAAATTATTGGTGTTGATGTTGAAAGGAAAATGACTAATAACTGAGTCATAAAAAAATCTGGAATTGGTTTTGATTCTTTGCCTTTAACAAAACTGAAAGAAGATCTAATTAAGATGACAGCTGGTGGATCATTAAAAATAATTTTTGATGATAGATAACTCTGTGAATTTGGCATATAATTTGGAAGGAATTCAAGTATTTGAGTGACATTGCTAAAACAAAACTCCATTCTCATATACTTACTTATGGGAATATGTTTTCTCAAATCTTAGATCTATAAAAACAAAAAACTTGAGCAGATTGATACTGAACTTTGTCTCACTGTAGCAATATGCATCCATGGTTGCATATATTTATTGGACATAAAGCAGGTCTTTCATTAAAATATGGTTATGTGCCTAATACATTTTATCTTTAAATGTATTCTCTAAATATATCAATATTTTTGTTTTGATTAACTTTTTATTCAGTATTTCAATGAAAGTTCATCTCAGAAGAAACTATTGAAATACTATGATGACACTGTTTTAAATTCTTTTCAGTGTACAAATATATTTTTATGGGGAAAAAAATGATACCTAAAAGCCAGGCAGAAAAAATATATTAGCAACAATAAAAAAATTTTTGGAGGGGCTGAAGAAATAAAACAGCAGACAGGACACTTCCCTTGTAGGTGATTGACCCGCATACAATCTCTGGCACCCCCTATGATCCCTAGAGCACTATCAAGATTACCAGGAGTAATCCCTGAGCACTTCTGGGGATAGCTCAACACCTCATCCCCCATTCTTTTGGAAAAAATTATATGAAAATAAGAGTTTAGAGGGGAAAATTAATAAATACTTTAAAACTTTTATATTAAATATATTTTAATATGGATTAGGGTGTGATAAAAACAAATACATTTCAGTTCAGTATAATTTTATATCTATGTCTGCAATTTTCTATAAACTATATTTTATTATTTAAGATTATGATGAGAAATTATAGGCATCAACTTACAATTTTGTGCAAAGGTAAATGTTTTCAGAATGTACTCAATCCATTGATTTAGTCCAAAAATAGCATCCAAAATAATTTGACATTTGAGCCTAATTTAATAGCAAACATTTTGTGAGTTATTTTTGTTCAAAATAATGAGAATTTTCTGAATATTTACATATCCTGTTCAACTATATAGTTATTTTTATTGCATACCATGCATCTGACTATAAACAATTCAGTTATACAATGAAAATTTTTATTAAAGCTGGCAGATACTTGGTATGATTAAATTTTTATTATTATGTCTAAGACTAAAGTTTAGATTCCAGTTTTGCTAGAATTTCCTTAAAACATGAAACAATGTACTTAAAACTAAAATCCTACATTGTTGTGTTCTTATGACATGAAGAATATAGAAACACAGAAATAAATGCTGTCCATTTTTCTTGAACATTTTTTGAAATATTTATTGAATATAAGACCTAGAAATCCAGTGTTCTTTGTTTTTTCATTGCCTCAGTGCCCACAATAACAAGCTGATGCACCTAGTCCCAATAATCTTAATGATATTTTGTATCCCAAGGCTCACCATGATGTCTGGCACAGTGTAGATGCTCAATATCTGTTGAATAAAGAAAGAATTAGGTTTGTTCACTCTTTGTCAGCTAACCTTGTCCATTCCTCTTTCGAAGTTTTCTATTTAAGTTCAAGTTTGTGTTTGAGGTTTAATATTTGAACAATAGCTCTCTATTCATCCGGTAGTTTGACTGCTTGACCATGTTATAAGTTTAATTCCCTACACCCCTAAATAGCCCTTAAATAGCCTGCATGGGGGTGAGGTCTGGAAATCTTAATTCTACATCTTAATTCTTAATCTTAATTCTTAAATCTTAATTCTCTCCAGTTTATTGTCATACACAGAATTAACAATAAGTTGGAGAAACAAAAACAAAACAGAACAGGACAGACTCTTCCGGTCAGGTCAAGGCATCACAGTTGGAAACGTTTGTGCTCAGGATTCAAATTCAAAGGGCAGAGTGACTGCTGCACTATCTTGGATCACACTGGCATACCATTTAGAAGGGAATCAGATTATTAGTTCCACTGAGCAATTTTTTGTAAAAGAAGAGAGGTTTTCCATAAGTATAAATAGAAATTTTGCTTGAGGGTCTTGGAGTTGGATCAAAGAGCTGGAGTGCATACTTGGCATGCTGAAGCCCAGGTTTTGATTTCTGGCACAACGTAATCCCTTGAGGACCACCAGGAGTGATTCCTGAAGTATATCCTTGACACCACCCAAAAAAAATCAAAAAACTATTTCTAGAAATCAGGACACTTTTCTATACAACCAAAAGTTTGGTATAGATATAAGATATGTATATGCATATAAGGGCTGGAGCAATAGCACAGCGGGTAGGGCGTTTGCCTTGCACGCGGCCGACCCGGGTTCAATTCCTCTGTCCCTCTCGGAGAGCTCAGCAAGCTACTGATAGTATCCCGCCCACATAGCAGAACCTGGCAAGCTACCTGTGGCATATTCGATATGCCAAAAATAGTAACAACAAGTCTCACAATGAGGGTGTTACTGATGCCCGCTGGAACAAATCGATGAGCAACGGGATGACAGCACTACAATGCTATGTATATAAATGGGATGGAATGCCTATAAAGCAGCATATGGAACGGAATGGAATCCCTGAAAAGTAGCATATACCCTAGAAACAGAAAACCAAACACTAGAATGTTTCTCAACCTAAAGTCTATTACTACATAGAATAATAGCAAAACCTTGACATTTTTTTCCCATGTATAGAATCAGTGACCTTATACTGTATCACTGTCACTGTATCACTGTCATCCCATTGCTCATCAATTTGCTCGAGCGGGTATCAGTAACATCTCCATTGTTGTTACTGTTTTTGGCATATCGAATACACCATGGGTAGCTTGCCAGGCTCTGTTGTGCGGGTGAGATACTCTCGGTAGCTTGCCCAGCTCTCTGAGAGGTGTGGAGGAATCGAACCCGGGTCGGCCTCATGCAAGGCGAATGCCCTACCCACTGCACTATCGCTCCTATTAATTAAATTTTCAAACTGTCCAATTTGGTTTTTAAAAATTAGTGAAATATTTAGAATCTCTTAGAAAAGCTAAATAAAGTACTATATGTACAACAGTTTGACTAATATTTATTATAAATTATGTCTAATGACAGATCACTAGGTGAAGTCTCATTGGAATAACAATCATAAATCTGCTCAGCACTTAGCCGTTTTAGACAGCCTATGCTTTATACTCCTCAAGTGCCACTCTTGCATAGTGAAACACTTCCATCATTTTATCCCATACCCTAGCATTATCAATTGAAGAAAGAGTCAAGGAACCATATTTTCACTTCCAAATGAATTTTTCTCTTTTTCTTATTTTTCCTTATATTTTCCTATCTTCTGACATATTTGCCAATCCCTTTGTCTTTATGGATTTTGTGTAAGAGCTGCCTACTTTTCATCATCCTGAAGCCTGCTTAATAACTTCTTTACCGAACTTGGTTCTCTTTGACCAGTACTCCAGTACTCATTGACGTAGGCATGTTTAACTCTGTGACTTGGTTGACTATGAAACTGTTTACTGTTTTTCTAGGAATTAAACATTGCTAAAACATCTGAATAATTAAACAACCATATGGTCACATTATTTTTCAAAAATTTAAATGTACACGTATTCAGCTTTCCTGATTCTTGTCATTATTCTTTCAGAGATAGAATGGACACAGTACGCTACTCTGTAAAGAATACTTCATTATATTTCACACTTGTCTGAATTCTGTAGAATGGTCTACAAATGTCATTTTAGTAGAGCAGCTTAGATGCACAGCACTCAAGAGAGACTTAGGCTTTCCATTACATTGATCTTAGTCAGTAGACACTAATATGTGATTGAGTCCATGCCACTAATAAAGTAGCAAACACTGCATCTGTCCTAACCTACATTTTAGTCTCCCATCTGTGTGCTGAGTATTTACATTAAAGTATAAAAATTATCTTTTTCATCTTTTAGGTCTGTTTTTCTTTGTTGTTCTATATATTTTTCTAGATTTGTTTTGGGCTCTTTAATTTAATGCATTTAGCATTGTCAATAATTCCAAAATTCACACGTACTAATGATCTATGTAACATAAGCAGAAAAAATATACTTCTTTCTAGAGAAATGTTATTTATGCACTCACTCGGTTCTTAGACTGTGAAAATCAACTCTGACAGCATAATCAGGCTGTAGTTGAAAGCTTTTGTAATTGCAACAAAGTCAAACGTAAAATAAGCATTTAAGAAAAATTTACTGGCTCATCACCTGAATACTATTCATACGGGATGGTATTGATTAAAGGAACTAAAAGCAAGGTGAAAGGTGAAGCTTATTTCATAAGAATCAGTTTTAGATAATAGGTGGTTCTATGCTCTATATTGATCTGATAATTTTGGAAATTTCTGTTATCTAATGCTGGTGCATATTTATTTGATACTTATAAGCAATATTCACCTCAGAAGAACATAATTCCTTATTAAAAGTTTAGCAATAACAGGAAAACATATTGCTAGACACACAAAAAAATAATCAGAGCAGAGATATGGCAAAGGTCACGAAATTACCATTTTCCAAAGAAATTTAACAAATGAGAAAATAAGATCTATTATATGGAATTATCTCATAAGATTTTGGAGGTTTCTAAGTCCTCCCATCTGCAATGTGCATGTTGCAGAACCGGGAAAGTTCTTGGCATGAGTTCTAGTCCGTGTTCATAGGTCTACTGATGGCAAAAGTTCCAGACCAAGGCAGAAAATGGAACAATCAGGCAGGTATAAAGGATACTCTGGTCTGCCATCATTTTGTTTTGCTGGGGCCATTAATGTACAGTCAGACGCTTATCCACAACTGGAGGAGGATGAACTGCTTTACCCAGTCTATCAGCTCTGCTAATAACTGGAAATACACTATTAGGCACATCACAAAGCAAATTTTAAACAGATACCCTGGAATCCTCTGGACCTGTCAAGTTGATACATGAATGTGGCCATTCCAGTCACTAAATCTAACATTATAAGATCTGATTTGAAGTCCTGATTATGACAACACATATGTTCTTGAATCTATGTTTCTTCATCTGAAGAAATATATTTACACCGATAAAATAATATCCTATCACAGAGTAATGAAGAGAAAAAAGGGATAAAGGATAGTTGCAAATATACTTTGTAAATTTTTTTAATAAATTTATTTATTTTTAATTAATGAATCACCATGAGGGTACAGTTATGGATTTATACACATCTGTGCTTATGCTTCCCCCATACAAAGTTCGGGAACCCATCCCTTCACCAGTGCCCATACTCCACCACCAGTAAACCCAGCATCCCTCCCATCCTCCCCAATCCCATCTCCCCCCACCCCACCCTGTCACTGTGGCAGGGCATTCCCTTCTGTTCTCTCCCTCTAATTAGCTATTGTGGTTTGCAATAAAGGTGTTGAATGGCCACTGTGCTCAGTCTCTAGCCCTCATTCAGCCCGCAACTCCCTTCTCCCACATGGCCTTCGACTACATTATAGTTGGTGATCCCTTCTCTGAGTTGCCCTTTCCCCAGAATGTGAGGCCAGCCTCCTAGCCATGGAGTCAACCTCCTGGTAGTTGTTTCTACAATTCTTGGGTGTTAGTCTCCCACTTTGTTATTCTATATTATACTTTGTAAATTTTAAAATGGTCTGTATTTGAACAGAACTATTGCCTCTACTGTAAGCTATCAACATACAGTAACCATCCTGAAAAGTATAAATTTAACAAGTAGTATACTTCTGAATACAACAATAAAATATCACCAAAGATATTAAATAAAAATCTCTATTAAAGTGTCTGTGCTAAAACCAACATAAAGTCTATGAGATGCATTTAAGAAAAGCTATAGAGAGAGAGGAATCTAACAATGCCCAAACTCTTATCCAAACAGTCTGAAAAGTTAAAACACCCATTAGAGTTACAATCTTAACATGAGTACGGATGAGTATAGTGTACTGCTGGTCCTAGAGTATCTACCTATTTGCCATATCCCTTCAGTTAAACAAACAAAAAATAACACTGCAAAAATGAAAAAGCCATTGTTTATTCCAGTGATAGGAAAAATGTATGGAGAAAAGGATTTTGCCGTGTAGGGGGCAGAGCGGGGTGGGAAACAACAGTGATATATATAAATGCACTGAGAAGCTTCTTCTTTAAAAGCCATGATTTACCAGAGGTCTCAGACTTGTTTTCCTCCTAGCTAACATCACTCCTCACACCAAGATTGTCAGGTTTGAAGAATAGAAATCTCTTTCTTCTTCTGGATACCGAGTTAACTAAGAAGGAGGAACGTAACTATTCTACTATAGTATTATTCTTTCTTCCCTGACAGATTCAGCTCTACTGAGAATGGTCTTTCACAGCAATGATAAGAAGGGCTGGAGTGATAGCACAGCGGGCAGAGTGTTTGCCTTGCAAGCAGACAACCTGGATTTGATTCCTCCGCCCCTCTCGGAGAGCCCAGCAAGCTACCAAGAGTATCTGCCCCAAAGAATTTGGGCCACTCCAGTGGGCACTGCTGGCTGGAGATTGCTCCGGACCCCAGACCAGGCCAACAACACCAGGGGGCCAGACGGAGAAGGTACAGCTGGCACACCTTCTCCAGATGGAGCCCTGGAGACACTGAGCTTCTACTAATATGGCTCTGGTATGCAGGACTGGGAAACCTCCAAACCGCGTAGAAGTGCGACCTTTCCTGATATACAAAATATATGCTCAGGAATGGCTCCGCCGCCCCTGACCGTCCATTATCTCAGAGTCACAGAAACCAATCTCAGATCGCAGAGGCTGCTGACAATTATAATCCCTTTGGTACCGGCAGCCCCTTGCAGAATGTCTCCAGACTGAGAACTAAGCCGCAGCCCCATGCATGCCCTGGAGGGGAAAGGTTTTTCTCTGTCGCCTTTTCCTTGCTGGGGAGGAAGGGCATGGACTGCCATGTTATGAGGACCACCAATGAGAGATACAAGCTTGCAATGATCCAATTTCTGGAAGAAATTTCCCTGGACTTAGTTGCTAAAATACAGAAATCCAAAACCAAGACCTCATATCTCTCCACAGCAGGTCTGTCTCTAGTGGAACTAAAGTTCTTAATAATAACTATTATTATTAGGAACTCCTAATAAAAATAGTGAGTTTTTTGTTGAAATATTGAATGTAACCAAAGTAAAGAGAGTAAAATGAGAAAAAAAGAGTACCTGCCCCACACGGCAGAGCCTGGCAAGTTACTCATGGCATATTCGATATGCAAAAAAAAGTAACAAGTCTTGCAATGGAGACGTTACTGGTGCCTGCTTGAGCAAATTGATGAGCAACGGGGTGACAATGACAAGAAACAAGACTTGGAGAAAGATTGCACAAATAAAGTTCTGGCGAAATAGCTACATAAGGTGAATAGCATAATTTGCATAAAAACAATTTTCCTGAAACCATAATTTTAATTTCAACCCCCTGAATTTGTTAATTTTGTCATCTGCATAAGGTCTCGAATACACTTATTTACTACCCTTGATACCTTATCCCCAAATGAAGTCACTGCCAATTTTTATTATCTGTAAACACACTCCCAAGAATAGTACCCCTTGCATCTTTCTTTTTAGTGTATCTGCCAATATTTCTGTTTTCATATTATTTTTTGAGAAACCATTACATTACTACCCTAGCTGGTTTTCCACCCAAACCTTTGTTTTACGATTATTTATGCCACACTCATATATTTCTTCTGTCCACACCATTTTCTAACTCAAAAATCTCATTTATTCATAATGGCATATATAAGACAAAATTTTCTTTTTTTAAAATTTTTTTTATTAAATCACCATGTGGAAAGTTACAAAGCTTTCAGGCTTAAGTCTCAGTTACACAATGCTCGAAAAACCCATCCCTTCACCAGTGCATATATTCCACCACCAAGAACCACAATAAACCTCCTCCCCCACCCCCCAGACCCCACTCCTCCTGTGTAGCTGATACATTTCACTTTACTTTCTCTTTACTTTGATTACATTCAATATTTCAACAAAAAACTCACTATTATTGTTTGGAGTTTCCCCCTCCAAAATCAGACCTGTTGGAAAGGAAGCATTTGATAATTTGTTTTACATTGCTGAGAATGAAGAGATATGAGGTCATGTGGCCACAATAGTGCCTGCAAGGTTTTGGATTTCTGTATTTTAGTATTTTAGTAACTAAGTCCAAAGAAATTTCTGCCAGAAGTTGCATCATTGCTAGCTCAAACCTCTCTGCTAATTTATATTCCACATATGAATGAAATCTTTCCATGTCTGTCTCTTTCTTTGTGACTCATTTCACTCAACATGATACTTTCCATGTTGATCCATTTATATGCAAATTTCATGACTTCATCTTTTCTAACAGCTGCATAGTATTCCATGGTGTAGATGTACCAAAGTCTCTTTAACCAGTCATCTATTTTTGGGCACTCCGTTTTTTTCCAGATTGTGGCTATTGTAAATAGTGCTGCAATAAACATAGATGTGCAAATGTCATTTCTACTGTACCTTTTTGCCTCTCTGGGATATATTCCCAGGAGTGGTACTGCTGGGTCAAATGGGAGCTCAATTTCTAACTTTTTGAGAATCGTCCATATTGTTTTCCAAAAGGGCTGAACCAGTCGGCATTCCCACCAGCAGCGAAGAAGTGTCCCTTTCTCCCCACATCCACGCCAACACCGACTGCTTTTGTTTTTTTGGATGTGGGCCAGTCTCTGTGGTGTGAGATGGTATCTCATTGTTGTTTTGATCTGCATCTCCTTGATGATTAGTGATGTCGGGCATTTTTTCATGTGCCTCTCAGCCATTCAGATTTCTTCTTTGGGGAATTTTCTGTTCATTTTATCATCCCAGTTTTTGATCGGGTCAGCAGTTTTCTTCTTGTAGAGTTCAATCAGTGCCTTATAGATCTTTGATATCAACCTCTTATTGGATGGATATTGGGCAAATATCCTTTCTGATTCTGCAGGCTGTCTTTGTACTTTGGTCACTGTTTCTTTTGAGGTGCAGAACATTCTTAGTTTAAGGTAGTCCCATTTATTTATCTCTGTTTTCGCTTGCTTGGCCAATGGCATGTCAGCTTTGAAGATACTGTTGGCTACAATGTCGTGGAGGGTTTTGCTGACCTTGTCTTCAATGTAACTTATGG
Organism: Sorex araneus; assembly: GCF_027595985.1. Lineage (NCBI taxonomy): Eukaryota > Metazoa > Chordata > Mammalia > Eulipotyphla > Soricidae > Sorex > Sorex araneus. The sequence goes on along the minus strand of NC_073306.1, from coordinate 59,923,537 downwards.
ATTCTGGTCTGATGTTGAGGCCTTTAATCCATTTTGGTCTGATTTTTGTACATGGTGATAGGTGGAGATCTGAGTCCACTTTTTTGCATATAGCTGTCCAGTTTTGCCAGCACAATTTGTTAAACATGCTTTCCTTGCTCCACTTCACATTTCTTGCTCCTTTTTCAAAGATTAGATGATCATATATTTGGGGTGGTGTGTCAGAATATTCAACCCTGTTCCATTGGTCTGCAGCTCTGCCTTTGTTCCAGTACCATGCTGTTTTAATTACTACCACTTTTTAGTAGAGTTTGAAGTTGGGGAGGTTGATTCCTCCCATTTTCTTTATCCTAAGAATTGATTTAGCTATTCGTGGGGGCTTATTATTCCATATGAATTTCAGGATGAATCCCACTTGCTCGTGGTGTGTGATCTTTTTGATGAGTTGTTGAATTCTGTTTGCTAATATTTTGTTGAGAATCTTTGCATCCGTGTTCATCAGGGGTATTGGCCTGTAGTTTTCTTTTTTTGTGGTGTAAGACAAAATTTTCTAAGGTAAAAATTAAAGTTTGAAAATATTAAAGAGCTTATCGAACAGTGACCAAAACGAAAACATCACCATTCTGTAGAGAAAGTGTATGAATAGAACCAATTTTAAAGCTTCTTCTCAGGACCTGCTAAAGCTGAATAGATGTTCTATAACAGACAACTTCTACACAAACAACTGATTTTGATAAGTGGTGTTATATTCATACACTGGAATATGTATAAAATAACAAAAAAAATACTATAGAGGCCATAAAGAAAGGGCACTGTGGGTCTTGCATGTGGCTGACCCAGGTTTGATCTCCGGGAGTGATCCCTGAGCAAGGAGCAAGTAGTAAGCCTAAACACCATCAGACGTGACCCATCCCCCAAATAAATAAAAAAAAATGAACTATGGATCAATGTTCTTGAACCTTTGTTATACCTATAAATTTAGCCTCTGACTACCATACTGGTTCACGAATCAGCAATTATAACTAAGGCAATGAACACCTGCATACTGGATCCATTCTGTGGACTAGTGGGGAAGACTGAGTAAGGTAAATTAAGTGCAAAATACTATATATTGTTTAATGACTCTGATAAAACCCTGAATCAACCTGCATATGAAGTCAGGCTTACCTGTAGACTTCTCTGTTATAAGGGCCAGGAAATTCCCTGTTTGGATGTAAACTAGTTGGAGTGAGTGTTATGCCACATGCAAATATATATATAACTGATTAAGAAACTATTTCCAGAAGTAAGGGTGTTGTTAGTGACAAATACAAGAATGTAAAGATTACCGAGTCAAGGAAAGTGAATCATAGGAAACAGAATTCCTAACTGACAGAGTGATGGCTTTAGGGATGTGACTGCAATACACACTACCTATTAGGAGCTGAGGAGATAAAGCCAGGACTTCTGGGATAAAAAACATTTTTCCCCTTCAAATAGATTTGATGACACAAAAACTTGTGACACCACCAAAAAGAAAAAGGATGAACTGAACACAAACCCAAAGAAGCTCAGCCAAGTGACTGTTCATTGCAATAATTTTTGAACCCCCGAATCTAAGTGTCCAATCAAGAGATAGAAACTCTCTAGAGACATGAAAATGAGAAGCTTAAATTAAGAAATCCATAAATTTTATTAAAAGAACAATTATATCAATGTTTGCCACCTAAGGACTAAAGTTATCCAGAGATGCTCAAATTTAGAAGAGGGCATTCTTCCAAGACCGGGATTCAGACTTTGTTATGAAAGGTATAGTCTTGCCTCCCTACTGGGTAACTCAGAAATTAATGTGTGTGAGAGGAGGGGAGTGGAAGTGAGCAGAGACACTACAGTGGAGATTGTGCTTGTCCCCTATACAGCCAACATGGGTTCTATCCCAGCACCATATTTGGTGCCCAAGGCATCACCAGAAGGGACCTTTGCCTGAGTCAAGGGCCAGAGGAAGCCCTGAGCACAGCTGAGTAAGATCCAAAAACCAAAAGAGAAAAGAAAAGAAATTAATTAGGTTTCCTAGACTGAAAATATACTAGTTTCTGGGGAATCAGTAACTAACTCTGTGGAATGAATAATCACTTTGGAATCCCATCAAGTAATAACTTTACTGTCTATAATAATATAAAATGGAATCGTCCAGAGTCTAAAATCTGTCTGATCATTCTAGAATTCCATAATAACAAAACATAGCCCACCAAAGAAAAGTTTCTTTTCAACATGGAAAAAAAAAAAGAATCTGATAGGGTGAGAGAAATGTGCAAAAGGTTAGATGGTTGCCTTGCATATAGTGACCCCAGGTTAGATTCCCAAAGTATAGTCCCCAAGTTTTGCCAGAAGTGATCCCTGAGCATTGAGCTAGGAATAAGCCCTGAGCATAACTGAGTGTGGTTCCCCAAATAAAAGAAAAAGAAAAATCTTAATCTGAGTAAGTAACCATAAAATAGTAATTGCAAGGAAGGAAGAAAGGAAACAGCAGGATAAAAATATTTTAAAAAGTAAATAAAAAATACTTTGGATTAAATGAATTTGCAATAATTTGTGGTAGATTTCCAAAAAATTTATGAAAGTGCCCAATTTGACAACAGTGCCTCTGTGTGAAAGTTTGATTATAAAATTTAGGCGAATACAGATTTTCCTTTTAAACTTCAATGATTTCTCCTAAATTACTCAGTAGACTTCTTTCTGTATAGTAGCGAGGGTGGTCATTTTTATTTGTTCTTAAGTGTTTTTTACTCTTAGGGCTTCATAACAACAAAGTTTATTATTAAAAAGTTTTAGTGCACCTCAAACACTTTTTGTGCTATTTGGAAAAAGTATCTAGGGGGAAATTCACACAAGAAGAATAAACCCAATTTAACAGAAAACACGAAAAATTGTTGATGAAGTGCTTTATTTGTGTGTGTCTTTGGCCCAAAGGAAGCATCTTACTGACTCTGGGAGTGAGAGGTTGAGTGAAACAATACAGGATCTCTTCTTCTTCATGCTTTTGTTGGATAAATGGATCGTTTTATTGTCAGGTTGGTAGAGACTGACTATCAACATTATACAGGAAGGTCCCAAAGGTCTGCATAAAGGGGATGCTGTCCAGCTTTCTTCACTGGATGCTATTAAATGAACCCAACAGTATGTAAGATGAAAGTTAGATAAATTGAAAACCAATAAGTATATAGTTTTGTAGTTAAAGTTCCAACTCCTCTTGAGTTTGTGTTGTCACTACAAAAAGACTGCATCTAAAACCCACTCCAACAAATAAAATTTACCAGAGAAAGTAAAATTTAAAGCTTGATATTTTTCAACAACAATAGCACTTACAATGTGTGGACACTTCAAGTCCTAACAACCGATGTTGTACTTCATTTCAAGTATAAAAATACATCCTATGAACATTTAGAATGCTTTTGCTGGGCACAACCATTCATTCCATAACATTTATTTTTATATGCTGGAAAACATAGTTCCTGCCTTCCAAAACTCTTTCTAGAGTTTTATCAGTCAAAAATTCTGTGACTATCGTGTGTTTAGTGGACATCACACACACATTTAGGAGGTACACACTAAAAAATAATTGTTTTTATATAGGGATAAAATTTTCAAGGAATGTTAGAGACATAGATATAAAATTAATGGTATTATTTAATATATTTACCAAGAGCAGAGTCTGTCAAGTCAAAATGAAGACAGAACTAGATTTATATTTTAAGGAATAGGAAGAATGAGTCATGAGGATGGCTCAAAGGACTGGAATATGCATGTGGGAGCCCCACCTTCAGTCCTTAGCACTGAATTATCCCCTAAGCACTGTTCCAAAAGCCAAACCTGAGCCCTGCTTAACATGATCCCCCTACAAATAAAAAACAAATAAATATGTCAAGAATCTCAATCATCATTTCCACTTACACGAATGCAAACTTTTAGTGAACCAGGTTAAAAACAGATTTTTTTCTTTCAATCTGCAGCACAAAAAGAGGGTTACAGAGAAATTATAATATGCTATCATCACAATATAGAGAATAATATAATTATACTATTGGAAATGAAAAGTTGGTTATGAATATATGTTTGTTGGTTACATAGCATTACTAGGGCTACTTGTCATGAGATCAAATCATAAATCAAGTTGCTACTACAGTAGAAATATGAAATAAAGAAAAATAGAAGCAGGAGAGTGAGAGAACATTGTCTGGGATGGAAGACTCAGCAATATGTTTATAGGATATGGGATGTTTTTGAATGCTTTAGACTGAGGGGTAAATATAGAAATAATTTTAAAATGCAAGTGAAATGGACAAATTATTAAAACAAAAAATTGCAAGAGATAGAAGGCTTAGAATCATAAGCATAGAGAAAAGACAGGAGGAAGAATGACAAAGGAAGGAAGGAAGGAAGGAAGGAAGGAAGGAAGGAAGGAAGGAAGGAAGGAAGGAAGGAAGGAAGGAAGGAAGGAAGGAAGGAAGGAATTGAGGGTGATTGGAAACTTTAAATCAATGCAGATGTGTGGAAGAAGAAGTCCTAGAATAATACAGGAATTTGGAAAAAACAAACAGAATAATCAAGAAGACAGAACAACTTAACTTTAAAGAAGTGGTGTGAAGTTTTTCATAACTAAAAAAACTATTCCTTTGTGAAATAGTTTAGGTATTAAGAAAATTAAGTTTAGATATTAAGAAAATAATATATCATTAAATACAAAGCTTGAAAAGAATAGTCAAAATTTGACCACCATGTAAGTATAGATCTTTTTGGAGTAATGTTTTTGTTTCATGTTGTTTTGTCTGTGGGAGATAGAGTCATAGAAGTGGAATCACCGGATAATATTATGGAGTTGTATTCTTAAATAAATTAGAAATCTCCATTCTATTTATCATAAAGGTTAAACCAGAAAATATACCCACCAATAAAGAATAAGATTTCCGTTCTCATCACATCCCCGCCAACATTGGCTGCTTCCAATCTTTTTAATATATTCCATTCTCCAGCCCCATTACTTCCCAAAATATTCTGAAGACCAAAGAGGTAAGTCTCCACTTCAACATGGGGTGTTGATTTATACCGGTTTGCTACAAGCCTTTTGTATATTTCTTCTTTCTCCTCCCTTGATTCTTTTCATTTCACTGACTCTCAAAGTTTTCTGTTGAATCTTCTATTCTCTGAGCAACCCAATTTATTCTTGTGCTGTAGCCATCAGTTTTCACTGATGGACTACATTTTCAGTCCATATTTTTATAAACTTTTTTTATAAACTTTGGAACTGTTATTTCCAATTCTCTTCTAGCAAACTCAAAATAGTAGAGGGCAAGCTAATTACCCTACATTTTAAATATTATTTGACCTTTCTCCACACCAACAGCGGTTGCTTTTGTTCTTTTGGATGTGTGCCAGTCTCTGTGGTGTGAGGTAGTATCTCATAGTTGTTCTGATCTGTATGTCCCTGATGGTTACTGATGAAGATCATTTTTTCATGTGCCTTTTTTCCATTCATATTTCTTCCTTGAAAAAGTTTCTGTTCATTTCATGCCGATTGGTTAAGCCCTTGTGGAGAACAGTATGGACGCTTCTCAAAAAATTAGAAATTGACCTCCCATTTGACCCAGCAATATCACTTCTGGGAATATATCCCAGAGGGGCAAAAAAGTATAGTTGAAATGACATCTACACTCATATGTTCATTGCAGCCCTGTTTAAAATAGCCAGAATCTGGAAAAAACCCAAGTGCCCAAGAACAGATGACTGGTTAAAGAAACTTTGGTACATCTACACAATGAAATACTATGCAGCTGTTAGAAAAGATGAAGTCATGACCTTTGCATATAAGTGGATCAACATGTTAAGTATCATGCTAAGTGAAATGAGTCGAAAAGAGAGAGACAGACATAGAAAGATTGCACTCATCTGTGGAATATAAAGTAACAGAATGGGAGACTAGCACCCAAGAATAGTAGAGATAAATACCAGGAGGTTTGTGTCATGGCTTGGGAGCTGGCTTCACATGTTGGAGAAAAGGCAGCTCAGATAGAGAAGGGAACGCCAGGTAAAGTGTGGTTGGAGGACCCACTTGGGATGAGAGATGCGTGCTGAAAGTAGACTATAGATCAAACACAAAGGCCACTCAATACCTCTGTTGCAAACCACAACACCCAAAAGTAGAGAGAGAGCAAAAGGGAATTCCCTGCCACAGAGGCGGGGTGGGGTGGGGGGTGGGAAGGATACTGGGATCATTGGAGGTGGAGAATAGGCACTGGTGAAGGGATGGGTACTGAAGTATTGTATGACTGAAACACAAGCACGGAAGTTTATAAGTCTGTAACTGTACCTCGCAGTGATTCACTAATAAAAATAGATAAATATTCCGGCTGGCCGGGCTTTCGGCCCGGGTGCCCATGTCTCTGCAGAGCCGGTGGATGTGGAACGAGCGGGAACCAGAGACAGCTTTAGGAATTGGGGTTCCAGCAAATGCTTGCACCCGTGTATGGAGACTGTGAACTAAGCTTTTGCCCCACGCCGGCTAATGGAGGAAATAACCTTCCTTCTTGGTCTCTCTCCCCTCCGGGAGACGGCGTGGTGTCCGACATTTTGTGGGTCCGTTGAGAAGGTATGAACTTTTGGCGCGAGGAAAAAAAAAAATGTGTGCTTTGAACTTGAAACAGCCGTGGGATACAGGGCCAGCCCCCGCCAGGGCCGGGGCTCCGCTCCAGCCGGCCGGGCTTTCGGCCCGGGTGCCCATGTCTCTGCAGAGCCGGTGGATGTGGAACGAGCGGGAACCAGAAACAGCTTTAGGAATTGGGGTTCCAGCATCTGGCAGAATTTTCCCTGGACTTTATACAGAAATCCAAAACCGCGCGGATGCGGCCACATCCGCGCGACTTAACATTTATAATTGTCAGCAATGTGAAACGGTTCCTTTTGAACAGGTCTGACTTGGGGGGGAAACTCCAAATAATAACAGTAAGTTTTTGTTGAAATATTGAAGGTTTTTAATGTAGCAGCCAGCTCTCTGGACTGTGAACTAAGCAAAAGCCCCATACTGGCCAACGCGGCGTGGCATACACCATACTATGAGGCGCTGGAAGGAGAATGAGGGGGGAAAAGGAAAAAAAAAAAGGAAAAGGAAAAAGGGAAAAAAAAGAGAGAGAGAGAGAGAGAGAGAGAGAGTTATGTACTTGTAGCAGTGGGGCTACATATCTCTTCATTTCCAGCAATGAAAAACTAATTATCAAATGTAGTAGGTCTGTTTCTCTTGCTTGGAAACTCTAACAACTATAGTGAGTTTTGTGTTGAAATATGGAATGTAATCAAGGTAAAAAAAAAATGAAGTGAAATTCATTAGTTATACAGTAGGGAGTAGGGGGTGGGGGCGGGGGGTATACTGGGGTTTCTGGTGGTGGAATATGGGCACTGGTGAAGGGATGGGTGTTTGAATATTGTATAACTGACATATAAGCCTGCGAACTTTGTAACTTTCCACATGGTGATTTAATAAAAAGTTTAAAAAATAAAATAGATAAATAAATATTATTTGACTCTATGTTTCCCAGCCCAGTAAATGGCACCAATGCCCTCTTAGCCAGTATAGAAGCTGTATAGACATGGTAAAGAGTATGGACTTTAGAATATATCTGAATATGACCTCCATAAATTACTACCAATACTGAGCACCGAATAAATCCCTATTAAACTCTCAAAACCAATCATGCAAACTAGATTCTTTAATAGATCCTTAACTTCCCCTTTTCCTTTATCATGATTATTCTAAGCAAATGATCAAGTTCTTCCAAATAAGCTTCTAAACTATTAAGCATATTAATGGAGACTGTCAGTTTTCACTTTCACTGCCCTAAAATACCAGAACATACTTCAGCTGACTCCCTCTAACTTGGCCTAAACTCTCTCACAACATTACGAGAGATGACTTTTCAAGATGATGTATCACATTATATTCCTAATGTTTTCAACTACCCCATAATTTCTACAAAAATTATACTGAGTTTATAAGAATAGTTCAGTCGCTTAGAATTCCAGCCTTGCAAATCATGAGTTTAATACCTAATTTTCCATGCTTGCCCAGCTCAATCTTATCAGCTCTGTTGTTCATGATCCCCAGTACCACAAGCAACTTCTGACAACCAAAGCCATGTGTGAGTAGTAAGCAACACAAAGGGCCATGGACTCCAGTGAAACTTGCAACTAAAGAAATGTACAAGAACCACAGCCAGGAAGTGAGACATCTGGCAAGCACCATTATGTGAGCCCTTCAGTGATCTACAGTGAATTCTAGAATCAGTGTGATTCCCAGAAATGTGTGCAAGCACCACAACTAAGGACTGCAAACCTCAGAGAATACCAACCAGGGCTGGAGCGAAAGCACGGTGAGTAGGGCATTTGACATGCGCATGGCCGACCCGGGTTCGATTCCCAGCATCCCATATGGTCCCCTGCGCACCACCAGGGGTAATTCCTGAGTGCAGAGCCAAGAGTAACTCCTGAGCATTGCTGGGTGTGACCCAAAAAGCAAAAAATTAAAAAATCAGAGAATACCAACTATTGCTGTGTGTGAAAGCTTTACAACCTGATGTGTGGAGCCCAAGGTATATGTGTAACCCAGTGATTTCAAAAACACCAACAACCACAAAGACAAGAGGGAGTGGAGAGGGAAAAAAAATGTATCATCAAATTCTTTCAAATGTGATATTTGCAATCATTACCTGAATTACCTTCAGAAAAGATTATAGGGTTTCTAACCATTCTCTGTTTCATACTATCATTTTTCAAACAAAATCTCCTGCCTTCATGTCTATTTCTTATCCTAGCTCCTGGCCAGCATTCTCCTCTGGGAATCCCTCCTCTAGCTCAAATATGATTTCCTCTCTGTTGTCTTTGCCGAACCTCAAGAGACATAGATTGCTCCCTCACCTGTTTTTCCCACAGGTTTGTATACAAACCTGTGATAGCCTTTATCGAGCTCTAGTATAGTTATTTATTTATCTATACTTCCTGCTATATTGTGAGCTTTTCCTCAGAGGCAAAAATAGTGAAATATTTATACTTTCATTATCAAGACGCAATGTTATTCCTGAGAAGTACCTGTATATGTAAGGTACGTGACAAATGTCAGTTGAAAGTATGAATTAATGAATGAAAACATTACTAAACCTGAATATCACTTACTAATTATTATTCAAATATTAATTATATCAAAGATTTTAAGGTATATGAAAAATAAAATAACTCAAGATAAGAATAAACCTGGAATAGAAGACCTTTACATATGTTTTCCAGCTCCAAATTCTATAATCTAATTATCTGAGTTAAAGCTTTTTATCAAGCATAAAAGATTATAATCTATCTGAAACATACAAATTTGCAGAATAGTTTCTAGTGGACTAGAGTTATTTCAAATCTGTTCCATTCTATTTTGTCAAGTGTATACTCTTAAGCAAAATTATGCTATGGATAATAATTGATCTTTTTTCAAATGATGAAGAAATTGTTTTTTCCTAAAACTTTGTCAGCTTGAGTGGCATGCAAATACCCAGTATTAAGCATCTGTTGGGCAACTCTTAGTACTCTATATCTGTCACTAGAAAATTGGAACAAACGTTGCAAGACCTACACACTTAAATGTTATGATGTGTTTTTAAAACTTCTTTGCACAGAAGGCCCTTTATTTCATTAGAAAATTATAAGCAAACAGGTCTTGTTTAATGGCTTTCAAAGCATAAGCACATTTAATGTCAAAATTGTATCACTCCCAACTGTTTACTCATGTGAGAAATCTGTCAAGCCTTGGTGACCAAGAAAATAGGGTACCATGGCAGAAGATTTCCTTTTGAAGGATATAATGTATGCTTAATTAAAACAATATAGCACGGGTAATGGTATGATTCTATATTAGGATGAACTGTCAGTTTTCTGTTTCTGGATAAGAATTTTTTAATGCCTATTCAACTTTTTTGGTGATTATATGTAACAAGCGATGCAGTCTTGAGCTAGTATCTCAGGGAAAGTTGTACCCTTATATTTTGCTCTTTTAATTTCAGAAATTCTTGTAAACTTTACCTTTTCTTCCTGAAACCTTTCTGCCTATAATTCCTCAAACTTCTTCTGTCAAGTTACAAAATATTTCAGCTAACAAAGAAAAGAGTTTCAACATGATAATATTAAAATTTTTTAGAGAAATCAATCATTGAGTGGGAATTTTGAGTTATTCTTGAGTGCTTTACCTCTTTACATGTTTTAAAATACATACTTGTTTTAAAATAAATGGAATTGTAGCAAAATACGGTTGAAAAATCCCAGAAAGCCCCAATGTCAAGTGTATAACAAATGTTTTTGATGCTAACAGATATCACACACAGAATTCTTTTCGGAGATGGCAATAAATATAATCAGTAACTTGCATATTTTCTAGATATTTTTAAAAAATATAAAACAGGAACAAAATGACATTGCATGTTACTAAACTGCCATCTACTGTATTTACTCACCTAGTGCACAGTATCATCTTTTATAGACTTGCCTTTTCAATAAGTATGTGATTTTTTACAGTTGTTTCTTGATCTTCTTTCTTTCCCTTGTTCTAGCCATGTGTCTTCTAAAGAACAAGGAAAAACTGTTTCAGCTAATTATAGTCCTTCCAAAGCCTTTCACATCATTTAAGACTTAGATTGATTATTCACAGTGCCCTGAAGTCGTGTCAGTTTGAGACAAGAAGAGGTTTAGAGAGGTTTCTACTTTGCAGAGTGCCACCTGTCTCCAAAGGGCACAGTCATTAAAGAGCTCCAGGTGCAAGTTGTGGGAGCAAAACAGCATAATGAAGTCCTTTGCCTCCTTGTGCACCTTTTGATTAATAACATCCTCCTTCAGTTCGAGCAGATTGTGCAACCATGTTCACTAGAAGAGACCTGGAATATGAGCTTCCTTTTCTATTCTTTTCCAAACAGGGTAAATCGCCATTTGTCTGTGACCCAAATCCAAAGGAAACACAACAACAGGGTGTTTCTGACACAACCTATTTTTATAAGAAAAGAATATCTAATAAGCCAACTCAATGATATTTATTCAATAAACAATATTTAATTTGTGTCACTGATCAAATCACCTAATCCTCTTTGTCTTAAATCTGCACCTGTAGAAATCCAATTGATATTTATTCTGATAACTTGAGGGCATTGTAAAATTTGGTGCTGTCTCCAGAATCATAAAAATTGGAAATAAAACTGGCGTTTATTAATATCTCATATTTACCAGACATTTTAACTGGCACTATAACGGTTTATCCCCGTAACAGCCTGATCATGTAGACATGGTTATTCTCATTTTCTTATCATTGAGTATCATTGAGGCTGAGAGCAAAAATAGGAACTAATATTTATTGATTATTTACTATCTTTCCTGACATTGCATTTTGTTTGTGAGCTGGCAGGGGACAAGTTCCAAGCAATGCTCAGAGGCACTGGGAACCACTCTGAGCAATACTGCATCAGTCAGGGGACACAGTTCAGTGCCACAGCATAGCAGTTCTGGGGTCATCAGGGAAATATCTGACAATGACAGAGGGGATCATGAGATACCAAGGATTGAATTGAGGCCCCTGCACATACAAAGAATATAGTCCTGATTACTGAATGATCTTCCCAGCACCTGAATAGCATTTGTTACTTTATAGCAATTGCCTCCATTAATCCTCAAAGTCACATTATGGAAATATACCATCATTGTCTTAATTTTATTAGGAATGACTCAGAGGAATTAAATAACTTCATCAAAATCATATAAAAGTATGAAAAGACAAGATCTGAAACCAGGCACACTGATTTCAATGTCTATATATTTCACCCCAACATTATACTATTTCTGATTTAAAAAATTAGATATTCACAACAAAAATAAAACAAGAGCAGAGGGTTGGGATTATATAAATCAAAATGAAGTTGGATTCAAGAAGCATCACATCACTGGGTTCTAGCACTGAACCATCTAGCCTGGTTGGTCAAGTACAGTAACAACTGTCAGTTATCTCCCTGAACACTGCCAGGAATCCCACCAGCCACTCCCTCCCATCCCGCAAAAAATATCATGTGTTTATTTTATCATTCTCTAGGTTATGCAGGTTAGAACTCTTGCTCCATTGTTACCCCTTTTTTTTTTCTTTTTGGGTTACACCCAGCAATGCTCAGGGGTTACTCTTGGCTCATGCACTCAGGAATTACTCCTGGCGGTGCTTGCACAGCAGTTGGGTGTTCGCCTTTCACACGGCCGACCCGTGTTCGATTCTTCCACCCTCTCTGAGAGCCCCGAGAGTATGGAGCCCACACGGCAGAGCCTGGCAAGCTACCCGTGCGGATTGGATATGCCAAAACCAGTAACAATAAATCTCTCAATGAGAGATGTTACTGATGCCCGCTTGAACAAATCAATGAGCAACGGGATGACAGTGACAGTGACTCTAGGTTATAATTTAATCTGAGTCTCACAAGAAAAAAATACAGGTTGTTGGGAACCTGATCATGATTTAGCTGAATTATTTTATGAGGGATAGGAGAGAATCTAGTCTTAATAGGAGAATCTAGTCTCCTAATCTAGGATTAGGTGAGAATCTATTCTCTCCTTACCTTCTTTAGCTTCTATAGGCCAATGACTTTCAGGTCATTGTTCTCAATCAGAGGTTACATAGTCCCCTGTGTGTCCCAGGATATTCTAAGGGAGTCACAGATGAAAACCATGTAAATGGAGGGCCATGACACAAGACTAAGGGGTCACATCTTAGTTTGGACAAGTCACGTGTCAAGAACATCTCTTGTCACTAGTGTTCTTAACATGCCCTGCCAGAGCACTGGTGTAACTTTCAAAATTAGAAAAATAAATGAAAGAATTAGCACTGACTTATCAATAGAAAAAAATGGAGAATTTATGGCAATAGATAGTATTTCTAAAATGCCAAAAATAAAACATATAAACCGAGAATTTTGTATCTAGCTCTAGATGTTTGTATGTATATGTAAATATTCAAAATAAAGGTATTTCCAGAATAAAGGCTGAGGAAATTTGTTTCCAGAAGAACCATACTACAAAAGATACTAGTTTTTCCATTGTGGAGAAATGATATAATAAAAGCACTAGATATAATTTTGCATGTAATTATATATAATAAATATGTATATATTCATACATATGTACATATAGTCTCTTGCCCACACTCCTAGCTGTCTTCCCTGGGGCCCTTTGGAGGGGATGAGCTCCAGCTTCCCTCCCCACCCTGAGCAGAGCTCCCAGAGGCCAAAGACCACCAGAACCTAGCTACAGCCATGCTGGAGGCCCCTCTCTACACATTCAGACAGGCCTCATGCATGAATGTACCGGCAGAGGAACCCAGGTGTGTGTAATCCCATCAATGGCCAACATCCAGAGAGAGACTTAAAATTGAGCTCCCAGAAGCGATATCTCGTAGCCTACTTCTCCCTCTGGGAGAAACTGGCAAGCTTCTGAGAGTTTCCTGCCCACATGGGACAGCCTTGCAAGCTTCCCATGGTGTACTCATATGCAAAATCCAGTAACAAGCTGGATCTCATTCCCCTGACCCTGAAGAGCCCCCAGTACAACATCGTTAGGAAGGCGAGTTAGGAGTCCAGATGGACTTCTAAGATCTCAGGGAAAGGACGAAATGAGATGTTACTGAACTCGCCTGAGAAATTGGTGATTAACGGGATTTCGTGATTCATGATATTCATACATGTATTCTATGTTATATATTTTATATTATTTCTAAAAATGTTTGGTTTTCTAAACCATTTTATCCTTTTTGTTTATTTGTTTTTTGTAACATCTTGTTTTACAACAAACAGTATTGAAATCTTTGTTTTATGCTTGTAGTACTACTAGACAGTATTTCAAGATCTGTCCACTACTGTTTCACAGTTCCTTCCATCCCTGCCTTCCAACCCCCTGCCACCTCAGTTCCCAGTTCTACTGACCATGTCTCAGTAATTTTGTAATGCTACAAGCCTAGATTTTTAGATGCTTAGTGACAGTGATCATCAATTCTGAAGAAAACAGTCAGAGTCATCAGTGTTTTGAAACATGGATTTATTATTGTTTACTTATGAAAGCTACCAAGACCAGTGAAAACTGGCATATCTGGGGTTAGCTGCAACTTCACTTTGTCAGAAGGGATAATACATGATACAGAACATGGAAAAACAAAAGGTAGCTGTGTGCAATAGAGGCCTGGGAAAAAAGATCAGTATTCACGAAAATTTGTGATAACACCTCCAGTTATTTATCTGACTGGGACAGTTTCCAAGGGAGGTCAGTATCCTTCATTTCAATTTTCCCACATTCCAATCATGCACTGACACCACCACCTTTATATTCTTCATGTCATACAACATTCTAGGAAGTCTCTGGAGCTGTGTGCTGTGTTAGATATTGCATCCACAGTCTACAAATACAAAAAAGCATACGACGACTAGACATTATTAACTGTAGTTCCCCTACAATATCATAAAAAGCTGAATGCCAAAGCTGCAGAAAGGGAGCAAAGTGAGAGGAGAAAAGGGTCAGTTTGCAAGTCAGGAATAGCTTTACTGTGTATGCCTACGGATTGCTGAGCATTCTTTGGGTAGCAGGACACATGTGCCACCCTGCTTTGTGGTCAAGCACATCAAGTGCCATGCAACTCTATAAGACTTCTTTTGTAGTGTTTGTTGCTTCCTCTGTACAGCAGGATAATAGTGTTTTATATTTGTTTGTTTGCTTGGTTGTTTCAAAGCAGTAACTGTGTGAGTGGCCAGACCTTCTACCTGGATCTCTATATCAATGGCTGCATTTAAGGGACTAACGAAACCTAGTGAATAAAAATCGCTGTGCTGTCCAGCAGGCATAGTGTCTCGCCAGTACACCTCCCAGTTGGAGGGCATTTTAGGTCAGGGTCTCTAGTACTCAGTCAGGAATGTAGAGGAACTTCTAAATGAAGCTCCTGTCCACTAATGTGATAATTGTGCCCAATCATGGAAACCATATTCCCCCCAAATATGGCATATGGTATATATCTGTGGGTTGTGTGACACAACTTCCGGAGAAGTTGTAGCATTCCAATTAAATCTAAATAATATTCATTTTTTTCACAAGGGAAAGAAAAATATTTAAATAATTTCTGTTGATTAAGTCTATTTGATTTACAGTATTGCTAATAATGCTGTCCTGTGTACTTTATTTCAACACTACACCCATCACGTTCCAAAGGGAAGAACAACTATTATGGAATGTCTTACGCACTTGCCTATAGATGTTTTAATATTTGTCTTAGGCACTTGCCTATAGATGATTTAATATTTGTTTAAAAGCTTTCCCTTAGAATTTTTATTTCCTATTTTTTCTTAGATATTAAAAAAGTAAAAACTTCTATGCAAATTATTATGAAATAAACTTTATCTGTTTGGTAAAAGTGACACAGATTTCAAAATCAATATAAAATGTTCATGATTTCAAATAGACTTACTTATTAAAAATTAAGGCAAGCACTCAATACCTCTATTACAAACCACAACACCCAAAAGGAGAGAGAGAGCAAAAGGGAATGCCCTGCCACAGAGGCGGGGTGGGGTGGAGGGGACGGGGTGGAGTGGTGGGAGGGATGCCTGAATCATTAATGGTGGAAAATGGGCACTGGTGGAGGGATGGGTACTCAACCATTGTATGACTGAAATGCAAGCACAGAAGTTTGTAAGTCTGTAATTGTACCTCATGGTGATTCACTAATAATAAATTAGAAAATAAATAAAGACCAGGGAAACCTGGAGAGATAGTACAGAGGGGTAGAGTAGTTGTCTTGCAAGTTCTATCCCCAACAGACTATATGGTCCCCCAAGCACTGCCAGGAGTAATTTCTGAGTGTAGAGCCAGGAATAACATCTTAGCATTGTTTTGGGGTGTGGCCCCAAAACAAAAGAAAACAAACAAAAAATCAAGACCAGAACCAGAGTGATACTACAATGAGCAGGGCATTTGCCTTGAATGTAGCTACCCAGTTCAATCCCCAGCCCCATATGGTCTCCCAGACCTGTCAGGATTGACCCACACAGTCAGGAGTTAGCCCTGAGCACCATCAATGTGGCTCAGAAACAAAACAAAACAAAACAAAATCACTGTATCACTGTCATCCCATTGCTCACCAATTTGCTTGAGTGGGCACTAGTAATGTCTCTATTGTGAGACTTGTTGTTACAGTTTTTGGCATAATGAATACAACACGATTAGCTTGCCAGGCTCTGACATGCGGGTGAGATACTCTCAGTAGCTTATAGTCTAAAATAAAACCAAGGCCAGGCTGACTTAAGCCCATGAGTTATTCTGATCCACATGATACTTTTGTTTTTCATTAGCATATTACTTAAACAGTTTACAATGTGTTAAGCATGGTCAGAGTTATAGAAACATTTTTTAACCCTTTTGTAAATGAAAGGGAGCAAGTTGGTTTTACATATGTATGTTACTTTATCCATTCTTTGGTAATATTTGCTTTCCTCTTTTTATTTATTTATTTATTGGTTTGGGGCCACGCCTGGTGGTATCCTGGGGCTATTTTCAATATGGTACTCTGGAGTCACTTCTGGCATTTTTAGGAGGGCCATGTATGCAGAGAACTGCCAAGTCCAGGTTTCCTGCATAAAAGCGAGCACTCCAGCCAAAACTTTCTTCCTGATGCACTCATTTTTCTTTTCTATAAAACCCATGTTCTTTAGTTTCCTTGTCCAGAAAACAATTCTGATATACTCTGCATTTGCTATTATTCTTAAAAATTTGTTAATTACCAGCCAACACTAGAAGTCAAGGGAGATTTTCAGGCAGTTTTTTCTAATAACTACATTCTCCTTTTTTTTCAGTCTCTAATTGGGCTTTCATGGTCAACCATATTACCCATGGTCAAGGTCAACAAAGCTTTATTTTGTGCAGCTGCAAGATAAGCAGCAAGAATATGCAATTCGGGTTAAGGGAATGGAAAGTTTTTGGCTTCCTGAGTTTAAGTTTGAAGGTCAAATGTTTCCTTGTCTTAAAATTACAAAACACTACTCCAGAAAGAAAAGAGGACACTAGGAAATGGAGACATTCCCTGTTCATGAATAGGGAGGATTAATATTTTCAAGATGGCAGTATTGCCCAAAGCACTATACAAATTTAATGCAGTCCCTACCAGGATACCCATGACATTTTTCAAAGAAATAGACAAAACACTCCCGAAATTCATATGGAATAATAAACCCCCACAAATAGCTAAAGCAATCCTTGGGGAAAAAGAAGATGGGTGGCATCACCTTCCACAACTTCAAACTCTACTAAAAAGCAGTAGTAATTAAAACAGCATTGTATTGAGCTAGAAACAGAACCGCAGACCAATGGAACAAAGTTGAATATTCTGTCACAGACTCCCAAATATATGACCATTTAATCTTTGACAAAGGAGCAAGAAATATGAAGTAGAACAACTAAAGCCTCTTCAACAAGTGGTGCTGAGAAAACTGGATAGCTACCTGCAAAAAAATGAACTCTGACCTCTGTCTAGTGCCAGGCACCAAAGCCAGATCAAAGTGGATTAAAGACCTCAATATCAGACATGAATCCATAAGGTACATAGAGGAAAATATAGGCAGAACCCTCCATGACATTGAAGCTAAAATCATCTTTAAGAATGAAACACCACTGACCAAGCAAGTGGAAACAAACATAAACAAATGGGATTACATCAAACTAAGAAGCTTCTGCACTTCAAAAGAACAGTGACCAAATTACAGAGAGAGCCCACAGAATGGGAAAGAATATTTACCCAATACCCATCTAATAAGGGATCAATATCCAGGATATACAAGACACTAGTAGAATTATATATTTTTTAAAAAACCTCAAACCCCATCAAAAATATGGGTAGAAGAAATTAACAGAAGCTTCCTCAAAAAGGAAATGGCCAAAAGGCACATGAAAAAATGCTCCACATTACTAGTCATCAGGGAGATGCAAATTAAAACAATGAGATGTCATCTCATACCACAGAGACTGGCACACATTCAAAAGAACAAAAACAACCAGTGCTGGCATGGATGTGGGGGAAAAGGGATGCTTTTTTACTATTGGTGGGAATGCTGACTGGTCTTTTTGGAACACAAAATAGACTGTCCTTCAAAAACTAGAAATTGAGCTTCCATAAGACCCTGCAATACCACTTCTGGGAATATATCCTGAGGATGCAAAAAAAAAGCACAGGTATAAATGACACCTGTACCTATATGTTAATTGCAGCACTGTTCACAGTAGTCAAAATCTGGAAACAACCCAAGTGCCCTAGAACAGATGACTGGTTAAATAAATGTTGGTACATCTAGGCAATGGAATACTATGCAGCTGTTAGGAGAGATGAAATCATGAAATTTGCTTATAAGTGGATAGATATGGAGAATATCATGCTATGTGAAATGAGTCAAAAAGAGAGGGACAGATATAGAAGGACTTCACTCATTTGTGGAGTATAAAATAACATAATACAAGACCAACACCCAAGAACAGTAGATAGAAGAGTCAGGAAGATTGCCCGATATTTGGAAACCTGCCTCATGAGCGGGCAGGGGGAGGACAGCTGGAATAGAGAAGGGATCACTAAGAAAATGATGGTTGGAGGAATCGGTCAGGATGGGAGATGTGTGCCAAAAGTAGATAAAGAACCAAACATGATAACCTCTCAGTATCTGCATTGTAAACCATAATTCCCAAAGGTAGAGAGAGTATGGGAAATATTGTCTGCCATGGATGCAGTGAGAGGGTGGGAAAGGTGGGGGTACACTGGTAGTATTGGTAGTGGGGGATGTGCACTGGTGGAGGATGGGTGTTTGATAATTGTGTGATTGTAACTCAGATGTGAAAGCTTGTAACTGTATCTTAAGGTGAATCAATAAATTTTTTTTAAAAAATGTTTTCTTGTCTTTCCTTCCTTTCTTCTGAAACTTTGCACATAGGCTTATTGCAGGTTGGAAGTTGGAAAGAATGATAGATGCCTCAAGAAATAGTCAACCACCCTCCTCCACTTCAATCAGCCTGGGATTGAAGTGTCTGGGAGGGTCAGGACTGATAAAGCCTGCCACAATCACCTTTGTGGCACAGACACTACTGTCCCACCAACTCCACTGGGCAGTTATCAGATTGTACCTGAGTTCCACCGGATCTACACTGTTGTTGGTATTATTTTACACCACCCAATTTCATGGGTAGACATGGAATTCAGACTGGAGCAAGAAATTTCTTTTCAGATGAGGAAATTTCAGTCCTGACCTCTACCCAAGTTCTTGGTTCATCACTTATACTCCAAGGAAATAATCCCAAGAAGAAATTAGTAAGTAAAAATTTGTTTGGGAAATATGAGGGGGGAAAAGGAAGGAAGAGCACATTCAAGAGGGAACTGAAGCTTTTCCAGAATGGAGAGAATCCTAAATGACCTTAGAAATAGGGCTGGTATATGGATATTCTCTGAAATTGCCTTGGACTGGAATTCTCTACACAAGATTTTTATGGGGAAAACCTTTGAACTTCCGATGAAGTTTTTGTGTTCTTCTCACAAACTTTTTTTCTGCACTAGACCGTCTTCTGAACAATCTCTGGGGTCCAACCAATGTTCTAGAGCTGATGTTGCTGCATCTCAAATGGTCTACAACCTTCTCAACGGAGTCTAGCCTCCATGCTGCTAGTCTCATTTGTTTTCCAGACACAATGACTTTTTCTGATTCACATCGCCAAGAACTCACTGCTTCACCAGTTCTATAAGGATGAAGACCTGCACCCTAATATGAGCAAGCGTTAACAGAAGTGCCAGCAAACCAGGGTCTTTCTCGTCATGGTATTCGCCTCTCCCCTCTGATTCCTTTATCACCTCCACCTCCTTTTGCTCTGAGAATGAAGACTCCTCATTACAGTCTCTCTTACATGTATCCAAATTCTTTTTGGCTAGCACATCCTTAATGTGGTAGACTGTAAATTTTCTCCTTTTCACCTGTGCAAGGTGGCACACAGGGGAAAAAAAGATTTTTTCTAACTTCCTGGTGAACTTTATAGTCTGCCAGAGCTAGGCAACTATCCCCTCTAGTTTCAATTCCTCCTGTAATCTGTTGACCTGTATTTATTTTGCTGATAATTATTATAATAGTTTATATGGCATCATTACAATAGTGCAAGCATGTATGGTTTTGATGTGCAAAGTTAGAGCAATTTCACAAGAGCTGGTATGGGCTTCCCTCCAACCACTTTAACCTGGATTTGTATTGTTAATCATAAAATTTTCGTAACCAGGCAAACAGCACTAAGCAGAAAACAGTTCACCCTGTAACTACTCACTCTGCTTCCTTGTGATTTCCAAAATTTCCCTCCATTGCTAGAGATATGTATTAGCAGATTCTCTACCTTTTTGGAGATCTGTCAGTAGATCCTCCACCTCAGCCACCATTTCCCAGGCATCACCATAATCGTGCAGCCGCCCACCAATGGTTGTGTAGTAGTTGTAGTCGTTTTACTACTGAACAAACCACATAGATCCCAGGCCCCAGTCTGAGATTACATCCCAATTGGCTTCCCCAATACCCATGTTGGTTCTCATGGCCACAACAAGGATCACTTTAGAACCCTGCCAACTACACCAATTGCAATACTGCAAGCCAACATCTTTGTGTGTTTATCCAGAGTGATTGTCCATTCCAAAGAAAGCACTCAGGGTTAGTGATTAGAGACATGGATTTACTGTTGTTTATAGAAGCAAAGAGGACCAGTGGTAGCTGGCTGGTCTGGGGTAAACCGCACCTTGTCATTGTCAGGAGAGGTTATATATGATACAGAGAAATAGCAAAATAAAAGGCATCTCTGTGCTGCACAGCTTCGGGAGAGAAGAGGGGGAGTGAATATGCTTGAGAGTTTATGATCATACCTCAGGGTACATTTCTGTTCTCACTCTGGGAACATACTGACTAGGACAGGACTCAGAGTTGCCCTGGCTTCCTGCCCAGAAGGCTTGGGGAAGGGTCAGTGTCCTTCGCTTCAATTTCTCCACTACTTTATTATAGAAAGCATGTTCAATGAATAAAGTTATATGACCTTAGGAGAGGAAGAGCAACAAAAGAAATAGATTTATATCAATTCATTAAATCATTAAAAGTTACTTGAAGGCAGATAGTGATAAATTTTAATTGCACTTTAATTTACTATTAAAGTGCATCTGAAGAGACAACAAAAATAACCCCAAGAAGCATAGTTAAGGCAGAAACAGTGAAAATTTAATGTTATATGAAAATTTATTTGAGTCATGGAAAAAATAGCAGCAAAAATACAGGGACAAATATAAATAACAGAAATTGAATAGACTTAATTCAATTCTGACAGTAAAGTGTCAAATATAAATGAATAGCTCTTCACGGAGAAGATAGTGCCAAATTGGCTAAGAAATCTAACAATGCTGACTTGCTTCAGGACATACAGCTTGTATTTTTATAAATGTGAAAGTAAGAGTACATAACAACTTAGAAAATGCAGAAACAAAGAAAGTTGGAGTGGTAGTATTAGTAACAACAACAATAAAATACTGTCTGATATTTTTTAAAAAAGCTCATCTTTTTTATTCTGATTAAAAAGTTAATAATCAAATAATAATAATAATATATTATTATTATTAAAATAAACCACAATAATACTGAGGGTTTATTTCCCAATCCTTTGAAACAAAATTGTTTGAAATTAAGATAGCCACAACTCAATTTATATGGAGTCCACACACAACCTTGCATATTTTAACAAAATTGTCAGTTACAGTCATAATGTAATGAAATTAGTAAAGGCACAGAATATTTTGGGAGGGTGAAATTAAATAATTGCAATTATAGAACAACACTCAATGATACACAATAGATAAAACATTGTATAATGTTGTCCTCAAACCAAAAAATATCAGTGAGTTCAACCACAAACAAGGTTTATTCAGAAGCAAAACTACAAAGGAGAGGGCATTTCTGAGACTGCATCCAAATTAAGATCCATATGTACCCTCCTGATTCCAAAGCTTACAGATCTTAACTAAGCTTGAAGCACCACCTCAGTGCTACTCAACTCCTGTGGAAGAGTCAAGGCATGCTGGATCAGGTCATTCACTGATTTATACATGTATGGATGTGAGCCTCCCAACCTCATGTAATAGAATTCTAAATATTAACATTCACAGTAATGTTTTACTAAATGTTAAATATAAATTGTGATCCACAAAATTTCAAAATGAGTTTTCTACTACTATAGAAGACTCTTTTGTGGGCTCTATTGATCATCATGGACACAGACTCACAACCCTTGATCAGCTTTGATAGTCAAATTACTTAAATAAAATAATCAGCCCTCTGGGCCAATAGGACCATCCAATTTGGAGGAATAATAAAAACTAATTCCCATTACTTAGCTTAAAGGCAGAGCAGTTTCTACAACTGAATTGGAAAAGGAGGGTCAAATAATAAGTACCAAAGTTAGTTGGACATAGCTATAGATGATATATTGATGAAAATTGAATAGTAGCTATTAGAGTGAAGTAAAGATTATAAAAGTATGTCTGACAGATAGAAACTTTTGAAGCTTAATAAAAAAGACTACACACTAATTTTGTCAATGTATCACAGGGGGACTCCTCCCCAGGGCCCAAAGTTGAGTTCTAATCTAACACTCAGCAGAAGATCTATCCAATGGTACTCCCCTACTGACAAAGCAAGAGACTTTATTGAGAAAGGGCACTAGAATGGCAGAGCTCAGCAAAATAGAGGAACCCAAGGGGGGACTTACGTTGCCTTGTGCTCTGCTCCCTCTGGGAAGTAAGGGGGATTACCTTTCCTGGATGTCACAGGTCCAATCAGCTGGACTCTGCCCATATTTGGTCTGGTTTAGTTGGTCATGAAGTCAGAAAAGATTCTGTCTAGGAAGCCCATTGAGGTCTATTGTGGGATTTTTGCCTTCTCCCTCTGCCCCACCAGCTCCTTCTCTGGGTGGTTTTGGCAAGTAGTTGGCAAAGTTCTTGATTCAGAATCATACTATGCTGTCATGAGACAACTCACAGATGAAAAAGTTGATGAAAACATATTAACCGCTGGTTTCCACCTGACTCGCTCTGCCTCTCTCCTCTGTCTGTCTTCCCTATCTGTCCAAAGTCTTGCCCCTTCAACTCCCAAAGAAAAGCAAAAAAGCCCATAGGAGGTGACCCTGTTGCCACTACTACACAGGTTCTGACTTGTCTTTCTTGGTAGCAAAAGCATCAATCAGGTAATAATCTGAGGTTTGCTTTTCTCCTATTGTTCCTTTAGAACCTGGTTGAGTTCCTGGCACCACCATTGCCACCATCGGGAGACAAGGCAGATCAGCATCTTTCCTGGAGTCCAAACGACCTCTGTGGCACCTTTGGGGAACATTTGTAGCCTGACAGCTCCACCTTTGCTGAAGCTTGTACAGAAAGGGAGGTTGAGAGGGTCCCTCCCAAGGCATCCTGCAGCCTCCAGGCAGGGACTCAAGTCAATAACAGTCCAAAGCTCAGGACCCAACTGGGATCTCTTTGCAGCTTGAAAACCATGAGAAGGACACACAGATACACAAGTGGTCAAACAATGCAACTAAAAACCCACTCTCCTCCACTCTCATTTGAAATCCACAAACATTTTTATCCCTATTTTACTGTCTGAGGTTTGGAGACTAACAAAACGAGATGGAAGTTTTACACTGTGTGCTAGACATTCTTGTTTGAAAGTTTCAAATAAATTATTTAATTAAAAAACAATAGGATGTACTATTCCTATCATACAGATGAGGAAACTCAGAGACAACCCTATGGTCCCAAGTACCTGACTAGCAGGTAGCAGCGCAGAAATTTCACTTCCAAAAGTGGTGATTTTACTCACTACTCTAAACTGAAACAGTTTACAGTAGTTGTTCCCTATTTATTGCTGCAACTGTTAGCAATATGCCTTAACTATAACAGCATTCATTACAATCAAACATTTTGTTGCATACTATAATATGCATATTATAATTTTGCATATTTGGTGGGGAATAGGAACGAATAAAGCCTGTACAATTTCACATGAGTTTGACATGTGTATAATTTAATGATGGCAAAAATAAAATCCCTCTCTCCATTTGTCCTACAAAGCTGAGCACAAACTGTGTTTCAACTAAAGAATAAATTCTTCAACAGTACTTGTGAGGCATTGATAATAATAAAATAAAGGAATATTGATAAATGGAGTCTTGCTTATTAATCCAAAGTAAGAGCTAAAAAATATCACACATTACCTGCTCACACAAAACCAAAAGAGGTCATAAATGGGCATAGCAGTCAAAGGAATAGAAAAGCAGAAGAGCACGCTTAAAAATTTCACAAGATACAGTGAATTTCACAAAATACCATTATAAGGGCTGTAATCTTACTTGAACTCACAATGTCTATGTGTGAAGCAGAGGATAGCACTTTTTTCTTTGTTCTGTTTTTGGGCCATACCCAGCAGTGCTCAGGGATTACTCCAAACTCTGTGCTCAATGATCATCCCTGGCAGTACTGGGGACCCAAATAAAATGCCAAAGATCAAACTCAGATTGGTCACATTCAAGGTAAGTGCCATCCTGGCTTTACTTTCTAGCTTAGAAAGTAGACTTTTAAATAGTTTTACGATATATACCTTCTTCGATTCTCACCTGATTTTTGTTCTCCAAGGACTTTTTCTCTAGCAGGCTTGTCTGTTCCTGAACTACCAGGTCCTCCTCTCAGTCTGGCCTATCCCAAATTCCAACCATACTGTTGAAATTGGTGGTGAGTGGGTGCATAGGTTTGTGGCAGAACTCACTGAGAGAATTATAGTCACATGAAAGGTTTATAAGGAAGCAGGACAGTTGCAAAGGGGCAAGCAAGTCTTCACTCCAGACTAAAACACCGAGTTAAAAGGCCCAGTCTCACGTTTGGTCTGGAATTATATACCATTTCTGGGAGGTGAGGCCAACCCACTCATGGGAGACTATCCATGTGACTTAGGCCTGGGAATGTGACTTAGGATATTCATTTTTAGTGTTCAAATGAATATTTTTGCTGAGTGGTTAGAAGCTAGCATGTGTGCCCTATCTCAAGGGAACAGAACAGGTCAAAATGCCCTGGAGGGATGAGTGAGGTTGCTTGTCTATCCACTGTAGTTACCCGTCATAGTTATGGTTTTCATTTCCTGGTTTTCTATATTGTCTTGTGCTTGAGAACTGAAATCTAAAGAATACTGGCATTTTATAATTGTCATACCTTAACCTTGAAATGAATCGTTTGTTATCCAATGCCCATAATATAATACTAGTTGTAATTCTTAACTGCAAGTGATAAAAAACCAAGGGCAATACATCTTAAGCAGAAAAAGAGCATCCAACTTGGCTTCTGTAACTTCTGAGAAATCCAAGGAACAGACAAAGCTTCTTAAAGAATGGAATTCAGGGATTCAGAAACCATACTTAGAATTCACACTTTCTCTCCATCTTTCTTTCCTTCTCCATCTTTAATTCTCTCCCTCTATCATTTCAAATCATCTCTCTTTGACTTCTTTTTGAGAGTATGCTCCCTTTATATAGTAGGCCTTATGTGCAATTTATTAGCTTATAAATGCCAAAGAAGAGAGAATTTCTTTGTCCCAGTAACGCAAAATAAATCCTGGGATAAACTACCATTGGTAATTCATAGTTTGCACATTAATTTTTCAAACCAATCACCATGACCAGATAGGCAAACATAAGGTTATATAATCAAATCATACTTACTCAAATTGAATATTTTACCTAGCATCAAGCTTTATTAAAATTTCAATTGTGCAGGCAATCAAGAGACAAAAACAGAGAAAAAGAAAATCTGGGGCATTCTTGCCAAGTTCTTCCTATCTTCTTCCCCAGAATAATAGATAAGATTTGTGTGTGAGGCTTTTCAGATTATTATTTCACACAGAGAGGGAACATATAATGAATGAGACACCTGCATGTTATACCCCAGAGAGTTGTGAAGTTTATATGACATTCTCCTGAGAACCTATGTCCCATAAATCAGTAGATCCATGTTTATTCACTGTTAGCAAAAGCTACTGAAAGAAATTCCTGATAAGGGCATTCTGTAGATAAGGCTTCTTCTTCCAGTCTGCAATTATTATTTTCTTTACCTGGAAGCCCAGTGGGCAAGGAGATTAAATCAGATTACCTCTCTTCTTCTCTTTACCTTCCTGGAGTCCCTCTGGTAAAGGAAGTGAAACAGTCATAAATCAGCTGCTTTACTTCTTCCTTCTTTTCAGGAAACTGGACATTCCGGCTGGACAGTTGGAACAAGAATCCCAAACTGTGCTTGGCATAAGGGCAGAATTCAGAAGCATAGGAGTTTCCTTGTGATTGGAAAGCACTTGTGACAGATGAAAACTTTCATTACTCTAGTCCACTGCACTAATTCTACCCAGAAAAGAGACCCTTGGAGATTCTACAGATACTGTAATGTTCTTGTTCCTAAAAACACCGTTTCTCTCTAAATTTTAACTGTGAAAAACTCACAAAGCCAGACAGGTGTGTCTAGTGACTCATGGTATATTGGCAAAAGTAGCAATAGCAGAAGTGGGAATAACTAGACTAAATCTTTGGGTCTGTGGATAAGGAAGTAAACAGGAGAGAATACTTAATGATTCCTCATAAGAAATCTTCAAATGAAGAAAAATACCCTATGTACCATATCAAATTATGTTACATCGTCCCATTTTACAGAAATTCTAAAGTAGCAACTACAGTTCTTTGCCCTGAGATGGAAGACAGACAGTTATACTACTGCCCTAACAATGTAGTGGGCACTTTTTGTTTGCCCACAATTATATTTTATTTTTAGTTTAGACTAGAAAATCTCTGAATAGTTCACCACGATCTGCTTTTCTGCAATCTCCACAGTCATCATTATTATATCTAACTAAGAATGTTTTATTTATGCTGCTGCATGGCCTCTGAAAACACTTGAATTTTTGAATCATGGTTTAAGGATTTGATTTCTGCAAGAATAAAAATTTTTTTAGAAGCATTCACACTTCGAATTCTTCTTGGTGTGAATAAGTTTCCTCAATATTTTTCACTGGAAAGAATGTTTTAAAAATAAAGTTTTTGACTAAGACTAAGAACAAAGGAATAAACCGGACAGAGAACAGGGTGACTCAGATACCAAGGGCATAAAACTTAAGGAAGCACTTATTTTTCAGGTGACATCTCCTGGGGCAGCACCTAAAGAAGCCCTCTTAAATTCCACAACCTTGTGACTTACCTTATACTCTTGTTCCAACCCTGACAGGTCAAGTTGAATGACATGGAGTTTCTGTTAGCTGCAATCAGATAATCCTGATACACTTCCCTTTCCTACCCATGAACTAGAAGAATTATCACTCCTGAGAATGCCTCAAGTCATGCCAATACTACACTTAGGACATTGCTTTCTATTTCTTTATGTCCCCTATTTGCCAACAGCTCTTGTGTTCCTTTTAAAAAGAAAGTGTCCCTAGCAATTTCCTTTCAGTTACAATATCTAAATTGGTCCTTTTGAGTGGGTGAGTAAGTATGCTATTAGCATCAACCACCCCCTTCTTTCTGTGGCATGGAACATCTGTAAAATCCTGTCTGAATCAGCTAAAGTATTTTCTAGATAACAAATGTCAATACATTTTATTCTAATTATATGATTTCCCATAAATTTACATGAAATCCAAATATTGTGCATTTAAAAAGATAGTGCATTAAGAAAGGACAGCACAGATTTGCCACTGACCCTTATATGTGTTTTGCCTTTCAGTCTCCAGCAGGGCTAACCTCCTTGACCTAATTAAACTTCTTCACTCCCACATGGCTAGTAAATACTATAATTAATTTATAAAGGACTCTGAAACACCAGCTGGCAAAATGTCCTATTAGTAGTTTGCACAGAACAAAAAAAGCATTTAAGTTGCAAATTTATGAAGGATATGTGCATATATCCTTACATCTTCTAATCCACTCCATTCCCAAGAATGTCAAATGGAAATGTTCTAAGTAAACAGTGTCTAATAATTTCTTATAATTTCCTCTAACACATTTATTTTGAATCATAGAAAGAAGTCTATGTGACAACGTTGCATATTGGGGTTTGTAAAAATTGAATGTTTATGAATATATTCACAGCATCTCAAGCACAACAGTAATGAACTATGGCTGGTCTTTAAAAATTTTCAGAGAGAAGGGCAATTAAAAGGTTACTCAGGCCTGGAACAATAGCATATCAGGGAGGGTGTTTGCCTTGCACGTGGCTGACCCGGGTTCGATTCCCAGCATCCTATACGGTCCTCTGAGCACCGACAGGAGTAATTCCTGAGTTCAAAGCCAGGAGTAATCCCTGAGCATTGCTAGATGTGACCCAAAAAGAAAAAAAGAAAAAGAAGAAGAAAAGAAGAAGGTTACTCAGAGTTTACTCAGATCAATCTTTTAAAAATTCAAAATTGTAGAGACATGTCTTGGAATCTTTGATTATTTTAAGAACTGCAGATGGCAGGATTTTATGATGGCCCCCAAGCTTCCTATCCTGGGATATATATAACCCATTTTATACCTTCCCTTTGAGTAACTTGACCTGTGATTTTAATGGAATATGAATCCTATGATTAGGTGATACTGAACAGCAACTGCATGGGACCATTTCTCCTGTTGACTGCTTACACAACATAAGACTACAGTTAGAGACAGTAATTGTGGTAATAATAATGGTGATAGTAGCAACAGTAGCAGCAGGAACACATTGTTAAGAAATTCTACTGCAGGCTTTGGAGATGAATACTCCCTGTTGCCAGAGAGCCAGATGATTAGGACCAGAGGACAGGCTCTAGGGGTTGAGTCTTGGCTGACTACTGGCAGGAAAATGGGAACATCAATCCTGCAGCTTCAAGGAAGTGAATTATATCAACAACCTGAATGAGCCTAAGACAAAACTCCATCCAGGCCAATACCTTCACTACTGGTGAGACACTATGCAGAGAAAGTCATGCTCAGATTCTGTATCATAAAAATGGAGATCATAAACATCAGTTGCTTTAAAGCTGTTTAATTTGCGTAACTCATCAGCGTAGCACTAAAACTTTAATACAAGAGCTGGTGCCTTTTATTTCCTTTGGGAGCTACTCTTTTTCTTTTATTCTTTAATTAGTGAGTCACCATGAGGGTACAGATACAAATTTACACATTTTCAAGCTTGTTTTTCCCTCATATAATGTTCACAAACACATCCCTCCACCAGTGCCATTCTCCACCACCAATAAACCCAGCATCCCTCCCGCCCCCCAATCCCATCTCCTTCCCCACTCCACCCTGCCGCTGTGGCAGGGCATTCCCTTTTGATCTCTTTCTCCAATTGGGTGCTATGATTTGCAATAGGGGTATTGAGTGACCATTGTGTTCAGTCTCTAGTCTACTTTCATGGGAGCTACTCTTTTCTCACTGTAATGACTCCTAGTTTTACACATTGCACCACAACCCCAATACTTTACATGGCTTATTGGATCTGACACAAGTTAAATAATTAAGAGCTTTTGTCTGGAAATCTGAGGTTGAGGCTAAGAGATTCCAGTCTAGAATAGAAGAAATGTAAATGAGGAAACTTCAGTAATACATATGTAGAGATACCCCTGACTTCTTAGAGAAATTAGGGGTTGGCATGGTAGAAGAAAACCGTAGTAATAATTTGACTAAAAGGTAGTTACAAAGAATTTAAAAATACATTAACATGATATGTACTATTGAATCAGCACACATGAAACATTTTCCTGGTTTCCAGGAACAACCTGTGTTCTTTATTGTTGAGATAAATATTGATTAATTTCATATCTTTCATTGTAAGAGAAAGGTAGCAACTTTATTTATTTATTTATTTTTTGCTTTTTGGGTCACACCCGGCAATGCACAGGGGTCATTCCTGGCTCATGCACTCAGGAATGACCCCTGGCGGTGCTCAGGGGACCATATGGGATGCTGGGATTCGAACCGGGTCGGCCGCGTGCAAGGCAAACGCCCTACCCGCTGTGCTATCACTCCAGCCCCAAGGTAGCAACTTTATTATTATTCACAATGCACAGTCTTTTAGAACCTGTTCTAATTGGGAATGGTGTAGATGTCTTAACACAGTAGTTCTTAATGAGATTTATTTAGTGTTGATTGCATCATTACTCATCTAAGGACACTATTCATTGTGCTGCTGTGAATGTGAACTTCCAATGACTCTCAAATGTTGTTAGTGTGCTTTGCTAATAAGAATCAAAAATTCAAGTTTTAGAAGAAAAGTTCGGGAAATATTCAATCATTCAGTTTTATGATCATGTTAATTGTGAGTTAGAATTACATGGATTTTTAGCATGGAAAAAGAGAAACATCTTTGAATTAATTATGACTTCTTTTGAACTGTTTAGAGCCTAAATGCATTGCTAGAATGTAAGACTTTAAAAAAGTATTCTTTAATAGCACTGTACTTGGCAGTGCTGAGGGTCCAATGCCACTCCTGCAGAGCTCAGTTTCCAATTGCCAGGACCCACCCGAGGCTAGACCAGACTTAAATATCCTGTGGGATGATCCCAGGCAATGGGGAGATTTGGATCGTTTTAAGGAAGATTGTTCAATGCACAGACATTCTTGTAAGAGAGTTCAGTTAATTGCGCTATTTGTCCAAATCCATAGTGGTACTATTTCTGTATGTTCTGCAACAAGAGCAGGAAAATAAAGTCTATGGAAAAAATTTAAAATGATGTGTAAGTACATGGGTCATTGGTGGAAGACATGGACATGATGGTGGGTTTGCTGTTGGAATACTGTATGCTAGAAACTGTTATTAACAATATTGAAATCATGGTGCCTAATTAATTTTTAGAAAGAAACTCAACTTTATCATTTGTACCAGATGTAATTAATTAATCTCTTTAAAATCAACATATTAAGATGACCAAAAAGAAACTGACAATTCTTATTGTCAGTGTCTCTGATTGTTAATTTGTCTGTTTCTAAAAGAGAGCTAAACTCGAAAGAATAACATAGAGAGAATTCACTCTGGGTAATTTGTCTTAGAAGGCTAAATGCACCCAGAGAGAAAATGGTCAATTAGAGGGTTATTTGCTAGGCATGTACAAGATGAGAGAATAGTTGGTCTTGGGGAGTTTTCATTTCAAATTAGGAGAGCTCTAATACAGCAAAGTTCCTTCTCTACTCTAGAATCATTTCTCTTTGACAAACTGATTGTAGTCCTTGAACTTAAATAATCCTTTGCCATCATTGCCAATATGTGCTTATTATGTATTTTCTTGTTTTGTTTTGTATTTTGTTTACTGTTATCCTATTTTTACCATAAGCCAACTTTCTCTTGATGTGATGCTCTCAGAAAATATTTAGTTTTCTCATAAAGCTTTTACTATTGGTCAACTTTTGCTGTATGAACTGCATGTACTTGCCAGTTCTAGCAACTGTGATTTTTTTGTTTGTTTGTTTTGGACCACAACCTGCTGTGTTCAGGGCCCTGGTTCTGTTCATGATTACTCCAGCAGGGATCAGGGGTTCATATGGAGTGCTAGAGATTGAGCCAAAATCCATTAAATACAAGGCAAGGGTCTGATGAGCTGTACTTTACATCTTAAACCTTAACTGTGATTCTTTTTTTTATATTGAATCACTGTGAGATACAGTTACAAAGATTTCAGATAAAGTTTTAGTCATACAATGATCGAACATCCATCCCTCCACCAGTGCACATTTTCCACCACCAATGTCCCCAGTATCCCTCTTGCCACCCCCACCCCACCTCACCCCTTGTCTTCATGGCAGGCACTTTCCTTTTTACTCTCTCTCTACTTTTGGGCATTATGGTTTGCAATAAAGATAATGAGAGGCCACCATGTTTGGTCCTTTGTCAACTTTCAGCACACATCTCCCTCCAGAGCCATCCCTCAATTTAGTGATTGCTTCTGTTTACCAACTGCCTTCTCCCCCTGAACATGAGGCAGGCTTCCAACTGTGGAGCAATCCTCTAGCTCTTGTCTCTACTGTCCTTGGGTGTCAGTTTCATAGTATGTTATTTTATATTCCACAAATGAGTGAAGTCATTCTATGTCTGTGCCTCTCTTTCTGACTCATTTCACTTAGCATGATACTCTCCATGTCATTCCACTTATTCGCAAATTTCATGATTTTATCTTTTCTAACAGTTGCATAGTATTCCATTGTGTAGATGTACCATAGTTTCTTTACCAGTCGTCTCTTCTTAGACACTCAGGTTGTTTCCAGATTCTGGCTTTGTGAACAGTGCTACAGTGAACATACAGATGCAGATGTCATTTCTACTGTGCTTTTTTGCGCCCTCGGGATATATTCCCAGAAGTGGTATTGCTGGGTCTTATGGGAGCTCAATATCTAGTTTTATTTTTTGAGGAATGCCCATATCATTTTTCAAAACGGCCAGATGAGTTGGCATTCCCACCAAGAATGAATCAGAGTCCTTTTCTCCCCACATCTGTGACAGCACTGGTTGTTCTTGTTCATTTTTATGTGTGCCAATTAAGTGTGATTCTACATGTGAATAATAATAACCATTTTTATTTGGTTAAGGTACTAATGTTAACTGAGTTTTCCACTTTATCCTTTTAGCAATTCCAAAATACAGATGCCATTATTATTATATCTATTTATT
The DNA here is from genome assembly GCF_027595985.1 of Sorex araneus. NCBI lineage: Eukaryota > Metazoa > Chordata > Mammalia > Eulipotyphla > Soricidae > Sorex > Sorex araneus. The sequence goes on along the minus strand of NC_073306.1, from coordinate 59,890,767 downwards.
ATATGGAAACAAAATAGACTACACTAAATAATTTGCCAAAGGTCACAGAGTTAAAAAGCAGTGGAGTTGAAGCTCCTTTGCTTTGAATCTAAACAATAGGGTTATTGTTCTATAATTTTATAATATTATAACAAATAAAAATAAAAATATAGTTTTAAAAATATTTTAATTATTCAAATTTTAATTTTTAAAATATTTCAATTAAAAATAAAATATACAGCAGATTAGTCTGTATATGCCACTCTCCTTCTGAATAATTTTACTCAGCATGACATTTTCTAGATCTACATACACAGCAGCAAGTTTCATGATTTTTCATGATTTCTTTGCTAATAAGTGGAATGACATGGAAAGTATCATAGCTTGCCGGGCTTTCCAAGAGGGATGGAGAAATAGAACCCGGGTCAATTTTTATAATATTAACTATCACTGTCATTCTGTTGTTCATCGATTTGCTCGAGCAGGCACCAGTAACTTCTCCATTCGTCCCAGTCTTGAGAGTTTAGCAACCTCTCTTTCCTCATTCTTCCAAACAGTGGCTCAAGACATCTTACAGCCTAGTTATCCCTCTGGGAGAACCTGGCAAGCTACCGAGAGTTTCCTGCCCATATGGGAGAGCCTCGCAAACTACCCATAGCGTATTCACATGCCAAAACCAGTAACAATGACGAGTCTCATTCCCCTGACCCTGAAAGAGCCTCCAATGCACCACTATTGGAAAGGACGAGTAAAGAGAGGCTTCTAAAATCTTGGGGCTAGGATGAATGGAGACATTACTGAGACTGCTTGAGAAATTCGACGATCAATGGGATAATGATGTTGTTGCCACATGTTAATTTTTTCAGTTTGGATCTTTTTGGGGGCCACACCCAGCAATACTAAGGGCTTTCTCCTGACTCTGCAGACAGGAATCGCTCCTGACTTGCCTGCAGCATCATATGGGGTGCTGGTTATGGAACCTAAACTCTGGTCTGCTGCCCATAAGGCAAATGCCCTCCCTGCTGTACTATCTCTATGGCCCCTGACTCTCTTATTTTAAACAAAATGCATATCTTTCCTGAAGGCTACTGGAGTTTAAACATGACAGTGGATTCAAACTTCTTGACACATTAGCAAACAGTGATTAAGGGCAAAATTAGTGAAAAAAAATCCTCAGCAGGAGAGTTCTATAACATCTTGTGACCTCATACTCAGCAGACCCCATCCCCACAGTCTCACCAGAAGTGATCCCTGAGTACAGAGCCAGGACTAACCCCCAAACAACTTCTAGGTGTGATTCAAAAGCAAAAAGGAACTTATGTTGTTGAAGGGATTAGAGCAATAGCACAGGGAGTAGGGCATTTGACTTGCATGTGGCTGACCCAGGTTCGATTCCTCTGTCCCTCTCAGGGAGTCTGGCAAGTTACCAAGAGTATCCCGCCCACGCGGCAGAGCCTGGCATATTTGATATGCCAAAAACAGTAACAAGTTTCACAATGAAATATTACTGGTGCCTGCACGAGCAAATCGATGAACAAAGGGACAACAGTGCTACAATGCAATTGTTGAAGGTCCTCAGAGACGTGGACTGGATGTTGATTAGTGATCACTATAATATCACAACTACAAATCAGATGTTAGAGTAACTTGGTATAATTTTCATGTACTTGACCTAATCAATGGCATGCTAATCCTGTCCTCAATTCCAAAGTATTTCATTACTTCCAGATTTCAAGTGACATTTTGTAATTGATAGCCTTGCAGCCTATAGTGACCACAGATATTACTATGAATCATAGCCACAGATTTTATGTCTCACAACTTTGTCTAGGATTCCTGCTGCTCAGTTGACTTAGAAAGTGAATTTTACTTTCCACGGATACCAAGATTAAAATTAGGGAGTCAAGTAAGTGTGTGCTTTAATTCATTCTGTATCTGTATCACCGTCATCCAATTGTTCATCAATTTGCTCTAGCGGGCACCAGTAACGTCTCCATTGTAAGACTTGTTGTTACTGTTTTTGGCATACTGAATATGCCACAGTAGCTTGCCAGGTTCTGTCATGCGGGCAAGATACTCTCGGTAGCTTGACAGGCTCCCTAAGAGGGGCGGAGGAATCGAACCCAGGTCAGCCACGTGCAAGGCAAACGCCTTACCCGCTGTGCTATCGCTCCAGCCCTATTTAATTCATTATTCAATTTATTTTACATGCCTTGTTCTTTTCTTTAAAACCTACTTACCTTGAGAGTAAACATTTTATGGGTTCTTGTTAAGTTGCTATTTCAGATTGCTTATGACATGTAGATTTATGTACCAGAAAATAAAGAAAAAATTCTAGCTAAACAAAACTATATATAGGCTGGAGCGATAGTACAGCAAGTAGGGCATTTGCCTTGCACGTGGCTTATGCAGGTTGAATTCCCAGCATCCCATATGGTCTCCTGAGCAACACCAGAAGTAATTCCTGAGTGCAAAGCCAGGAGAAACCCTGTGCATGGCTGGGTGTGACCCAAAAAGCAAAAAATAAAAATTATTTTAGTATATCAATTATGACTCATGCAGCAAAATTAAATATTTGGGGACTTAAAATAATTGTTTTCCATTCTTTCTGAATAGCAAAGTTCTTCATTGTATTAGCGAGAATACACATGAGCAAAAATCTGCTTGAGAGTGAGTGGCAAGGAAGAACTTGACCAGTGATCCTTGCACACAAAGTCAGGAACAATCTCTGAGCGCTACTGTGTGCAATCAAAAAGAAAAAAGGAGAGAAAGTGAGAGAAATAAAGAACAAAATAAAGGAAGTAAGGAAAAGAAAGAGGAAGGAAGGAAGCAAGGAAGGAAGGAAGGAAGGAAGGAAGGAAGGAAGGAAGGAAGGAAGGAGAAAGGAAGGGAGGGAGGGAGGAAGGGATGGGGGAGGGAGGGAAGGGAAGGAAGGGGGAAAAAAAGTAAAGCAAAAATTCTTGAGTTTTGTAATGTAATTCTTGGAAATCAGATTCCTGCTACCTTAAACCCTCAGGTAACTAAACTATAGAACTGAGAATCTTACTAGCCTTGTGATAAGACTATATGAGTCATGAAAGATTATTAAGAACCAATATATCAACTCTAAGAAACTGTAACTACCACTAAGGTCTGAAGGTTTTAATCTATCAGTGATACTCAGAAGGTTTAAAAGCGGAGAGGGGGACCTAGGATCACTCCTTTGTCCTTGCAGTTGGTATAATATTTGACAAACCTTTACAGAATGAGGAAATAAGTAGTACATGAAATGAATGTATTTACTTATTGATTTTTAATACTTCTCACTAAAGTTTTTTTAAAAATGCTACCTCATTAACGTGTAGTTCACTGAATTCTTACAAAATGAACATATGAATGTAACCAGAACCCAGACCATGAAATAATATATTGTTAGGATCCCAAAAGATCACTTATATTCCCTTCCAAGAATCATTCAACATAAAAAGAAAGAAAAAAAATCTGATGTGTTCACAAGGAAAAATAAAATATATGGCTAGGAGCCCTCAGATGAGTAAAATATTACAAATGTCAAAGAATAAACAAGTTATAAGTAGAACGGAGTTGAAAATGCTCTTCCATATATGCTTACTCCAGAAAAATTCTTGCATATTGTAATAAATCCATGCAGAAGAATATTCATACTTTTTTTTTTTTTTGCTTTGGGGCCACACCTAGCTGTGCTCAGGAGCGACTCCTGCCAATGCCTGGGGGGGGGGGGGTCCGACATAAATATTACAGGGGACTGACTATATGAGGTGCTGGAGATTGAACCCAGTAGTATGCAAGGCAAGCACACTACCTGCTGTTTTAACTAAACGAACAAACAAAAAGCAGTAAGATGACAGGGATAAATTCATAAACAGTGCAGTATTATTACCCCTTATGGTAGTAGTAAATCCAAGCATATACAAATACAATGATCTAGTGAAAATTTATAATTATTGTTTGGAAAAAAATACTGATGATTAATAGTCTTATAAAAATCAACAATCTATAAAATTAAACATATATATATGCACACATACTAAAAATTCAAAAAATAATAGACCCAAAGTACGAGTGTTCCTTCTAGAGGTAAACAGAGGATGGAATTATAAAAAGCTAGGGTAATTTTTAGGATTCCCAAGCTACGTAATTTGGCACTTAGTTCTAAAATTATTGGTCCTTCCATGGGAGACATCGCGAATTTACATAAATTTATTAAAAAACTTAAAGCACGTTTCTAACCTACATCCCATGTATATAAAACAAGAACAGGATTTCTAATCTATCACAAATATAGTTTCGCTAATAATTTAAAAACCCATACTCCTTCCCTCCACACTGAACCTACAAGAGAGGACAGGAGTAGCTGCAGTGCCATTGGGTGCAACTTTCTGTTTGTCCACTGAAAGAACTGACTTGGGGTCAGAGACTGAGTAATTTATTTTTTCCAAAAGGGAACCGCAGATCGAGCACATTTGGGAGACTTTGCTCTACAGCGAGCACTGCGTACAGATCGAACTTTGAAAGTTCATAGTCATTTCCGCCTCGGCCTCCCTAGCTCCGCCCACAGGAGCGGAAGTACTTTTCTTTTGGGTCCTCCCGCCTATAGGGGGCTCTCCGGGGCTTCTAGTGCCACGGCGGCCTCCCGTCTGGGCTGTCCCGGTAGCGCCTAGGAGTTGGGCTCCAAAAAACAATAGCATTATAACTCTTTCGGCTTGGAAAAATAAAACATCCAGGAGCATCTTCCCCGGAACAACAGAGTTCGAGCTCACCCTCGGCTTGCGGCCCTCCCTCCCACACCCTGACGCGGAGGTAGTTGGAGTCAGGCAGCAGAGGGCAGCCCCAGGAGCCGAAGGCCCCCGGCCCGCTTCCTCCTGTGAAGACGTAGCTGCGGGTGGCTGTGGTGGCGGCGTCCAAGATGTCGACCAAGAATTTCCGAGTCAGTGACGGTGACTGGATTTGCCCTGACAAAAAGTGAGTTCGTGAAGGCTCCGGGAACTGGGATGGGCCGTGATGCAGCGGGGGCTTCCTCCGGGCCGTGTGCCCTTCGCCGTGTTCGCGATCTCGGGTGCCTTAAACCGGATCGAGGCGGCGGACAGCGGAGTGCTGGGCGGGAAGGAGGCTGCGGGTGACCCGCCTGCGTTCGGAGCCCCGGGGCCTTTGTTTTGAGTATCTCCCCGCTCGTCGTTTCCTCCCACCTCCCCGCCGCCGTGGGCGGGCGTGTTGGCCTTCCCGTGGCCCCCGGCCTCCGCCCCGCCGCCTCTTCAGGTTTCCGAGATAAGGAAGCCGCGGCCGGCTCGGTGTTGGGTCTCGCTCACGTGACTTTCCCCGCAACTTTCCCGTGCGTCCCCGAACGTGTTGCTCTCGCCGGTATTTATCCGTTGGCATCTCTCGGGCCCCTGGCATCGTGTGTGTGTTGGCATCTCTCAGTCCCCTGATATCGTGTGTGTTGGCATCTCTCGGCCCCCTGATAACGTGTGTGTGTGTTGGCATTTCTAGGCCCCCTGATTATCGTGTGTGTGTGTGTGTGTGTGTATGTGTGTTGGCATTTCTCGTCCCCCTGATATCTTGAGTGTATGTGTGGGGTGAGGTGTGTGTGTGTGTGTGTGTGTGTGTGTGTGTGTGTGTTGGCATTTCTCGTCCCCCTGATATCTTGAGTGTATGTGTGGGGTGAGGTGTGTGTGTGTGTGTGTGTGTTGGCATCTCTCGGCCCCTTGATATCGTGTGTGTGTGTGTGTGTGTGTGTGTGTGTGTGTGTGTGTGTGTGTGTTGCGGTCGAACTTTTCTTCCCTACTGCCTGACCCTCCCCAGCCCCCACCCCGCGCCGCGCTCAGCGCTTTTCCCAGTCCGACCTTTTCCCAGTCCTCATCGTTCGCTCCTCCCCGAAAATAGAAAAAAACTTAGTTCCTGTGGAACCGAGTCGTTCCCGGGGCCCGCACTTGTCGCCCACGCAAGCCCCGGAGCCGCCTGCAGCGGCAAAGCACGTGTTGCAGCGGCTGCTTTTCTGAGACTGTCGTGGAAACCACTGTGCCGTCCTGAGGGGCTCGGTTTTTCTGTAGAAGGACGTGTCGGGTAGGAGGAGCTGTTTGGAAAGAAGTGTAAATAACTGCAGAGTAAAGGGTTCTTTGGGCTTTTTTTTTTAAATTTTTTCTTAAGGGGAGAGGTATGCACAGCTAAAATGCCACTCCACGCGGAGCTCACCTGGCGATTTGGCTGGTCCTGGGCGGGTTAGTGGGGGGGCAGCCCTTTTGGGTTTTACTTCCAGTCTTGTGACGACCTACTTGGAAGCAGGTAATTGGCTCCCTTACAGCGAGTGCAGGAAATGGCACACTGCGTGAGAAGCCGTGAAATGCAGCAAATACTGTCATCCACGCCTAGCTGTGGCTCGCCTTAGTCATTAGGAAATTCAATGAGCTAGTGCCATGGAAGATTTTCAGTCCATGGTTCTCCGGCGTGGTACGCCGTGGGATGAAATCATCGTTTTTCATGACAGCTCTCGATCACACGAAGATGTAGAGAGTCCCTGTAGGGTCTCAGGTCTCAGGTATTGAATATAACGGGAGTCAGCTGGGATTGGTTTTGGCTCCTGGTGCTACCAATAGATTGAGAACGTTCAAATGGTAGCGAACACCCCGGCCCTCTCATGACGGGGGTTTCGTTAGAATATCGTGCTTTTGACAGTGTATATGGAATGACATCATACCCAAATGTTTTTTGCAGTCCATGCTGCAAAAAATAAGTGCATTCCAGTTCAGGTGCAGCCAAATGAATGGATTACTTTTAGACTGTGTAAGTCCAGAAGCGTTTTCAGAATGTTTTTTGACTGCTTATTGGGTCTTAAGGGATAGTTTTTGGAGGGAAAAAACCCCTAAGGATTAGTTTGGTTGCTTTATTATTTCACTTTTAACACCAAAAATTGTAGCAAGCTTTTACAATGTAAGCTTCACTTGGCTTTCAGAACAGTTAATGTTCGTTTACCAATGTGCAATACATTTAACTTAGACCATCTTCTCCCTTACCTTTTTGTTTCTGGTTGCTAATACAAATATAAAGTATGGGCCAGAAAGTTCAGGGATTGGGGCTCTGTCCTTGATAAGGCCCAGTCTCCCTCCATAACACAAGAATACCATTATACCTTGTGCCACTGAGGTTATTGGCTTTGTCTTTTTTGAAAAACTAGGTCACAGGTTAGATAAATACCCAGGAAAACCGTTTCTTTATAAAAACATAAAAACTGATTCCAAATATAGTCATTACAATTTATCATTTTTCTTAAATATACCTCATGAAAAGCATTGAATCATGAGGCCCTCTGATATATCCATTTCCCCTTCTTAGGATTTTGTATTTCTAAGACTCACAATTTTGTGTGTATAATATTTTCTATGTTGGGAGTTTACTTTGTGGGAAGGCGGAGTACCACACTCATTTGTTCTCAGGGATCACTCCAGTATGGAGTAATGTAAGGCAAGTAGGGTGGGCCATACCTAGTAGTGTTCTGCTACATGCAAGGCAAGCACCTTATCCCCTAAACTATCTCTCCAGCCCAGGAAGTTAACTTTTCAAATGTTTTTAAATTGCTTGGTGTCACATCTGTAAGTGTTGAAGTAGGGTCAAGTTTTATCATCCAAGGGAATTTTGCAATAAATAATGGTGTATGCTAATTAGGGGATTCTGGCACATAGATCCTAAATTAGCTATCAAGATCACATATCTAAGAAGAGAGAGATTGGACTCATATCTTGGACTTGTGACTTGAGATCTTACATTTTTCCACCTAAACTATGAGCTTTCTTTTAACATTGCTAAGGTGTCATTGAAAGTTCTGGATTCAGATATATAGTATGTCCTTTTTTTTTAATGAAGTGATACTTTTAAGTTAATATTTAAAAGATAGCTATAAATGTTTTGTTTTATTTTCAGATGTGGAAATGTGAACTTCGCCAGAAGAACCAGCTGTAATAGATGTGGTCGGGGTAAGCATCTAAGGAAGTTTCTATCAAGGTGTTATATATGAGTCATTTTTTCCCCATTTGTCCAGATGATGCTGTATTACCTTTCTGTTTTCAGAAAAAACAACTGAAGCTAAGATGATGAAAGCTGGGGGCACTGAAATAGGAAAGACACTTGCAGAAAAGAGCCGAGGCCTATTTAGTGCTAATGACTGGCAGTGTAAAACGTACGTATTTCAAATTATCATCTACTTTTCCATGGTAAAATAGCTAACAACTATTTGCATGTATTACTAGTTTTTATCAGTAACATGACAAACTCAGGTACTAAGTTGTAAATCCTTCACAAGCTCTTAAAATTCTGTATCATGGTAATAATTTTTACTTTGATGCGGTGTGTAAGCCAAGTTTAATATGAACTAACATCCAAAAAAGAAGGTTTATTAAAAGCACTAAAGCATTTTCTCATACTAATAAAAATTCACATTAAATTTTATCCTCTATCATTGTGTGAAATACACCATAAAAGTCATTTTGCCTGTGTGCAAATTTCATAATTATAGGTTATATGTCATAAGAATTATTAAGGTAGTTCTTAATTTTGGTTTCAAGTTATGTATTGACTTTTCCAACTTCCTAGGTTCTGTTAGGCAGGTAAATCAAATATACTTGAAAGTGGACTAAGTCCCTGAGTTTAATTTCTGATACCACTGATGATAAATTTATTATGAAATTTCCCTGCAATAAAGTAAGTCACTGAGTTTGATGTGTTATATGATTCAGTATTTGAAATAGTTCCTCAAAAACATTTTTTAAGCATTATTTTCTGGAGGCTATGAATTTAATCTTTGAAGTGAATTGACACAAATTATAGGAACCTTTAAAATGTAAAGTTCTTTTATGTGAAGTGCAGCCTTAAAAGTGAAGCCTTAAGCTCAATTTAAAGTAATAATTTTCCACTTATGTCATCTGACTCTGTAGATATCATGTTACTTATTTCTCATACTGTATAAACCTCTTTTTTTTCTGCTTAAATAGTTGTTTGTTGGAGAATAAATTTTCTCAGACTACACATTTTCTTTGTAGTATCCTTAGTGAACATTTGCCTAGTTTTTAATTTTAAATTCTAGAATATCTGAAAATGCTTAGTTTTTTCTAGTTTATTATTATTAGTTCGATATTTTTCACTTCTATCACTTCTAAAGTTGCAGTAATGTGAATTGGGCCAGAAGATCAGAGTGTAACATGTGTAATACTCCAAAGTATGCTAAGTTAGAGGAAAGAACAGGTAAGAGACAAATTGCCTTCTATTTTTAAAATAACTGAAAATGTAATTCATAATGTATCACTAACTTCATGAGAAAAAATAATTTAAGCATTCTCTTTTATTCTGCGCTTGTTTTGTTTTTGGTGGTGGGGAGCAGAGGTATAACAGGCAGTGCTCAGCAGCTACTCCAGCTCTGTTGAGGAGTCACTCCTGATGGTAATGATCAGGATTATGTGATGCTGGGGGTTGAACTGAACTCCCACATGTAACATTTGCTTTGCATATGCTTAGCCTTTTCAGCTATCTCTCCAGTCCTATTTTACCACTTGTTTAGGTTTGGGAGAAGGGGTCACATTTGACAAACAAGCATTTTAGCCTCTATTCTCTGTCCAGGCCCTGCCATAGTTTTAGAACCTTATTTTTCTCCAGCATACACAAAAATGTCATCTCCTGGTTTTATAATTTTATGATTTACAGAGCACAACAAAAGGGACCTTTAGATAAAAATATTTACGTAATATAAGTTTTCCCATTATCAGCAACTAACATAACCATAGTATTCATGCTCCAAATCTGATTTTATCATTCAGTTTATACATCCTATAATTTAAGGTTTTTTTTTTTTTTCCAAACTATCAGACCTTGATTTGGTAACCTTTCTATTTCCTGTTTCTGTGACAAACTATCCTCTGTCTGGTTTCTAGGAACAAAAGACACATTATAAAATCTTTGGGACTTTCTACATTTCAGCAGAAATTCTTGATTTTTTTCCCTGTTTGTTTTTTAATTTACATTTTTACATGTAGAAATGAATGTAAAGTCCAGATATTTTTCCTTTCTCGGTCTTCAGATCTTACCCCACTCCTTCATTTTTCAGAGAGCAATTTTGCCTTTTTACTGATTGGGTAGATCCATCCAATAACAAGTTTCTTCTCTCTGACCCCCCCCACGCCCACCACCACCACCAGCAGCAGCAGCTTTCCTTAATACTTTCAGACATTTCTGGTGATTGATTGTTGATCAATTGATCTGTTGCGTTTTCTTTTGTTTGTTTCGTCCTTTTCTGTTTACTATCTGGCTACAGAATGTTGAAGTTTCTCAAGGCCTAGTGCTTAAGCTCTTCTTTTCTGTTTTCTAGGCTTCCCAAGAACTGATTAGGAGAGTGGATACCCCTTTTGCCCCTTTTAGTGATTCCTGTTGTTCAGTGCAAGGGCCCAGGAATGTTTGTGGCTTGTGCTCTACAGTTCTGGGGATTGCCCTGTCTACGCATTTTTATCCTTAACTCTAATCTTCATTAGCCATTGGCACAGTATGCGAGCCATATTTGTGTCTAAAGCTCAGATTTCTTGAATCCAAATAGTCAAACCCCTTTAGCCCTAATAATTAGGTGCCTTCTCAGTATCACCAGTGTCAAACTCATAGTCAAACTGAAACATGATTTTCTTTGATTTTTCTAAGATCTCTCCAACCATGTGCTTGTTATAGAAGACGGACACATTGATGTCTTTTTTAGTAACTCACTCATTTCTGTACCCCTTCAAATAAGTCTTTTCCTCTACTGAAACATGTATTTGTTTTTTAATCTGGGGCCACACCTGGTGATGCTCAGGGGTTATTTCTTTCTTTTTCATTCAGGAGTTAGACTTGGCAGTGCTCAAATTGGGTGTATGCAAGGCATACGCCCTACCCTCTGTACTATTGCTCTGACCCCTGTATTTTTTTAGATTTCAGTTTGGGGGCATGTTTGGTGCTCAGGACTTAGTACTGACTCTGTGCTCAAGGATTACTTCTTGCAGTGCTCATAGGAACACATGCAGTGCCAGAGATTGAACCCTTGTCGGTCATGTGCAAGGCTGCTGGCCTACCTACTGAAATGTTTCAGGTCCAAGAGAATGAAATTTTATGAAAGAAACGCAGATCCTGCCCTGATTCCTCTAACCCACCTGTGGCTACTGTTTATTGCAAATGATGCTTTTCCCTCTCCCCCCACCCCCACGGTAACTTCTGGGTTCCTCTTCTGACTGTCCTAGAGAACCATCTGCAGTGCCATAGATTTGTACTGGTGTCAGTTGAATGCAAAGAAAGTGCATTAACCCCTGTAATGTCTCTTTAGCCCCAAATTTAATCTTACATGTAAGGGAAGTGTTCATGAAATAAGTTGCTGGAAGGTTCACATAGCATGTTTTAATGGTCTTATTATAACAGATTGTTTTTCTGTGGGCAATATGTGGGCATGTAAACACAGCCTTGTATTTACTGTTACATGAATTTTAAAAATTTTGCTTATATACATCAAAAACTGTGATAGGACTCATTTTCTAAATCTTGTCTATAATTCTTCAAATTTCTATTTGCTGTAACATTTTCAACTGGGGATTATTAATGTGACAAAGTACTATTAGTAAGCCTTTTGGGAATCTGAGGGTGTGACTCAGGGTAGAAGGCTTGCCTTGCATGCTGGAGTTGAGGGTTTTCCTTGGCATAGAGCCAGAAGAGTAGTGTTCTCTCCCAGCCCCCAACTATTGCTAGGTGTGGCCCCAAAACAAAATGTAAATAAATACAGCCATTCTTTGCCTTTTCTTGGTATGTAGCTGGAACAACATTCTGTTAGTTTGTGTGTACAAGATATGTTAAGACTATTTCTGTAGTAGAAATGACCACTGTGGCAATTTTCCACAATAAAGCAAATTGGGTTGGCACCTTTGGCCTCTGTCCAGCAGTCAGTCGTGAGGAATGAGACAGATGGATGCTGTGGATATCCTGGTTGCAAGCTTGCCTTGATGTCCCTGAACAAGGGATAACCTGGTCATTTAATGAACAAAATGTTTTCTCCTCCATCCTGGCTCCATAGCTCCAGACATGTGAGCTGTGGAAAGTATATTGTCTCAGGAATGTGATAGGAGGAGCAAAGAGATGACACTCAAGTTTCATAAAAACTAAAACAGATATTAGTTTTAGTTTAAAATAAAACAGATGTTAGTGTTATATTTCATCAGTATTTATTTCACTCTTATAAAGATTTTACATAGTCTTTTGAATTTAGTTTCTTCTGTGGGTGACTTAAAATGTCAGCAATCATTTTTTAGCCTTTGATGGGCAGAATTATGGTAAAAAAATATAAAAATTAATGCTTTTAGAATTATAAATTTATTTACCATCATTGCTCTTCTGTGAAATCGTTACACTCTAGGAATCTTAATGTATTTGTACTTGCTTCATGTATTTGTACCTCTTCGGAATATATAGGGCAGTGCAATTATTATAACTTTTGATTATATAGTTATTTCTAATGGGCTGGAGCGATAGCACAGCGGTTGGGCGTTCGCCTTTAACGCTGCTTACCCGAGTTCGATTCCTCTGCCCCTCTCGGAGAGCCCAGCAAGCTACCGAGAGTATCGAGCCCACTTGGCAGAGCCTGACAAGCCACCTGTGCATATTGGATATGCCAAAAACAGTAACAATAAGTCTCAATGAGAGACGTTACTGGTGCCCACTCAAACAAATCAATGAGCAGTGGGATGACAGTGACTTGTTTTTAGTAAGTATAGGTTGTTTGCCTTGCACGTGGCTGACCCGGGTTTGATTCCTCTGTCCCTCTCCAAGAGCCCGGCAAGCTACTGAGAGTATCTCTCCCACACAGTAGAGCCTGGCAAGCTACCCGTGTCGTATTCGATATGCCAAAAACAGTAACAACAAGTCTCACAGTGGAGACGTTACTGGTACCCGCTCAAGCAAATCAATGAACAATGGGAGTACAGTGCTACTTATTTTTAATAAAAGATTCAGTATCACAGCCTTCAAACTCTTTAGTCCTTTTAAACTCATTTCAAAAATCTGTTAGTTTTAATTGTAGTTCTCTATTGTGTGACATCAGAAGTTTGCTACTTCCGAGAGCCTGATAAGTATTAGCTCTGTATTTAAAACAGTTAGATTAAAACTAATACAGATATCCTTCACCGTGTCATTTTACTTGCCCATATAATTAGGACTTTTCAAAATTTTTAGCTGCATTTTAGCCTCTCACCATTTAATCAGAATGTTCAAAATGCATACTACTGGGTTAATATTGTGGTTTAGTTTTTTGGCTTTTTTAAAAACCAGTCCTTTCCCAGAGAGTAATAGTTATAGTGGAAGGGTACTTTAAAACTTACTTATTGCAGAGGTTTGAATAGAAGTCTTCTTTCTACTACTAACTATAATTCCATGAATTGCCTAAGTCATAGGATATTCTGAAACTGATCAGAGGTAGCTGTAGGAATTTTCCAGTTGACTCTGTAACTGAGGCTGGTTTCTGTAGTTATTTTTTGTTAAAGATGTTTGTGTTTAAAGACTTGTACTGTATGAGATGGGTACTCTTTGAGTTGGGTATGCACTGTCATTGATAAGTGACAGTGGTTTGTGCAAGTTTTGTCATTTTAATCCTTAGTATGACACTTTATCTCTTTATTTTAGGATACGGTGGTGGTTTTAATGAAAGAGAAAATGTTGAATATATAGAAAGAGAGGAATCTGATGGTGAATACGATGAGGTAAGCTTACTATAGTGTGCCTGGTTGCTAAATTTGACACACGTTTGAAGATACTAAGTGCAGAGGGAAAATTGTTAATGTCTTGTTTTTAAAGGTAACTTAGGTATTACAGCATCTTTCATTTTGTAGTAAGTTATCATTGACCTAAGCATAATTGGTAATGGACTTAAAAATCTATTATTATATAATTATATAACTATATTATCACTGTCGCTGCCTACCCGAGTTCGATTCCTCCGCCCCTCTCGGAGAGCCCAGCAAGCTACATAGAGTATCGAGCCCACTCGGCAGAGCCTGGCAAGCTACCCGTGCGTATTGTATATGCCAAAAACAGTAACAATACGTCTCTCAATGAGAGACGTTACTGGTGCCCAGTCGAACTGTCATCCTGTTGCTCATCGATTTGTTCAAGCGGGCACCAGTAACATCTCTCATTGAGAGACGTATTGTTACTGTTTTTGGCATATCCAGTACGCCACAGGTAGCTTGCCAGGCTCTGCCGTGCGGGCAGTATACTCTCGGTACCTTGCCGGGCTCTCGAGAGGGGCGGAGGAATCGAACAGGGGTTGGCCGCGTGAAAGGCGAACGCACTACCGCTGTGCTATCGCTCCAGCCCATAACTATATTATATGTTGACTTAAATATATAAAAGAAATTTCCTGGGGAGAAGTATCACTACCATTTTCTGCTGACAGAATGTAATGAAATGAAACTTAACTTCTAGTTTGGACGGAAGAAGAAAAAATACAGAGGGAAAGCAGTTGGTCCTGCATCTATTTTAAAGGAGGTTGAAGATAAAGAATCTGAGGGAGAGGAAGAGGATGAGGATGAAGATCTTTCTAAATATAAATTAGATGAGGTAAACAATTTTCTATCATATTTACTGTGACACATGAATGTTCTTAATGTATTTTCACTATTGGTAAAAAGTACATTCTTTTAGGTGATTTTTTTTTTTCCCAAAAATTCTGAGCTTCAACTCTCCCAAGCACTAATCTCTCTTATAACATGATGTAATAACAGATCCATAGATGAGCTATTTATGTGTCATGGAGTTGGAGGGGGGGCTGAGAACATTAACATATGTTTAGACTATGAAATGATAGGAAAGAATTGGCTTTTTACTGGTGAATTCGCCACCTTCAGATAGATAAAAGCAATTGTTTCCTAACTAAGAAATGTGTAAGTATAGTTGATTTGTTTTGGGACCAAGTTTGGTGGCACTTGGGGACTACTCCCAGCTTTGTGCTAAAGAATAACATTAAATCTGGTGATTCAGAAAAGCCAGGTTTTTAAATGGTACATTTCACTTTGTTTATAACATGCTCTCAAATGCAACTACAGTTAATGTGGGGGGGGGGAATAAGTTTCTAAAAGACATATGGGATCCTTTCCCTTTGTCTTTGCCTTAAGAATACTAATTCAGTATATTGAGCTATCCATTGCAGAGTTAGGGAGAACTACTGAAAAATTTAATTATCTGGTGGGAATTAGTATTAGTATTGTACTAATACTAAGAAAATGATTTGAGTAGAATTGCACATTCTTGATGACTTACCTGTGAATACTTTGTAAGAGGAAAAGAGAAAATATGTATTTCTTTGGAATATCTGAGAGCCATTAAGCTGTTAAGAAACTGAGAAAAGACTTAAGTACACAGATGGCAGAATTTTGAAAATGTTGATGGTGTTAACTATAGGAAGTTGTCTAGTATACAGAACTGTTAGTGTTAACATCTTAATGACTAAATGTAAATATTTTTAGGATGAGGATGAAGATGATGCAGACCTCTCAAAATATAATCTGGATGCCAGTGAAGAAGAAGATAGTAATAAAAAGAAATCTAATAGACGAAGTCGCTCAAAGTCTCGGTCTTCTCATTCACGGTCTTCATCACGCTCATCCTCCCCCTCAAGTTCAAGGTCTAGGTCCAGGTAAACGGGTACAGGTCAAGGGTAACACCAGTCAAAATGTCAGTATCTAACTTCCTTATTTATAAATTTTGTTTTGTTTTGTTTTGACTGAATACGTTTTCCTTTCTATATTAGAGATTTCATTCATTACCTTTTAAAAGATAATCCATCTTAATGACATGACAGTATATATATCAGAAATTCAAATTAGAAGCATCCTTAATTCATTTTAGCACCCTTTATAAAAGGTATTTTTATTAAAATAGACATTAAAATTCAGTCACATAGTGTTGTTTAATTATGTAAGTAACTTGCAGAATTTTTAATTGAATGATGTAAAGATATATTTATTGATGGTGATAAAAGTCTAAGACAGGAATTTTCCAGGAAATTATTTCTTATTAAAAAAAAATAAGTAATTTTCTCTGATGTAGATAGTTTGAATAAAGGAACGTTGAACCACACTCTATTTGGTTTATGTTCATAAGATGTCTGAGAATGAGAGCATTTTATTGAGCATGTTCTGTTATTAATGTTAAGTATTTCCTGTTTTTATAGTTAACAGTAGGAATAAGGTATTGACTGGGAAAAAAGGAGTTCCTATATTAACAGGTTTTGAAGAATTCATGGTTAAATGAAATCATGAGCAGTGAATTTTAATAGCATTTAGAAATACAAATTAGCTAATTATGTATTTAACAAATAGGTAATTATTATTATAAGGTGATGAATCCTTAAAAGAATAATATTAAAGATAGTTAACTGTAAAATGAAAATGTGATCATCTTTTTCTACAGTTTATTTTTAAGATTTATATTGAAAGTATGAATAAGTGAATTCTGTTTTTCTTTGTAACTTTTCAAACTCAATTGGACTCTATCTCCCTTTTATATTTTTCAGTAGGATAAGTATGTGAAACAGTGACAAATTTGTTAAGTATTGTTTACTTACTTTAGCTGTGCATAGGCAGTAAAGTACAGCAGCTAATCAAATTTAAATACCAGTGTTTATAGCTTTATACTTGCTGGAAAATAGATTATAAAATAGATTTTATAACAGAAATGGAGACATAGAAATGTTAAATAGAGCTTAGTTTTTTATGAATATCTAAAACCTGGGTAACTTTAAAATATTAACATAATTATTCAGTATTAAAAATTGATGCTGATGTTTATTTAAAATTTACCTTTGAATATTTTTTTAGTAATGGAACCAAATTCAAAAACTCATAGTTGATTATTTTTAGAAGGTATTTTTAGCATAAATACTAAATGAAAAAGTAAAGTTATCTTAAAAAAGACTGTTTTGAAAATTTATTTCAAAAGTTTTTTAATACAAAATAAACTCTAATGCCTTTCTTTCAGTGTTCATATCACAAAACTAAGTAAGTTGTCCTAGAAAAAAAAAATCCTTCCATATTGTTCCAGGTCCCGTTCAAGAAGTTCTTCCAGTTCGCAGTCAAGATCTCGTTCCAGTTCCAGAGAACGTTCGAGATCTCGTGGGTCGAAATCAAGGTGAATGAGGTAGCATCTCTCTGTAAAGCAGAGAGAAATACTTAAAGTCTGCAGAAAGTGTAGCTGCTTTTCCCCTCTTATTTTGCTTCTACTTGTCAATTTTATTTTAGCATTAGAAAACTAATGCTCTTACCATCAGCTTTTCTCACCATGAGATGTTTCCATTATCAGCAGTGTGCCAAGACATTCCCATGATTGAATTAAGGTGGCTATTTGTATTTCTAAGGTTTGTTATTTTTGTGCTGAAATGTGGTGAAGTAGAATGGTGAAACCAAGTTTCATCACCAATATTGAGGATGTAAAATTTGTAACAATAACAAAGTATATGTGAATAAAAGGTCTACTCCTGTTATAAAACTGAATCCAAAAGATTTTGTTGGATTAAGCGACAGTATAGCAGGTAGGGCATGCCTCACATACAATGGACCTGGGTTGGATTCCGGGTATCCCATCTGGTGCCTCAAGCACCACCAGGAGTAATTCCTGATGGCAGGGTCAGGAATAAACTCTGAGCATCACTGGGTATGGCCTCCCCTCTAACTCCCTCGAATGTTTTGCAGTGCAATTATCACAGAAAATATTTTTCCCATTTATATCAGGATGAGTTTCTGAAGGGTTTTATATGTATTTTCATCTTAAAGTACCATTCTTTGATATTATCTACAATATGTGTAGGATACTCATTGATTCCACAAATTAGAATTGTTTAGTATAGCTATGATGTGTTTTTGTGGTTTTAAAACGTTGCTGTCAACTTTAAGTTGCATTTAGGCAGGCCTGTAGGGGGAAACCATTTGTAATTTCTTACAAGTATAACAGTGGTTTCTTTTTTAAAAAAATTGTTTCCTTAAAGTCAAAATACACTGCCTTTTTAAGTTAATTTGTTGATCTGGCACAAGGCACCTTACATGAAGAAGAAAATGACAGGATTCTAATTGGATGAAACCAGTGTAGCTCTTCTGATAAAAATAAGTGGTATATTAGAGCCAACTCTCGACATTAGAGAATGGTTGCAGTTCAATAAACAAGAAAAAACTGATATGCACACTTTTAAGCCAATAAAAGTAGTGGTTAAGTGAGTTTGTGTTAATGTTTCAGTCTTTTTATTGAGTGCTTCTTAGGTGAAACTCTTTATATACCGGTTCCCTTTGGAGAGCACTGTTACTAAGGGTTACAGTACAGCCTTCATATTCACCCCTAACAATTTTTCATTGCTTATAACTTTCCAAAGAATTCTCCTTTTGGGCTTTCTAATTTTATTTTAAGCCCAAAGGTGAATTTTTTGGGAAGTTTGAGCTAAAATCCTTCAACCAAAATACGTAAATGAAGAAAATTTTAACATTTAAGAATTTGCACATTTCTGCCTTAAACATGTGAATGTCAACACTTTATACTTCATTAATAGTGGTCATTCATAAATAAATATTAACATAAGTCAAGTTTAAAATAATTCATTTTATTCTTTGATTCTTAGCAACTTAATAGTACTATTCTTTTTCATTTCTATCCCCTATCCTTGCTCATTTTATGACTTAATATATTGCATAATTCTCCAAAGAATTGTTAATTCTCCTCAGGAGATGGGCTATAAATACTCAGCCCTAATTGGAAGAATATATTGTCTATTCATAAAGTGCAAATGAAGTTACATGTTGGTTTTGCTGTTTTTGTGCACATTAAAATAAAAACCTTATACTAAAATTTTATTTTATTAGACTAGTTCCTACTTATTGGTGATGAACACTTAGATTTTTTTTTTAAAGACATGAAATTCATTGTACTTAAATAGAATTGTTTTTATGATTGAACCAGACGTCTTCTCTTGAGTATGCAGTAAGTATTCCTTATAAAATTTTCATAGTTATAAATCCTGTATGTTTTTGGAGCTGTTGTTAACTAAGTAACCTACCTCATTTCTTCTTTTAATGAAATGTTTGATTTGTTTCTTAATTAATGAAGATCCAGCTCCAGGTCGCACAGGGGCTCTTCTTCCCCACGAAAAAGATCTTATTCAAGTTCATCATCTTCTCCTGAGAGGAACAGAAAGAGAAGTCGTTCTAGATCTTCTTCATCTGGTGATCGCAAAAAAAGACGAACAAGATCACGGTCACCCGAAAGGTTTGGGTTTCTGTAGAAATAAGAATGGGTGTTGAGTAGATAAACTAAACTTCACAAAGAACTATGTTTTTAACGTTAAATGATACTTTTCAACTTTGAACTTCAAAGAACGAGTATATTTGTGCTTTGATCAGGTTATTTCAAAGTTATAGATTGAGCCAGTCTTCCACTATCTGATCACTTTTGTTTCCATTTTTATTTTTATAAACAGTCATGGCCAACTCTTGGTTATGTGTGTTTTAAGATCTTAATTCTAAATACATTGAATTGATTTAATGATTTTTATATTCATGTGTTGATTTTACAGTAAATATTAAAAGGCATAGTATTCAATGTGCATTTAATTTAAAAACTTTTTAGCAATTGGAAATCTGTCCTCTTTTAAATATGTGTATTCATTTTCACAGCAAATTATTTCATGCCTTTTATCTTATAGCTAAAAGATTTTTCATCTTGCAGTTTGAAATTTTTTTTAAGAGGCTTTTATTGACATTCTTAAAATTTGGAGAGTATGCATGTACTTTTATCCTTTTAAACAAAAGGCTACTTTATTACTAGGTTTTTTTTTTGTTCTCAGTGTAACTTCATGGTCATTTAAATGGCTTCCTCTGTAATCAGCAATTTTTTTCTCATCCTTTTTGTTTGTAAAAGTAAAAATTAAGTAAAATCTGATTATAACTGGGTTCACTGGTAGGATTACTCATGATTCCTACTTAGAATAATAAATTTTGCTCCTTCACATTTGAAATTTAAGTATTAAGTTTTCACAAACTAGTCTATTTCTGTACATCTGTTGCTTTCTTACGACTTTTGCAATTTTTTATCTTAGCCACATATAGTCCCCCCAGTTTGTTGTCATATAAACTTAATGAACATGTTCTCTATTCCATAAGCCAGGTGATTGGTGAAAACTCTAAACAACCCTGAGCCCAGGGCCCAACCCCTTGGAACACCACTACTTTACCCAGGTTGATATATTGAATTATTCATATTAGCTGCATGAATATAATTTTATATTATACAGTCACTTGGTGTGACTTTGACTTATAACATATAGTTATTTATAGATATATATTCTGATATACAGAGCCTTGCTATATTGATACTTTACATACAAATGTAACACACTATAATGTATCTCTGAGATTGACTTTAATCACACTTCCATTATCAAGTTTATACGCCTTTGTTGTGTATTACTTGTTTTATGCATTTTCACAAGACTTCAGTAAGTAATTGAGAGATGGCAATATCTTGAAATGGGAAGTTATTTAAAATTGTAATTTTATGTTAATACTTTTTGGGCTCACATTATGTGTATGCGGATCTATGATTTTTATTATCTTTTGTCAGCATAATGTGTATTCTCATAGTCTTGGGATGAATGCTGATACCTAACTTCAGTTTGCTAGATGATCTGCTTTCTCCGTTTTGTTTTATAGGCACCACAGGTCATCTGGATCATCCCATTCTGGTTCCCGTTCAAGTTTGAAAAAGAAATAATGTATTAAAATTTCCATCTTAAAAAAACAAAGCAAAACAAAACCAGTGCAATGCATGAAGCATATTTTTTAAGAAGTTGGTGTCTTACTTGGTCAGAAGTGCTAAATCTGCTAGTAGAGGTGCATGCCTTTCATTGCTTTTCAGAACAATAAAACTGTGGGTTTTTTGTGAAATTAAAAGTAAATAGTATTTTAAGCCATAATGTTCCAAAAAATAGATACTCTATTTATTATTTACAACCATTTGTTTCATTTAAAGTCATCTAAACCAAAACAATACTTTGGTTCTAGTTTGAACTCATAGTTCTATCTTTCCAAATATGAACTTTGGTAAGAAAGGATTACCTTGGTTTGCCTGCACTTTGGGCATGGAGACAAAAACTGTGGTAAAGTTGTTGGTAAAAATCTGTTATGTTAATCTGGGAAAAGGGTATTTGACATCTGTTTTCCTAATGGATGTCAAAAGTAATTCTTCCAAAAAATTTTTTAAACTAATTGTAACACAGTCAACTGGAAACTTTAAAATTCCCTATTCTTAAAGGGTGCCTTAGAATCATTGTCTCTCTCTTTTACACAGTTGTACTTTTTTACACCGCAACATTTAATATAGGAAAACTGTAAATTTCAGCCAGAGAAAGGTGTTATTTATTTCTTGGTTTCTGATTTATAATTTGAGTGAGAATGTCTGCCAAATTCATCTCTTCACTATTGCTGTGGTTGTCTTATATGAAATTTTTTTCCCAAAATACATTAATATGTAATTTTTGTGTGATAGCCTTTAAAAATCCAGTTATCACAATAGGGTAGACAAAACAAATTAATACTTACAGAAAAAATTGAAGAAAACACAAACATTTCTTTTTTTGGTGAGAGATCAAAAAAAAACATTGTGGATTTAAATAAGTATATTTGCCTTGATGTGTTTAAACACTGAATAAAAAATTCTTTAGGGTAACAAGTGCGGGTTTCTGCAAGAAACAGTAGGAAATAATACTATTCCTATTTACTTGAAATATCTTATGGCTTAAAATACTTTCAGAGTTTGTTTTATTTCTTAATTTGGTCACTCAAGCTCTTTGTCTATGGTTTAAAAACAAAAAGGTTTCTCTTAACAGTATCTTCAGTGAAATGCAAGGTAAGTATATTGAGGGAAATCAACAATTGTGTTTGGGGGCTGACTTTTTGTCATGGGACTCAGTACCTTTTTACCTTGTTTTTGATTTTGTTTTTCCAACATTAATGTCTACATCAATTAAAAATGAAAACATTTCTAAGTATTTAGTAGACCAACCAAAATTTGGGGGTTTTATTTTAAAATAAAGAATTTTTTTTCAATTGATCTAAAGATGAAAGCAAAATATCTTAAAGTAGAAATATTTTGATAGTATTTTTACAATGAACTTCCCCTTGTTTTTTTACGTCTTAATTTTCTTTGCTACATTTACTGTAGGTTGCACAAGAACTTTTACTCTCTTGTAATTGTGCCTCAGACTTCTTGAAAGTCCACCTTCTAAATTGCCCAGATGATCTAAATTTCACGTGTTACCATTGGTTTATTCTTGTGCTTTCTGTATTTAAAACTTTGGCTGTACTAAACAAATGCAACGTTATAAATTTAGCTAATAGTAGTTTACAGACAATTCAGGTGATTATGATTTCATTTGGTTTAAGCTGTACTAGTTCATTTCATAAGGAAATGATACTGTAGACAAATGTTAATAAAGCCTGTGAGTCAAGCATCAAGTGGTGTTTGTTAGAAATAAATTAGAATTTTAAACTCTGACTTAGTGTTTATTCTGAAACTCATTGCAGTCATGTTACTTTCAGTTGTATTTTTGACAATGAGACAGTGCCTCATTCACTGCCTACATCCTACTATACATTGCATGTAGTAAAACAGGTCTTTATAATGTAGTTTCTAAATTAAAACTATTAGAAAACTCAATAACTTACTTTCGCTACCAGATTTTCTTAAATTTTTATTGGGAATCCTTTCATCTGAACAATGAAAATTATCATATAACTCATACTATTCCAGTATTGTCCATTGTGAGGCTTGAGTTTGGTTCCTATAGCCATTCTCTTATTAGAAAGGACATTAATCACAGAAAGGAGGGAAGAACTATTAGATACGAATTCCATGCCAGGAAGGTGATTTTTACAACTAGGAATCTTGACTAGTTAATTATATCGTCAGGAGACTTGACAGTTATATTATCAGAAGTAATTCATCCAGGTAGATCTAGAGCTGATATTGCAATCAGTTGTAGTCGCTGAAAGTAATTTGTAAATGCTAATGATTTATTATTTTCTAGACACATTTAACCTTATTTAACGACCTGGGTGCTTACATAGAGGTTGAAGGAGAAATTTGTAATACTAAAGCTTATTCCTGCAGCTGTAAGTGATAGTACCTGAATGCCCGTTTTTAACATTTTAAAATATATACCAGTCTATACAAAAATGCAGGTGAATTCTCATGAGTGTCAAAGTGGTGGGAACAACTTGGCTTTGAAGCTAGAAATTATATATAGGACAGCTGGTTTCCCCTTACTAGCCAAGTGTGAGAAATGTGATAGAAATAAAGCCTAATAAAATGGGAAGAACTGTTCTTAACTGAAAATGTAATAATTCAAGGAATTAGACTTCAACACTCTTGCAGGCCCATTTATTGATGAATAAGGTAAGCTAATTTGCAAGGGATCAGAGTTTAATCCTTTTTATAAAAGACCAAGAATTAGTGTGTCCATGGGAAACCTGGGGAAAGGAAGGAACCTTCCAGTAATGGCAGTCCACATGAAAATGAGCCACAAAAACACCGGAAAATACTGAGGCCTTCAGGTTTCATTCAGAACAGAATTCTATTTCTAGCCCCAAAATGAAATATCTGTGACCTATTAGGTCATCACAAAGGCATCTACAAGCTAAAGGTAATATAAAGTAGTTTGATTTAATAGCTATGACCCAGTATTAGAATTTACAATGATATTTGGAAGTGTTTAAAATATTTGGAGCATATTTAAAATATTCCCTTCTATAGCACCAGCTATATTGCAGCCTGCTGTATATCTTTTAATTTAGTTTGTTATTTTCATTTGTTAAACCTATGATCAAATTTTAAGTCAAGAAAATTTTATATCACCAAGGACTGAAACACCACAAATCAAATGATACTGGAAGTAAGAGTTCATAGTCTGAATTTTTTTAAGCCCTTGATGAAAGAGGGGTTGGAGCCATGGTCCGGTGGGTAAGATGCTTGTTATGCATATGGCTGATCTGGTTTCGATCCTTGCCACCCCAAATAGTCCTTCAAACTTGCCAGAAGTCCTGAGAATGGCCCCAAAACAAACGATAATAGTTGGAGGCTGATTTTACTAAAGTAGTAGCATATAAAAATGGTGGCCAGTTTGCTGCCAGAAGCATTGTGAGCAGAACATAGTGCAGTATCTTTAAAGGTAACTGAAAATACTCATCCTTGTATATTCTGGAATCTGTATTCTCTTTAAGAATACAAGTGAAGGGGCTGGAGCAATAGCACAGCGGGTAGGGCGTTTGCCTTGCACGCGGCCGACCCGGGTTCGATTCCCAGCATCCCATATGGTCCCCTGAGCACCGCCAGGAGTAATTCCTGAGTGCATGAGCCAGGAGTAACCCCTGTGCATCGCCGGGTGTGACCCAAAAAGCAAAAAAAAAAAAAAAAAGAATACAAGTGAAAAATGAATTTGGCTGCTTGAAATCTGAAAGAATTCAGTGACAAAATGTTCCAGGTAGAAATTTGGGTCTTCACAAATAACACAGAAATTGTTAGCTGTGTGCATAAAAATTAGGGCTTAAATATCTTTAAAAGGTTTAAAACAAATATAAGACATTGTTAAAATAGCATAGTGCACTATGCTGTTGTGCATATGGTCACTTCTAAGGTACTGTAGGTGGTGCTGGGGATTGAGCCTGGCTTGGTGAACACGAGCACCTCATCAGCTATGCTATTTTGCCACCCCCAATAGAGCTAAAATTTAAAGAAGGAAAACAATTCATCAGTAATCCAAAAGAAGGCAGAGAAGGAAAAAAATGAATAGAATTGCTGGTTTGATCCCAACAATGGATATGTAAATGAGCGAACAACACCCCAAATACAAATGACAGTTTTATCCCTGAATAAATGAAACAAAAATGTTAAGACAAAATGGTGATAAGAAAACTGATGCTAATCAATTACATTTTCTAAATGCTTCATGCATCGAGGATAAAGGCATTTGTATGAGTTGTGAAAGCATGAAATTTCATATGTGTACCTATTATACTGTGCTTCGAGATACATAGAGCAAAAATATCCACGTGATCAAAGAAGTCAAGATTTCTTCACTTCTAACATGAAAAATCAGTAGGGGTATAAAAGACATGAGAAACACATGATTTAACATGATTACACCTCACATTTGTTCAACATTAAACTACATATTTATATATGGAGTATTTATGTGGATACCATTTGGACAAGTACATTTATAAAAAATTCCGAAGACCATTTAGGTGTTGTGATAGAGGTTGAAACATTTCATTAAATGAAACATTTAATCATACACCTAGATTGCTAGACTGGATGGCAGTTAACACTTCAATGTTTTTAAAAATGAGCCAGACTTGTACGCCATGTTACTCCTCAAAACATGACCTGAAAATACAAGTAATTTGGAACAAACATTTATACAAAAGAATGCACGGCCTTACAAAGAAGTTTTATACGACATTGGGATGAATTTAATAAAGTTACAAGTGTCCTACATGTCCTCATTCACTTTTCGCTTTAATGTCATAATAAATTTGAAAGAACTATTTCTTATGATATCTCCAGATTTTATTTGAAATTTACTCTTTTTCTATTACTATTCTGAGATCTCATACAGGGGCTATTGACCACATAAAATAACCATAACCATATTTGGGGTTCTTTTATGATGAAACTGCTAATGCAGCAAGATAAAGGATAAACACTTTTCATCTCACGATTAGCAGGTACACAACGCACTTGGTTAAGACTCCACTTTCTCCATTTCCAAGTTAACTTGCTCTTCAAATTATTCAGGAAGTTTTTGCATACCTTAAGGAAGTAAGGATTAATGTGCTCCACTATGTTGAACAGTTAGACATTTTAGTACTTTTTTTTTTTTTATCTTTTTGATGTTAGGTGTTGCTCAAGTTATTTCACTTTGGGCAGCTGGGATGTTTTAAAGTTGGTTTGTGTGTCATTTTGACATGTCTCCATTCTTTGATGTTTTGAATTTATGATAATGGAAGACACTCTAGGCTTACATTATGTTTCTGCCATAGCTGTAAATCAGCATTTTTTTCCATTAATGCCTGGTGGTTCCTGTTATAGGTTAGTACTTAGGAACAGACTTGAGGCCAGGCGATTAGAACTAGAAATTCAGTATATAAAGAAAAGGAATTTTAGGTTCCTGTTCATTCTATTTCATTACCACTTGCTAAGAAGTAAAATTTGTAAAACTCAGTATTTCAAGCATGTATTCATTTCCAGGTAAGTGATGTACAAATATGTTTGAATTAAAGATAAATATTAAGGCAAAAATAGAATACGATGGGTGCAGGAATTAAGGTGAGATCTTTGTTAAAATTTTTTAAGCGGTGAAGGAAAATAAGGACGTTTCAGGAGTATCCACAAGTGGCAACAGACATACAAAATTAAGGCAAAAAATGAACTGGGGATATGGCTCAAGTGTGAGGCACTGGGTTTCATCCCTGGCTCTGTGTGTATGGCCCTCTGGACACTGGGAGGCTTTGGTGGTCCATGAGCACTGCAAGGCTTAGCGCCTAAAGCTTTTCTTTTTTTCCAATTCTGTGTAGGCACCACAATTTACAGGACAGTAAACAGATTTTAGAAATAAAATGTCCCAACACCACACTTTACACCACAGTGTCAGCGTCTCTGGGCCAGAGCGATAGTACAGCTGGTAAGGCATTCGCCTCGCATACAGCTGACCAGGGTTTGATCTCTGCCTCTCCATATGGTTTTCCAACAAGTGATCCTGAACATTGCAGGGTATAGCCCAAAACCAAAACAGTTGACATCTCTTCACCAGTGTTTCAAGGTACCCACCCTGCTTCACTCTAAGCAAACCCAAGTCTCAACCACTCCCTTACTGTTAATATTTTTTTTCTCTCCCTCCATTCCTCTATCCCTCTTTCTCCTCTCTCCTTTCTCCCTTTTAGGCACTGTTTTGCAATACTGTTACTCAAAGGGTATCTTCATATCACTTAATCATTCAGCACCCAGTTCTTGTCCATTACTGTCCATCACCCAGTTAGTGATTTCCAACTCATTATCATAGTGGTTCCTGCTCTGTCCCTGCACTTCCCTTCGCCCATTGCAATTTCTTACCATGGGCCAGTCCTGCTGGCCCGTTTCTATTACCATTGGGTATTAGTCTCATACTATGTTTTTTTTTTTAATCCCTAAAATGAGTGCAGTAATTCTATCTGCCCCTTTCTGACTAATTTCCCTCTACATGATACTCTTTATGTATATGCAGACTTCATGATTTCATTTTCCCTAAACACTGCTTCAACATTGTGTGGATGTGCCACTTAGTGTTTTTTATCCACTTAGTGTTCTCAGGTGTTTGGGTTGTTTTCAGATTCTCGCTATTGTGTATGGTGCTGCATTGAGCATAGGCATGCAGATGTTCCTGCACTGTTTTGGGGTTTTTTTTGGGGGGGGGTGCAACTAAGGTATATTCTCAGGAACAGTATTGCTGTGTCACATAGAAATTCAAGTTCTAGTCTTTTGAGAAATGTCCATATTTTCCAAAAAGCTGGACCCATCAGCATTCCCACCGGCAGTGAATGAGAGTCCCTTTCTCCCCACATCTAGTTGTTCTTTTTTTAATGTGTGCCAGTCTCTGTGGCATGAGATACACGTTGCAAGTTTTAAAAATAAGATTCTCAAGTTGTTTGAAATTATTTCTAAGTCAGATTTTCAGTTAAAATAATGAGCAAATACATTAACAAAATTGAATCTGGTTCTTAAAGGTATCTGAACTCTAAAATTTTAATCTTCCACTCTGTTGGTTTTATTAGAAATGCCAGTTTATGTATTCAAAAGAAAGAAAAAATTACTTAATTTGGTATGAATAGACTTTTGGGAAAGACGTCTTTACAACATCTGTTTAATACAATGTACAACTTATTTTCACTAGAGGGTGCTAGTGTGCAGAACAATACTGTACTTCTGCTTTATTACCGTGCCATTCAGATTCTAGTGGTTGAGCTCAGATCCTGCAGATTAGTTGTTTACAAAATGAGTGATCAGAAAGCAAACAACTTGGAATAGGATGGAGCAAAATGCTGAAAGAAGGGCATTACATAAAAGATCTATGATGCCGCACATTCAGTACATTGTTATAGAAGTTAGTGAAGGAAGCTAACAACTCAGTACTTCATGCCCTATTACTCTTACTTACAAAGTCCAGATCACTGCAGCATGTATTGTAATGGGAAAAGTAGACTTTTAAAAAATAAAAAAATCAGTAAGTTTGTTGTAAATTCACTTTGTTATTTTAGAAATTTTGTTGCTGAAATACTGGATTTGATATGTATTTGAATAAAGCTTATATCTAAGAAAGACATTTCTGTTTTAAATGATACTGGAGAAAAAGTTCCAATTACTGCCTTGATGTTAATTTAAAAGAAAAAAATCAGGAGATTTAAAAAGAAAACTACAGTTCCTTTCTAGCTATTATATTCACTAGAAACAGGAAGTCTGAGGAGCTGGAGTGTCCAGCTGCTAAGGTGTTTGCCTCAATAAGCCAAATTGTTGAAGCCCAAGAACCAGATATGTTTCCCAGAGCCCTTTCTCCCCACATACACACCAGCACTGGTTATTCTTGTTCTTTGTGAGATGTGTGCCAGTCTCTGTGGTGTGCGATACATGTTGCGAAGTTTTAAAAAAGCAAGATTCTCAAGTTGTTTCAAATTATTTCTAGGTTAAATTTTCTATTAAAATAATGAGCAAATATATTTAAAAAAATTGAATGTGGTCTTTAAAGGTATCTGAACTCTAAAATTTTAATCTTCCACTTTGTTGGGTTTATCAGACATGCCAGTTAAATCATTCCAAAGAAAGAAAAATTACTTAATTTGATGTGAATACTCCTTTGTGAAAGACATCTTTAGAACTTATCTTTAATGTACAACTTTTTTCTTTCACTAGAGGGTGCTGGTAGTGATCCTGAGTATAGACCCTGGAGAACAGAATACTGCCAGGTGTGGCCCAGAAATAAAAACTGAGTAGACAAAATTTTAAATGAGAGCAAAGCAAAATTTCCAATCGGTACTTGTTAAAATAAATTTAAATTACATGTTTGCGTTTCCTCCTTTAACAACTATATATTCCTATAATTCTTTTCCAAGTTCTCATATGCCAAAATATACACAAAAAAAGAAAAAGCGGGAAATTATATTTCATTCTCATCCACCACCATCCACTTATTTACACCCAAAAATGGTTTCGACTAAGCTAGGGTCTTTATAGTGTTACATGATTGAGTCAAATTTCTCAGTATGAGGAAAAATAGAATGTAAATCATTTTTAAAAATATTTTCTGGACAGGGTGTATTAAAAAAAAACACAGGTCTTCCTTTGTTTCAAAAGCAAGTGTTTTGCTTTTCATCTGACAAAGATTACAATGTCAACTATAAAGCAGTGGTTTTCAACCTTGGTCTATAGACTTATGCTGATCAGCCGAAATATCCTGCTGACTGGGAAAACGCTGCTGTTTAATACATGGTACGCCTGGCTACAGCATACTATATATTAAACATTTTGTAATGTATTTTAACACCGACAAAAGACTTTGGTTTTTATTTTTGCCTCAGAAGTATGTAAACTTTATTTTCACTGATCTGCAGGAGTTAAAAAGATTTTAAACCACTGAAGCTCATTGTGCTCCAATTAAGATAAAAGATACAAGAGACATGCTGGGACACCTTGGACTCAGGCTTTTACTTCACGGAACCTCAGTCTCCTTGTTGTAAATGAGGAGTGGGAGGAGAGGCAAGATTAATACTGCCAGGATCTTGAAGGATCTCTGTAACTGCAGAAGAATGCTGTGAAAACACTGACAAAATGCTTCTAGCAATTCATTTTTCATTAAATGTATTTTATTTCAAGGCATAGACATATATGGTTCGAAGTGTTCATGCTCATGGATCAAAGAAAGATTTTCTGCCTAGACTGCAGGGAAGCACATAAGGATGCGGGGATCGAGGACTTGCCACAAAAGAACTCCAGGCAAAAAGGTCTGCCTCTGTTTAAGTCGGAGGGCAGGAGAGGAGGGAGCAGACAGCCAGGTGGTTCTTGGCAACTTTTCTGGGCTGGAAAAGTCTATCTAGTAAGAAAGTTGCCCTCCCGCCGCCTACCAATGCTACTCGGGCACGGAACCGGCGGACGAGCGGGTCCTGACCCGGTATCCCTCCTGGCCGGGAACTGGAGCACTGGGGAAGGAGCCTTCCTGAAGATTCTCCCAGGGCAGACCGCCACCGGAGCCGCGGTCTTGGCAGCAGCAGCCGCAGCCTGGAGGCGCTCGGAGGCTTTTGCATCCTCCTCCCTCCCACCGCACTGACGCCCCCTCCCGCAGGCGCCCCGCCCACCTCGGCCTTAAGAGAAGCCGCGGGCCAGGCCGGGGCGCCCGGGAGCTGGACGCTTCCCGGAGCCGACGGCGCGGCGGCAGCGCACCCCGAAGGCAGCAGCGGCGGCCGCGCGGGTTGAACCGAGCGAGACGGCGGCGCCGCGCCCCGCGCCATGGAGGGCTGCACCGCCTTAGCCCCAGCCCGGGTCGCCGCCCCCCGCCGCCGCCGCCGCCGCCAGCCGCACCCCCCGTGCCAGCTCCCGCTGCTGCTCTCCGGGCTCGGTTTCCTGGTCCCCTCGAAAGCAGCATGAAGGCGACGCGGGCCGAAGGCGGGAGCTCCCCTTTCTGCACGCGCCTCAACCACTCGTACCCCGGCATGTGGACGCCGGACGGGGCCGCCGAGGCGCGGGGCAACCTCACGCGCTCGCCCGGGCGCGGGGAGAACTGCGGCTCGGTGTCCGTGGTCTTCCCGATCACCATGCTCATCACCGGCTTCGTGGGCAACGCGCTGGCCATGCTGCTGGTGTCGCGGAGCTACCGACGCCGGGAGAGCAAGCGCAAGAAGTCGTTCCTGCTGTGCATCGGCTGGCTGGCCCTCACCGACCTGGTCGGGCAGCTCCTCACCAGCCCGGTGGTCATCGTCGTGTACCTGTCCAAGCAGCGCTGGGAGCAGCTCGACCCGTCGGGCAGGCTGTGCACCTTCTTCGGGCTGACCATGACCGTCTTCGGGCTGTCCTCGCTCTTCATCGCCAGCGCCATGGCCGTCGAGCGGGCGCTGGCCATCCGGGCGCCGCACTGGTACGCGAGCCACATGAAGACGCGGGCCACGCGCTCGGTGCTGCTCGCCGTGTGGCTGGCGGTGCTGGCGTTCGCGCTGCTGCCCGTGCTGGGCGTGGGCCAGTACACCATCCAGTGGCCCGGGACGTGGTGCTTCATCAGCACCGGCGGAGGAGGAGGAGGAGGAGGAGGAGCGGGCAACGGGACGAGCTCTCCGCACAACTGGGGCAACCTTTTCTTCGCCTCCACCTTCGCCTTCCTGGGGCTCTCGGCGCTGGCTGTCACCTTCGCCTGCAATCTGGCCACCATCAAGGCCCTGGTGTCCCGCTGCCGCGCCAAGGCCACGGCGTCACAGTCCAGCGCGCAGTGGGGCCGAATCACGACCGAGACGGCCATCCAGCTCATGGGGATCATGTGCGTGCTCTCCGTCTGCTGGTCGCCTTTGCTGGTAAGTAGCTCCCAGGCCCTGGTGGGGACGCCCCCCGGGTGGGCGCGCACGCCGGCCACTGGCAGGGTCTCTGCAAGCAAGCAGGGGCGCGTTTGCAGCCGCACAGCATCTGCAAGGCTGGCCCCGCGCAGCCTTGCTTGGAATTCGAAGTTGAGTTCTCCCTTGTTGAGCACCTTCTAAGTGTTCTGCATTATATTAACTTCTGGTTGTGGACACAAAGGACAAGAGGCTCGGGGGAGGAGGACACCCAAGTAGCATATGCACAGCGTGTGTGTGTGTGTGTGTGTGTGTTTGTGTACATTATAAACGTGTGTTTTTGTCTGTCTCTGGGTGCATTGGAAACAGAGTGCCACAGATCACTGGTGCTGTGCTTTATTTCTAACATATGATCTTGCTAAGGAGGAGAAATTCAGGGTTTCCTAAATAGACATGTCTTAAATCTGAAGGAAATTGTTCTATCTTCTGTTTTGTTCACAACTGAAATGAAATCTCCAGATATCTTCACAAGAATCTACACTACAGAGTTGCGATTATTTCAAAGAAAGGAAACTGGCAAAATTTATCAAGTTAGGAGATTATAAGAATGAAAACACTAGAATGTAGTGAATTTATTTTCCTTGTATTCATGTGAAAGTAGGTGATGATTATTCTTTCCCCCCAAATTATATGTAATACTTTTTTCTCTCTCTTAGTTAAGAGTAAAATAGAGATTGTGTATTAGTCTTTGTTGAGTTTGGAACAGGATACTAATGTAATTATCCAAACACCATATGACCAAGAGGAACCTTATTTGTCCTTATATATCCAAACACCATATGACCAAGAGGAATCTTATCTTCGAAGATAATTCCAACTGTAATGATATAAAATTATAACTTCTAGGGAACTAACTAAGAAGAGCTATTACAGTAATAAAATGGACCAACTGCTAAGAAGTCCTGCTACATAATTGCTCAAAGAATTGTTTATAGTACAATTTTTTTAATTTGTTTTCTTTTTTAATATTTTGTTTTGGAGGACACACCTGGGAGTTCTCAGGGTTTACTCCCTGTTCCACAGTCCGGGAATCACACCTGGTAAAGCTTGGAAGGTCATATGGGGTGCTGGGAATTGAACCCAGGTTAATTCTTTGAAAAACAAGTGCCCTACCTGTTGTACTATCACCCTATCTCCAACATTTTAATTTTTTCCACTTTGTAGTTGTGAATTTAAATGAGAATTCACTTAATATTATCTAAAAATGATGTTATGTGATAATAACCAGTTTTTTGTAACTTTGTTTATGTAAGACATCAAATTTTGTTAGAAGTAGCTAAATGATTCAGCAGTATAATCCATTTGATACTTTGTTATTATCATTATTTTTATTTTATTTATGAGCTACATTCACTAAAATGTTGTTATTTGATATCATAGCCAAGTTTCCAAAAGCAGGAATAATCTGAGGGTGTGGTTCAGAAGGAGCTATGAGTACAGTTGTGCTTTCATAAGACATAGCACTCCTCAAACAGGTGAAAGTGGCTAGAATTGTGGTTACCTTAAAACAGTAAATAGAATAATCTAAACATGAGGTTTGAGGAACAGCTTCTCAGCTACAAGTTTGGAACTAGATTCAAGCTCCCTCAGAAATGTTTGCCTTTCATCTTCAACCAGTGATGCCCTGCCCCATAGCCACAAGTATAAACAAAGAATTGCAAGAAGTTTTTTCAAAAAGTAAATGGGATTTTTTTCCTTAAGGAAATGCCAATATTTTTACACAAATGAAACTTGGCTTACATATGACAAATATACGTAATTGTCACTTTGTTCAAGTAATACTGTTTAATAAAAAAAAATGAGGAGTATTCAATTTTTGCTTATACATTTCTACTCATCCAGTCCTTATGTTGTTGCAGGGGAAATGATTACACATGTGACTTGACATTATGGGAAAATATTCTATAATCTCTTATAAGAATTGAGATTATTCAGAGGACTCTAGTTCTTTCTTTTTTATTTTTTAAATTTTTTTTGACATATCAAGTGATGCTCAGAGGTTATTCCTGGCTCTGCACTCACGAATTACTCCTGGCAGTGCTTAGAGGACCATATGGGATACTGGGCATCAAATTCAGTTTAGCTTCATGAAACGCAAGTGCCCTACCCACTGTACTATTTCTCCAGCTCCTCTGTTCTTTTCTACTTTACTACAATATATGTTATGTATTGTGGAAATGGGCTGGAGCGGTAGCACAACGGTTGGGCTTTAGCCTTTCACGTGGCCAACCCGTGTTCGATTCCTCCGCCCCTCACGGAGAGCCCTGCAAGCTACTGAGAGTATGAAGCTCACACGGCAGAGCCTGGCAAGCTACCCATGCATATTGGATATGCCAAACACAGTAACAATAAGTCTCTCAATGAGAGTTGTTACTGGTGCCCGCTCAAACAAATCAATGAGCAATGGGATGACAGTGACAGTGATTGTGGAAATATATTGTAGCACTGTAGCACTGTCATTCCGTTGTTCATTGATTTGCTTAAGCAGGCACGAATAACGTCTCCATTGTGAGACTTGTTACTGTTTTTGGTAAGAAACAGCTGGAGCTGGAGAAAGAGCTTGAAGTGCTGAGCTCTCCCTCCCACTGATTCGCATGAAGGAGGCCTAAGTTCCACCCCTAGTACCATAGGGTACTCCGAGCACTGCTGGGATCACCTGTGAGCACAGAACAAGGAACAATGCCTGAGCACTGTCAGATGTGTCTCCCAAATTGGTCATGAATGAGGGCTATAACTTTAGTAGAGTGCATGCCTAGCATGTGTGAGGCCCTTAGTTTTGTACCCAGGACAGCATGCCACACTCCCAAGCACTATAGCAATCTAACTTGAGCATCAGGTGTGGCCCCTATACAATAAACAAATGGATCCAAAAATGGAGAGAGAAAGAGACAGAGAGAGAGAGAGAGAGAGAGAGAGAGAGAGAGAGAGAGAGAGAGAGAGAGAGAGCAGGGCATGTGATCACCATAGCAGGAGAGGTAACCAGAAGTCAGAAGTCAGAAGTGGGGGTAGTCAGTGGACATGGTGCAGGGATATTGATATTTTGCTCATGGGCTCATGGTTTGGTATGGTGACATACACTTCTTGGATGGGGAGGTGCTGTGGGTGACTCAGGGCTCACTCTTGGCTGTGTGGCCACAGATCATTCCATGGAAACGTGGTACTGGGGATCAAACTGGTATCAACTGTAGGCACGGAAAGCACTTTAATTCCTATACTCTCCTCTCCACCAATAACATACTTTGAAGAGTAGTATTCTATATAGCATAGGTTCTTAGCATTATTCGCATACTGCCTCTTTTTCAGAAAAAAAAAAACTCAGTTGCTTTCCTACCCCTCATTCCCCACTTGGAAATTTTCTTTATTTAGGTGAACACAAAGAAAACATCCTCCAATTGCACCTAAGGCTACTGCTTCCCCTCCTCCCCATTGTACTCATGCATATGGGCCATAAAGATAGTATGGTAGGGTACTTGCCTTGCATGTGGCCAAGCTTGATTTGATCACCAGGTTTGGTCCTCTTTGGTCCTTTGAGCATCACCAGGGCTGTCTCTGAAGATAGAGTGGGGAGTTAGCCCTTAGTACAACTGAGCCTCAAAACACACACACACACACACACACACACACACACACACACACACACACGTACATGTATAAGGATATATAATATACATATAATATCACTCTATCACTGTCATCCCATTGTTCAATTTACTCTAACAGGCACCAGTAACATCTCTATTACACTCAGCCCTAAGATTTTAGCAGCCTATCCTTACTCGTCTTTCCCAATGATTGAAGGCTCTTTCAGGGTCAGAGGAATGAGACCTATCATTACTGTACAGTTACTGTTACAGTAACGATACATATAATATATATTATATAATTAAATTATGGGCTGGAACGATAGCACAGCGGGTAGGGCATTTGCCTTACACATGGCTGACCTGGGTTCGATTCCTGCATCCCTCTCGGAGAGCCCGGCAAGCTACCGAGAGCATCTTGTCCGCACGGCAGAGCCTGGCAAACTACCCGTGGCAGATTCAATATGCCAAAACCAGTAACAACAAGTCTCACAATGGAGACATTATTGGTGCCCATTCGAGCAAATCGATGAGCAACAGGATGACAGTGATACAGTGAATTAAATTACATACTATTTATTTAAAATATATTTAATTTATAATATAATTTAAAATATATTTAATTATATAATGTAACTATATTATATAATTAAAATTTTAAAGTATTAAAAATGTGTCTTTGAGTTATGCTCTACTTAGAAAAGCAGCATTGCCACATTTGTGAATGAAATTTATTTGGAAAAATCCTGGTCTTTAGACCTGATGGGATGTAATGAATGGCTTTGGCTCTAGGAAGTCTCTGAATTTGCAGGAGTCAGTTTCCAGGATGAGGTGGTATGGCATTGCTGACCTCAAAATTGAGCGGACTGTGACCCACGAAGTGGGTCTAGTTTCTTCTTGAAACTAGAGCACGTACACTGGCATGTTGGGGGAAATGGCTTGGAAAGGTTCACGGAGTCAGAATGGGGTAACCAGAAAGGATGCAGGAAGAAGAGTGTGTTCTTTACCATTACCTCTATTTTAGCTTTGTTTCACCAGGGGAGAAAGGAGAAATGTTTTTTTTAAAGCTTGGTAGAACTGTAGTGTGTATATATTTGGGGAGAAGTGGGATCAGTTGCTGTTTTTACAGGCAGTTAAGACCTAGGATAGAACAGTGAAAAAGGATGAGTCAGAGAAGGAAAAAGTAAGAGACACAGTGTTTGGGAAATAGTAGATTTATGGAGTGATTGAATCAATGGACCCATCTACTATGTCTTACTCATTGTGATAAGAATTTTCAGATGCATTGCTTCACCTAATTGCATCCTGCGAGTCTGGCACTGTTATCTGCATAATTCTAACAAAGAACGCAAGTACAAAGAATATTAGAACCAGATTTCTAATTCAGTATAGCTGACTCAGTATATTTTCAATTTTGTTGTTTGTTTGCCTTTTTAGCTTACATAGAGGCCAGACAGTCTAGTCCCAGTAGCAACCCTAGACTCTTAGCAGTGAGTTATACTTGTGACATTCAGAGGTAAGACTAATAATAATTGAGGTCTTCTTTCATTTGTGTTTTTCTCAATTTCCCTTATTTGGAAAAATCCTGATCCAATGAACTAGAAAGGGAAATTTGGAAATAGGAATGTGTATGAAATTATTTTTGATAAGAGATAGTAAGTGGAGAGCTCCTGAATGATAAGGCCTTTTTAACAGAATATATATGTTTTATATAGTGGATTATCTAAGTGATATATCCAAAGGTCATCAATATAACTGGAAGATTAATGACATAAATCAAGGCTAACAACTTGCGGATTTTTTATTTTGAGTTTATTACAGAGGGCCAAGGATTCAACAATTCTAAAGCGTTCATATTTGAAGAAATTTTGGTGGTCCTGGGGCTGTAGCATAATTGTGACTCATTTGCCTTTCTCTTTTAAAAAATGCTATACAGGTCAGTAACTGATTCATAGGTTTGGTGTTCTGAGAATGACAGTCATGAGTATGTGCTAAAAGTATTTGTATTGGACTATTTATCTAGAGATGATGATAATGAACGGTAACAGGTCTCACGGTTCAATTTTCAGGAAGATATACCTAAAGACAAATAAACATTTGTGTATTATTTTTATAATCCACTCGTAGTCCCTAACTCTCATTTGTATTCCATTTATGACTCTAAGATCTACAACTACAATGTCAAGTTCTAGGACTCTAATCGTCCTTAATTCTTTTCCATGGAAGTGAATACAAGGTTTGTATTTCAATTACCACTATCTTTGTCAAGAATAATTATATGAATCCTCAAGTGCCCTCTTCCCTAGAAATTTCATATTTTATAGATTAAATAGGACAATCAAACCTGCTCATATCAGGACTTGGCCTCCTCTGCCCAATTTCCCATTTCACAGTAGCTAGGCAGTCACACCCAGGGACTGCCCCTGGCGCCGTGGAATCCCATCAACGGCCAGCATCCACAGACTTAAAAGCAAGCTCCCAGAAGAGAGCAACAAAGAGAGTCTCTGGCCCGAGCGCCTGGCTGCCTTCCCCAGGGCCACTCAGAGGGGATGGGCTTCTTGTATATCTTATAGCCTGCTTCTCCCTCCGGGGAACCTGGCAAACTACCAGGAGTTTTCTGCCCACATGGGAGAACCTCGAAAGGTCCCCATGGTGTATTAATATGCCAAAACCAGTAACAAGCTGGGTCTCATTCCCATGACCCTGAAAGAGCCTCCAGTGCAGCATTGTTGGGAAGGACGAGTAGAGAGGCTTCTAAAATCTCAGGGTTAGGACGAATGGAGAGATTACTGAGACCGCTCGAGAAATTCAACGATTAATGGGATGATGACGATGATAATGATGATGATGATGATGATGATGATGATGATGATGAAATAGGATAACCAAAGAAGGAGCTTAATTTGTCTTGGATTTCTCCTTCTTTCATGGTCTCTAAGTATATGTCAATATTTTGCAGTTAACATAGGTATTCATGCTTATGTGAAAACGACAGGGTGTGACTCATTTATTTAGAGAATATACATACATACAAAGAAGCAGAATGTGAAGTGGACCTTTCCTGCATTTCTGCTCTGCTTACTTGGAACACATCTCTTTTTTTCACTTGCTGTCTTGCCACTCAGTCATTCCGCAATAGCTGCCAAAAGCCATTTTGTTAGAGGAAACTTCTCAATGTGTGGTCTGATGGTTCTACCCTTTGGTCCCACAGCAGATGCCCTGCATTTCCGTGTCAAGGTCTTAGCCACACTTCATTAGATATGTTTGTTAATTGACTTTCTGTTCTCCTGAAGGCAGGTACAATATTTATCTTGTGTATTAGATCTTTCCCACTCCTGGAACTACCATAATTGCCAGCTACAGAAGGTATGTTCAATACATGCTTATTAACTGAATAGCCAAGTGCCCACATCAAAAGACAGCGTCTGGTACCATTGCGTAAATAACTAGGCAATCTTAGACAACTTACTTGATATCTTTGTGAACTATTTTCTTTTTTCTTTTTTCTTTGTCTGTATAAGACTGAAAACTCCTATTGTTATTCACTTCACAGGGTTGCAGTTAAAGCCAAGATAAGCATGTGTGAAAATAATCAGGAGTTTCCTTCCATATTAGGAATACTACTGTGATGTTTTACTCGATAATGTTGACTTCTTGTGATCAGATAGACCTTTCCCCCAGGCCCCTAGAGAAAAGAGACAAATTATGTTTCACAGCTTGATCAGTTAAGGTGTACTGGGGTAGTGGGAAGAGAGAGAGAGAGAGAGAGAGAGAGAGAGAGAGAGAGAGAGAGAGAGAGAGAGAGAGAGAGAGAGAGAGAGAGAGAGAGAGAGAAAGAGAGATGAAGGGGGAAATGTAACTTTTTTGAAAATAACAATAAATGATAAACCACATGTACATAAATTTTTGCAAGATGAAATAACTTATCCCTCCTTTTCTCCCCTTGCTGTATTTGCACTTCTGCATTCTTTCAGCCTTGGAAATCTTTTCTCTTTCACAGCTACCTGTTAACTCTAAATCTGAAATGTGCTGGATCCCATCTTTCCTTTATCTTTAAACCTAGAGGTGTCACTCCTCTCTGCTACACTGAAGATCTCTGCCACAGATCTAGAATTCATCCTGTCTTTTTAGTCAGAGATGTTTTCTTGAATTTTTGTGACATTCACATAAATGTTTGAGAGTAATTAATCATGTATCCAGTTACTGCAAACTTTGTAAGGGTGGATCCTATGCCTCAGTTTTCCTCATTTATTCATAAGTGGTGGGTAATCTTGGCATTGAACACTGTCTCCACCTCAGACACAGCCCAGAAATGAGTTCTTATAGCCTTTCTAAGTCAGACCAAAGTATGAGAATCAGAGTTTGACCAGGTCCTGACAAGGCAATAATACTATTTGAAATCTTACGAATAGCACAAAGTTTTATTTTTCTACCTAGTGACTGTTCCAGACATTCTCTTAGGCAGAATTTATACGGAAGGCATTCCAATGACGGATCTTGGTGCTTGCTCACAATATTTGTATTTTTTAAAAAATCACTATGGATTATTTATGATAGCATTTGAAGAACCTTAAATACAACAATATAAAACAGTGGCAGAAGTGGCAGAGGAGGCTTAAGTTTTCAACAACTTAATTGTATTATAAAGCAGGAAACTGGAGGCTGGATAGATTGTACAGTGGACATGGCACTTGCCTTCCATCTGACTGGCCCAGGTACACTCTCCTGCAACACATCAGGTCCTCTGCACATAACCAAGAGTAATTCCAGAGTGCATAGCCAGAAGCAACCCTTGAGCATCAATGGGTGTGACCCCCCCCCAAAAAAAAAGCATTTTAAAAAAGAAAGAGTAAATTGACTACTAGTGTAGGTAAAAGTCATAAAAGCAAAGATAAGTTCTCTGCTAAATATAATTTTTATTTTTAAAGTCTTGCTAATACTAATACTAAAGGCTAAGTTGCAATAGGAAGACTGTTGATTTAAAGCTGTGTTTGATCTCCCAACCTCAGATATTATTTTAAAAAATATTATTCTCACTAATCTTTCATAATTCCTGAAAGGAGTTGATTTATCTTGTTATACCTCTTTCTGAATACTGTCATTTTCTGTGATATAAGAATATGGCACTATACATGAACACTTGAAGAATTATGTTGCAAATGTTAAAAATGATGAGATTTAAAAAAGACGATGCATTTGCATACACAAGAAAATGCAGTGGAGCTTTCATTGCAGTGTTGATATATGGAATCCTCCTGATAAGATTCCTAATAACTCCCTTGTTGAAATAGGTATTATACATATCTACATATGTCCATGTCTCCTCAAACAGATAACATATAGTGCCTTGACAATCGTACAGCTAATGAGGATGGAAAGTTCCTCTCTTTTTCCTGAGGCAAAAAGAAAGGTTGAAGAAGCTTTTGAGAACCATAGCAATAATACAGCACTGGAGGAGTGAAGACCCAGGTTCTGGTCTTGGCATTTCCACCACATGATTGAAGCCACTTTATCTTTCTGGTCTTCTATTCCCTCATCAGTTAGAGAAAACAATTATCAATTCTAACCTTCCTGTCAGTTCCAACTTCCTATGACTCAAAACAGATAAAATCACCCCTCTTCTAAAAATTATCTTAAATGTGCGGTGATAGGCCCAGATACCCAAAGACTTAGGTTACATATTATTTTATCCAACCAAACAATAATTTTTTAATGTCCCTGTGGTTATGCTCATCCTGGTGCAATGCAGGTGACCTGCACTGACTCTCATGGTTGTATGTGTTTAGAAGTTAAATAATGGGACCAGAGAGAGTGGGCAGTGGGTAAAATACTTGCCTTGCATATACCCAACCCTGGCACCATATATATGATCCCCCAAGTCCCACCAGGCATGATCCCTGAGCACAGAGCCAGGATTAAGCCCTGAACACTGCTAGTTGTGGCCTCTCAACAACAACAAAAGGAAGGTAATTATTCTGAGGGGTACCGTGCACTGTGTATTTTAAGTGATTGTCACACCTCACTGAACAGTATGCAACCTGTATTCGCTAGCCTACATAGTAAACCAAATAGGTGTGCTAACTTCTTTCACAAAGAGTTCAGTGTGCTTAGGTAGATGGAATAATAAATAAACAACCACTACTGCAAACAAACGTGATTCGTCTGATGACTCCCCAGGACTCCCCAGCACGATTGTTCTCCTGACTGCATGTCCTGATGCTGGAGACTGGCCTTGTCCGGTGGAAGTCCACGGCTGTGTGAAGCTGTGATGGAAAATACCCCTCTCTCGGCCACACCTGGCCTGTGCTTGGGCATTGTCACCAAGAAGAAAGTTAATTAACACCCATGGCTTCAGCCATGGAGCTCAGAGGTCATTTCCAGAGCATGAGCTCTGTGTCGGAGCTCATGGCCTCAGGTCTCGGGTGTCCCAGAACCAGCCCTTTCTCTTGACTCCTTCAGTGCTGGCTTATGTTCCTATCTCTTCCATCCAAGATTTTCTTTCCTTCAGTGTGTGTTCTTTCAAGGTTTTACATGTCTTTTTCCTCTAGCAAATGTAGCAAAAAAAAAAACACACTTTGTTCCAAGTTTCTTGGCTTCAAATTTTGGGCAAAGTTAGGTTTCTTGACCTCTATATTCTTCCAGAAGACACTGGGTTTAAGAAGTTTACCACTTCCCAAATGACTTGTTCCCAGTTTTTGTGTTGATTTTCTCTTGTTTTAACACACAAGATTCCCACTATGTTAACCTATTCACATTACATGTGCTGGAGTAAATGACTACCTGTAACATTTGCCTCAGTATATGACTTGCTCTGAACAGGGAAGGTGGGGTGGGGGGAGCTTCTGGAATATCACTGTGTACATCACTGATGTCAAAGATACACCCATCTCTGCATCAGGGAATAAAATGGTGAGGTCTGGGCTTTTTCAAGCATTGTCATTTATAATCAATCTTGGAAGATGCTTGAGGAAGAGCAGAATATGGAGACAAGACTTGGGGAGATGAGTGTGAATAAAGGATGAGGCTTTGAAGGTGAAGCTAGGGAGACAGATAAAGCCAAACTGGGCAGAACCTTTTCATTTTTATTTGGGAGTTAGATGTTTTACCCTTTTAAAAGGGGTAAATAGTTGGGTAACATGGTTACAGTAGTGCTAATGTTTATGACTTTGATGTACATAGTTACTGCCACTCACCAATACCCAAATGCCTGTTACTCCTCACCACTCTCCTTGCATCATTTTCAGTTTGCCTCTTCCTTCCCTCCAGTGCCACCCACCCAGCGTGGTTATTTTCAGCTTTGTAACCTAAGGCCAACACTTTGTCATTCAATTCATTGGCTTTGTTTACTACAGGTGAATGAGATCAACTGGCATTTGTCCTTTTCCCTGTGACTTATTTTGTTTAACATGATACCCTCCAGATTTATCCAAGTTGTAGCAAAGTGCAGATTTAAGATTTTCTCACTGCTGCACTAGATCGTGTTGTACATATATCTTTTTCAACTCATCTGTCATTGGGCATTTGGGTTATTTCCATATTTGTTGCTGCAATGAACTTAAGTGTGTATATATTTTTCCAAGTTAATGTTTTTTGTTCTTGGGAGAACTTTCAAGATGTGGGATTGCTAGGTTGTATGGAAGCTTTACTCTTACTTTTTTTGGAGAAATCTCCCTACTTTTTTCCTTGGATGCTGATCCAGGAGGACATTCCCAGTCACAGTGAATGAGGGTTCCTTTCCAACACAAACTCTTCCAGCACTATTTCTACTATTTTCTTACATAATAGCATATCATAGGAGTTCCCATGAATTGCCATTTTTATTTCCATTTCCCTTATATTAAGTGCCAGACTTTTTTTTTTCAAATGCCTATGGGTCATTGTGTCCTCTCCTGGGAAGTATCTGTTATTTCCTGTCCCATTTTTTTTATAGGGTTGTTGTTTTGTTGCTGTTGAGTTTGTGAATGCTTTCTAAAGGTAAATATACTTACCCTATATCTGATGTATGGGGCATAAACATTTTGGGCCACACCTAGTGGTGTTCAGGACAGGCTCAAGGGATCATATGTGGTACCCAGGCTTGAACCTGGGACAGCTGTGTGCAAGGCAAGTGCCCTACAAACTGTACTATCTCTCCAGTCACAGGGTATTCTCTTTCTTTTTCTTTTATTTTTATTGAATCACCATGAGATAGTTACAAGCTTTCATGTTTGGGTCACAATCACACAATGATCAAACACCCATCCCTCCACTGGTGCACATTCCCCACCACCAATGTCCCCGGCATAGCCACTCTTTCCCACCTTCCCCCT
Organism: Sorex araneus; assembly: GCF_027595985.1. Lineage (NCBI taxonomy): Eukaryota > Metazoa > Chordata > Mammalia > Eulipotyphla > Soricidae > Sorex > Sorex araneus. Next base: position 59,847,192 of record NC_073306.1, on the reverse strand, counting down.
GCCTCCATGGCAGACAATATTCCCCGTATTCTCTCTCTACTTTTGGGCATTATGGCTTGCAACACAGACACTGAGAGGTCATCATGTTTGGTCCATTATCTACTTTCGGCACACATCTCCCATCCCGACTGATTCCTCCAGCCATCATTTGTTGGTGAGAATGCCGACTGGTCCAGCCATCCTGGAAAACAATATGGACAGTCCTCCAAAAACTAGAAATTGAGCTTCCATATGACCCCGCAATACCATGTCTGGGAGTATACCCTTGAGGATGCAAAAGAGCACAGTAGAAATGACATCTGTACCTATATGTTCATTGCAACACAGTTCACAATAGCCACAAACTGGAAACAATCCAAATGCCCTAGCACAGGACATTTTCTTAACCTGATTTTCTTTTGCCATGCAAACACATTTTAACTTGGTGTGATCAATTTTGAATATTTTTGTTTAAATTGGTTTTTATGGAGTAAAATCACCAAATACTCTTCTGAGGTCTGTATCCTAGAGAGTTCTTCCTATGTTTTCTTTAATATACTTTATGAATTCTGGTCTCATATTCAAATTCAATTTGAATAAACTTTGTGTATGGTGTCATTTTTATTTTAAGTACAATGGAAAGCAGCTATAAACCTTGAGAAAATAATCTATTTCATGTATTACTATCACTTAAGTTGCCTTATGAAGTAGGAAAATGGAACATCAGAACCCTGGAGACCTGAGGAGTATGGAGATGGAGAGACCTTAATAAGGAACAACTGTTCTTTCTAAAATGTTAATTTTCAAAATGGGAGGGACAGAGCTTGACAAAAGATTGGTGGGGTGACAGTTGAAGGGTGTATTTTGTGTAAAAATAGAAGTAAACATTGAGTTGTGCGGGAGGAATGGGAAATCAGTCTGTTTTCTGCTGAAATATGCTTGGGAATGTAGAGAAATATTATGAGTCAATACAGGACTGAGATGTGGAGGGAGAAACACCATGGCAGATTGCCTTGGAGATTAAAATAAGAATTTGTCTTTCATCTTGGGAAAGTTCTACTGCCTTTCTGAACTCTGTTTCTCATTTGTAAAATAAATACGTTCATTTTATTAAGTCTTTTGGCTACCAAAAGTTGTTTCGGAAGGCAACCCATCTCTTTCTATAACCCATCTCTTTTGATCTATTTCTATAATGTTCTTGATAAAATTGTCCAAGCTTTGAGCACCTATTCTATAGAAAATGTGTTGCTTTGGCACAAATAATTTACTCAGAGCCAGGCATTGTGTCAGGTTCTCCCTTTTCCTACCCTACCCCCTACACTAATTCTTTTTTTCTTCTTCCAACAACTGTATGAGGTATGAATTGCTAGCTTCAACTTCTAGATAATTGAGTGCTCAAAGATGAGGTGATTTGTTCAAACCAAGTAGTCAAATTGGAATTCATAGACCAGACTATTCCTTCAAAGCATGTGTCTCAAACTAGTCCAATTAATGTTCAGATGTCCTTTCTATTAGAAAAAAAATTCCTTTATAGTTATTGCATTTGAGGCATTTTTGCTTTCATTTTTTGGAGCTAATTATAGATCTTATCTATATGGAACAAAATTAAATTTAACTAAAGACATCTTTTATTTTTAAAAGCTATAAGATTCTATACTGCTATACTTGGTACCAAGGAGTCCCATTGAGTCTACGAACAACAGGATAATATAAAATAATCTTGACAGTATCTGGGTTAAGAGCCAGTATATCAGTTCATTTAGTTGACACTTTTTTTGAATATCACTTGTCTGTGAAGCACTGTGCTATGACTTGACAGGACAATGTCATGGCCCTTGTCATCAAAGAATGTGATGTCTACCAAAGGATTCCCTAGAGAAATTTGAAATTGTGATTCAAAAAAAGCAGTGCTCAACTGTGGAATATAAAATAACAGCATGGGAGACTAATACCCAAGAGTAGTAGAGATAAGGACCAGGAAGTCTGATCCACGTCTTGGAAGTCGGCCTCACATGCTGGTGGAAAAGGCAGCTCAGATAGAGAAGGGAACACCAAGTAAAAGATGTTGGGAGGACCCATTCGGGCTGAAAGATGTGTGCCAAAAGTAGACTGTAGACCGAACATGATGGGCGCTTGATATCTCTATTGCAAACCACAACACCCAAAAGGAGAGAGGGAGCAAAAGGGAATGCCCTGCCACAGAGGTGGGGAGGGGTCATGAGGGTGGTGGGAGGGATACTGGGACCATTGGTGTGGAAAATGGGCACTGGTGGAGGGATGGGTACTCAAATCATTGTATGACTGAAATGTAAGCAAGACGTAAGCACTGGTGGAGGGATGGGTACTCAAATCATTATATGACTGAAACGTAAGCAAGACTCACTAATTAAAAAAAAAGAATAAGAAAAAAAGCAGTTGCCAAATTTGAATACAGTTACAAAACTGAGGACCATTTCAAAAGTGTATATCTATTCATACATTCAATAATAATTTATTGGATATCTAACTATGTGTTAAGCACTGTTCTGGTGCTAGAAATATAGTCATGAAGTAAACTTTTTTGGGGAACTTGCGTTTTAGTGGAAGAAATTGAATAACTGGAGTTTACATTTGTGATAAATTCTATTAAGAAAGAAAAGCCATATGGCGGTGAGAGGGAGATTGGAAACTTGTAGATTGGGTTGTCGGGGAAGAATTCCACTAAGAGGTAACAATTGATTGGAGCCTAAATGAGAGAAAAGAGCCAGAGATCCACTATCTGCAGGAAGAACATCCTAGACAGACTATGACAAAAGCCCTCACTTCTACCAAAAGATAGAAAGGAGGCCAGTGTGACTAAAATGAAAGGACAAGGGAAGGAGGAAAATACTGTTAATTGAGGTCAGAGACAGTATTAAGGGCCAGTTCATGTAGGGCCAGATAAGAATTTATTATTTTATGAGAATATTATTGGATTTGTGTATTTAAAAGATCCTGGAAGCTGTGTGAAAACCGTTGCAGAAAGACAAGAGCAGGAACAGAGCAACCAAAGCAGAAGTAGTAAAGTAGACTAGTGAGAGATACAGCTGGGATTGTGTGAAGAAGTAGAAAGTATCCACACATGGAGATTTGGAGAAAGAGTTTACAGGCAGTGCTAGAATTTCTCTAACCCTTGTCCATGACTCTCACAGGAAGGAGGGCCCTCCTTTTCTGTTCTTGGTAGGGAGGTGCTACAAGTCCACCAATGACTCCCCATTTCATTCTTTAAGAAGGAAGTGGTAGTTCCAGATTTACTCAGCTAATGATGGTCCCAATTAAGTATTGTCTGATGAGTACTATTTTTTCACTTGAGGCGCAAATTCAAATAGGTACGGAGAGAACTGCACAAAGTTTTCTTACAAAAGAATATGATGAGAATCACGACTCCCTGAAAAAGATCCACAGCAAACTAAAAAAGGCAAAGTAGTTTGAAAGAGATGAAAGCATGAAATGAAGAGTCTGCATTCTCTGCATTCAAGTCATGACTTGACTTCTTGTCATTTGTCCCAATTCAGGCTCTACTTCTAAGGATCAGACCTAAGAAAAGTTTGCAAGTCATTGGTCAAGTCCTGTGTTTTATTTTGCCCCTGAGATTTTGGTTGATAGGTTTCTACTTACAGTGTACAAATGGGGTTATTAATTTGCTTTTATAGCAGTAGAATGTTTCAGTGAACAGCTCATCTGATGCATTGTTTCAATATAGACATTTTCCTTTTCCTCCTTTTTGTTTTGTTTTGTTTTAGGAAATAAAAAGCAGTAATTCATGATGTAAAATTTCAGTAACACCTTCATCTTCAAAGACTATTGTAAGTTTTGTGAAGTTATGGTTAAATATTTAGGCTCAGAGAATTTTCCAGGAGTGCAATTTAAGGTAGTATTCATTAGATTTCTATTCCAACCTACAATGGAATAGAAATGACTGAATAAAGCCCTGAAGACTCATAAATACTCTACTTCCACTGTAGTAAAGTTATCACAGAAGAAAAACTTCTTTCTTGATTTTCCCATAAAGGACAAATTGTCATTTGACTTTAATCTTACTCTGGCAACTTTCTTTTTATACATCCATAAAAGAGCTCATGGCCAACAGATCAAGTGACATATTTTAAAAAATTATTTAATGATGCTAATTTTACCCAAGGGAAGACAAAATTTGTTTGGATCCAGAAGTCACTGTCACTGTCATTGTCATCCCGTTGCTCATCAATTTGCTCAAGCGGGCACCAGTAACGTCTCCATTGTGAGACTTGCTACAGTTTTTGGCATATTGAATACACCATGAGTAGCTTGCCAGACTGCCGTGCGGGATCCAGAATTAAAATTCTTAATAAAAGCTTTTTAACTGTGGTTTGTTTGTTATGGTTTTGGGCCACACCTTGCCATGCTCAGGGTTTACTCCTGTCTCTGTGCTCAGAGATCACTCCTGGGGGGCACAGGGAACCATACAGGGTGCTGGAGATGGAATCCTGGTTGGACATGTGCAAGGCAAACACCCTACCCACTATAATATCTCTCTGGCTACAATTTCTAATTAATTTATGCCATAGGTCAATCTCAAGAAGCCTGAAAATTGCTTTGGACTTCAAGAGGTCTAGTCTCCTCCTTGAACTTTGTTCTTAGTTATAAATAACAGAATCTGACTGCAGGCCCAAAAAACATCATCAGAAAGATACTGACAGCTCGCAGGATTCATAGAGAACAGATAGGCGGGATCCAGACCATTCCAAATGCTAGGCATGAAGCCGTATTTCCGAGGTCCTGCTGTAGATGATGCTACTTACTGCTGATGTGAAACAATTTCTAACAGCTCTCTTCTCCTTTGTGTCACTTTGTAAAGATTCTAAATACCTGAGTACTTTAGCTTGGATTATTCACCATCTGAATACAGTGGAGGTTACTAGAAAACCACTGGGGAATCTAGACATCTAAAGCTCTCATGAAATGAGTTGGGAGAGTGGGAAGTTAATACCAGGTATTTTCTCCCACCTAGAACACAGAGGAAAATTCCTTCAAATTTTCGATATTACTAATAAAATATGAGGGCTCATTATTAAATTCATCCATTGAGACACTATCACTGTAGAATTTTAAGTTATTTATATTTATTTGGTCAGAGGCACATATGGTGGTGCTCAGAGGCCATTCCTTGAGCACACGGCTGGGTGTGGTCCCAAAATAAAACAAAACAAAATTTTAAAAAAGCAGTAGGGAGAAAGAAGAAAGAAAGAAGACATTATTCTCAGGAACAAGAGAAGTTGACTATGCTAGATATCATACAATGATTAAAATTTCCTGCAGAGTCTCTATTGATTCATTAATTTCTTGGCCTCTTGGATTTCTAGAGTACATGTTGAGGATCCCTGTGGAAAGTGAGAAGAGTTTTTTTTTTTCTTTTAGGGTCATACCTGGCGATGCCAGGGGGTTACTCTTGGTTTTTGCACTCTGGAATTACTCCTCAAGGTGCTGGGAATCAAACCCTGGTAGGCTGCATGCAAGACAAAATGCCATACCCGCTGTGCTATTATTCTAGCCCAAAAGTGAGAAGAATTTTTTCTGTCCTCTAGAATTCTGATAAAGGAGCCCAATACCCATGAAACTTGCCACTGAGGAATATTTCCTGTTAAGGTCCATCATCAATTTGACCCAATTCTGCCCATCTTCTCTAGCTTAAAATACTCACTTACAATGGTAAGGTTTTTCTAGGCAAAATTTTTCAGCTAGCACAATTCACAAATATTATTCTTTTCACTAAACTATTTCTAAAACAAATAAAACTGTTTATTGAGTTCGCTTTGCTTAGTGGGAAAGTGTTTGACTACAGTCAAAGTTAGAAAATTTGTTTTGACAGTTTTAAAACTTCCAGCATAATATAGTGCTATTGGGAATCTTGCAAACCAGCTTTCATCTTTCTTTTCCTTGTAATTGTAGAGAGAAGAAAGAGTCTTAGTAAATCTCAGTGTGTTCACAGTAACCCTCCAACATGGAATTCAGGCATGTTGCTATCTAGGACCCCATCACCCAGATTAACAGACTTCAGGTTCCTTTCTATAATACTTAAACCCCTGGATTTGTCTGCACTCACCACTCATTTGCCAAGCATCCCCCAGTATCTTATCTTAAGTCATAAAAATCAATTTGCATTTCCTGAAATGACTCAGAGCGCTTCACACTTAGGAGTATGAACTTTGTCTTTCAAACCTCTCTCCAGAAGCTTCTGCTGTTTTAGCGGGCAGAACTTTCCTGATCCCTGAGCCTGATAGAAACTCCTCTCCTGGGGTTGACTGAAAGTTTAGCGAGAGTAGGCATTTGTCTTGCTCATGGCCAACCTGAATTTGATTCCAGGCATCTCCTATGGTACCCCAAGTCCCGTCAGGAGTGATCCCTGAGCGCAGAGACAGGAGTAAACCATGAGCACCGCCAAGTGCGACCCCCAAACAAAAAAAAATCTCTGGAACTGGTGCTCAAGCATACTTTTATCACTTAATTACACACAATGATATTTACACTGGTCATATTTACTTTGACAATGAGGATGGTTACCCACAGTAGACAAACATTTTGCTATAGGCCCTGTGCTAAATGTCTCATAGTTATAAACTCATTTGTTCTGTCAATAATACTCTAGAATAATACTATTATTCACTTTCTGAGAAATAGAAACTGGTTTTATGATGTTCTCACTTTCTCTTGCTCACAAAGCTAACTGTAAGCAGAGCTGATTTTCAAATCCAGATCTGTCTAGTTTTATGGACTGCATGATGAACCACCTGTATAGACTCCCTTTTGTTAGTAATCCATTTATTTGCTTGACGAAAATGTGCTTATAAATTTGTGTGTTGATAAACACAAAATGATTTTGTTTTTTGTTTTTTTCTTTTTGTGTCATACCCAGCGATGCTCAGGGATTACTCCTGGCTTTGTACTCAGGAATTACTCCTAGTGGTGCTTGGGGGACCACATGAGATGCCAGGGATCAAACCTGGGTCAGCCGCATGTAAGACAAATGCCCTACCCACTATACTATCGCTCCAGCCCCATTATGTTTATAAATCTATGTGTTTACCAAGTAAAATGTGGTCGGAGGTCATGCAAGGGAAGGGTGATGCGTGCCAAATGTAGACTAGAGACTGAACACAATGGCCACTCAACACCTTTATTGCAAACCACAACACCTAATCAGAGAGAGAGAACAAAAGGGAATACCCTGCCATAGTGGCAGTGTGGGGTGGGTGGGGGGGGTAGACGGGACTGGGGAGGGTAGGAGAGATGCTGGGTTTACTGGTGGTAGAGAATGGGCACTGGTGAAGGGATGGGTTCTTGAACTTTGTATGGGGGAAACATGAGCAAAATAATGTATAATTCATTTCAATTCTTAATGTAATTTTATTAGATCAATAAAGTCCAGATGAAAAAAATAAATAAATCTATGTGTTTATAAAAATCTCCTGGTCTTTAACAGCAATTGAATAAATGATTTGTAAACTTAATGAAGAATTAATATTAGAATAAAGTGAAAAGGACATTAGGTTTATAATCAGAAAATTGAGACTTAACTGCTTGCTTTCAGAATTTTATATATGTAATATATTTTATATGCATATATCACATGTGGTTTTTAATTCTTTACAGAAATCCTTTGAGGTAGATACTATTTAATTCTTTATTTTTTGACTGGGTAAGTCAGTTGCTTCAAGACCATTACTACTTTTATTTTTTTTTAATTAGTAAGTCACAGTGAAGGTACAGCTACAGATTCATGCATTTTGTGCTTGTTTTTCCCTCATGCAGTGTTCGGAAGCCCATCCCTCCACCAGTGTCCATTCTCCACCACCAATGAACCCAGTATCCCTCCCACCCCCCAATCCCATTCCCCCACCCCACCCCGCCTCTGTGACAGGGTATTCCAATTTGTTCTCTCTCTCTCTCTCTCTCTCTCTCTCTCTCTCTCTCTCTCTCTCTCTCTCTCTCTCTCTCTCTCTCCTTTTGGGTGTTGTGGTCTGCAATAGGGTTATTGAGAGGCCATCATGTTCAGTCACTAGTCCACTTTCAGCACGCATTTCCCTTCCCACGCGGGATCTTCAATCACATTTTACTTGGTGTTCCCTCCTCCATTTGAAGACCATTACTACTTTAATGGAGTAATGTTATTAGACAGAATCAGCCTATATTTAATGAACATCATACAGTAAAACTTAAGAGCATTTAAAAAGTATTATATCATTCACTTTGTTAACTAAGTTGTTTTCGTATTATTGTCAATAACATTTTTTAGAAAGATTAAGAAATAGAAGGATAACAAGGGTGAGAAACACAACATTGTCCTGTAATGGAAGAAAGACGCTAATTAGAAGCTGATTGGAAACAGAGGAAAACAGCTGCTCTAAACCCTGTTCTCCAAAGTCAAAACCAAGAAGCATGCTTGGGGAGGTGCCCTAGGGATAACAGTTGAAAAAATAAGGAATTTTAGCAACAATAGGAAAGCATTGTAAAAATAGCGAAGACTGGGAAAAGTCATGCTTAAAAGATGCTGAGAAGTTTCACCAATCTGCCCTATGAGGCCAGGACTGAGCATGCAGGACCAGGATGTGGTGGCCTCTATGTGGTGGAGGCAGAAGAGTATATATATGGACCTAGAGGCCAGAGCCCAGAGAGAACACTCTGAAGCAGGTGATCACCATCTTTGGAAGGGCTCAGGGCAAAGACCATTTAAGCATTTCTGAGATCAAACGGGAAATTGAAAGGCACTGAAGCTTTGCCAACATTTTTGTTTTTGTCTAAATACCAGTGCAGAAACCTTCAACAAATCTGAATGTTTTTAATCTTATGCATCACTCTGGCATTTCTATAAAATCTTTGGGAAGCAAACTCTATCTGCATGTGAACTTCACACATGGCTTACTTGGGAGTGGGTCCTTACCTTTGGTCTACATCTCAGGTTAATATTTGAATGCTTTTATCCCTCAGGGGTTAGTGCCACCATTTATACTATAGTTTACTTAAGACAGAGTTTTAGAGTGCAGACATTTTTCCCTTTATGCCTGTTGTTTGGATAAACTGAGTTTCAATAATGCAATCATATTTTTTTCTTTTATGCCTGCTGTAATGTTCTGAGCAAATCTGATCCCAAATCTGAAAAAGAATGAAAGAGTATTTGAAAAACAACATTGTATTTATGTTAATCTCAGATGCTATTAGAGTTGGTTTGATCTAATGGTTTTGGAATAGAAAGCATGTTTGCAAACTTAGGGTGAGGGCAACCTTCTTGGTTAAATCAGAAATTCTGCATTGTCATGAAGAGACAATCTTGTGTTTTGCTATCTAAGTTGTTGGCCTCTTCCTATCTCTATGTGATGCTTATTCTCCTCTGGTGGTAGGAGGGATGTGAGTACACACTTTGAAGTTTAGCTCTCGCCAAAATAAACTATCCATGGCTCTCCTAAAATGACCCCTCCCCACTCCTGCTTCTTAGGGATCTTCTCTTTTTATTTAATTGCCCAGCATGGGATCACATCACTACCCTTAGTCTAGAGTCTGATAATTAGAGATGGGGGTTAGTTCTAAAGCACATGGATTTTAATAAATATAAAGTGAGAAAAGAAGTTGGGAAAATGGGTGCTAGTTAAGAACTAATAGTGGACATTACAGTGATGCTACTAACGGGGTTAAATTGAGAAAATATGTGGGGAAGAACCTTAAAAGGCATAAAACACCAGAACTGCTTATGCAATGTAAAAGCCTTTAGTCATATGCGGTTACTAGAGATTTAAAATATGATTAGTTCTTGAGCACCACAAGGGAAAAAAAAGAAGAAATGTGATTACTAATTTGAAATATATTGTATATATATATAAGGCACATCAGACTGTGAAGATTATTACCAAAAGAATGTAAAATACTTCCAAAAAAGTTACACTTATACTTTGAAGTAATTTTTACAAAAGTTGGGTAAATTTAATTTATTATCAAAATTAATTCTTCATGTTTCTACCAGCTTAAAAATATCATTACTGTTAAACTTAAAATGATACATGTGGCTTACATTTGTGGCTTGAACAATTTTTCTTTTGGACAGTGCTGCATTAGATTATTCCATCGTTTCCTCCAGAAAAGCTATTTCAATGAATCTCTTTAAAAAAACAGATTAAAAAACAGCTGTTTTGGTTCAGTGAGGTTGAGGAACTAGAGATCTCCAAGCTATAATAACATATGTTCACCAATTCCTACCAAAACTATCCCTGAAAATAATCGAATAGTTGTTAAAATGGAATTTGCAAAAGCATTTTCTAAGATGGTAAATCCTAGGATTAGTTTTGATAATTTCTTGTTTAAGATATTTTTGTAGGAACCCATAGTAACATATGCTTTCAGGTAACTCAGTGTTAAGAACAGAGGGAACTAATGGATTCAGGTGTTGAGGTTGTTTATCTTCTCATTAGAAGCCTATAATTCTCATAGGAGGTGGACATTTGAGACATGGGAAAATAGCCTTCTTGTGTTTGCTTCCTTCTGGTTCCTATTATTTGCTTTGCTGTCATACCAAAATGTATAAATCCTAGTAAATCATTAGATGAAACAAAAACACCCTAAGATAGAAGGGCATAGAAGATTAACATGTTGCAATTTACGTGAAATCTGGTACAAAATTCTAAATGCGCACAATCATTTTAATAACTTTACAAAGCAAAAGCTCCCCGCAAAGGAAAAGCAGGAACATGTTGAAAAATAAAGTTTGTCATTTGCAAAGTAAATATCAAATGGCGCTTGGCTTGCACCTGTCACATCCATATTGCATGACAGAAAAGAGTGGCTTTGAAAATGTGACATGAGGCTGCGACATCTACCATAATAGGTGACTGGGGTTAAAAAGAAACATATGGCAACTATTAGATATTTTCAGTCTGTGCATTTCCTACTTGCATTCTTCCTAACTGGAAATCATATACCTAAGAAGTGACATAGCACAGCAGGTAGGTTGTTTGCCTTGCATGCGGCTGACCCGGGTTCGATTCCTCCCTGCCTCTCAGGGAGCACGGCAAGCTACCGAGAGTATCCCACCCGCATGGCAGAGCCTGGCAAGCTACCCGTGGAGTATTCGATATGCCAAAAACAGTAACAACAAGTCTCACAATGGAGACATTACTGGTGTCCTCTAGAGCAAATTGATGAGCAATGGGATGACAGTGACACAGTGAAGAGGTGACAATGAAGGTATCTTGTATTAGTATCTGAATACTATAACTGCTACCACTAGAAGCAACCACAAGACAATACAACCGATACTTATAGTGTACAGGAAGGGCAAGAAGCACCCTTTGTAATTTACAGTTTAGGATATACTATCATACCTTATTAACCCAGAAAGCCTGTGAAAGGCTGCAGGACTTGGTGTTTCCGATGCTCCAACAGTAGATTCAGAGAGAATCTGCAAATATAGTTTGATTTTTCCATCTTTCACTAAAATCAAGAAGTAGAAGTATAAATAATCTCAGTCAGCATAATTCTGTCGATAAAAGTTAAGGCATCAGAGGCTGATCTTTCTAATAAGACCAGGAAATCATATATTTTCTTCTTAATATCAAAGTAAAAGTGATACCTTTGTGACACCTTAAGTCCCTCAGGTTGAGGATCTGGCATTGCACAGTTATTTATTTACAGTTAACAGAACCAGAGTGAACCATAAAGAAAGCTGGTAAATTTTCTGAGGGTGTGTTTTGTGTTTGGAAAAATAAATGAATGAATGCAATGTGAGGAAGTTCCCAAGTTAATACTGACTAGAAGCCTATTGTTGGCAGGAAATTTTGCAAGTAAATCATTACTGGTCTTTTGGATTTTGAAGGATATTTTAAATATTGTGAAGTAGGCATAACATGTAGTATTTTATTATAGTATTTATTGTGGGCAAGAATTCTATAAGCAAGAGGCAGTAGATGCGGTTTATATATTATATAAACAGAGTGTGTTTGTGTGTATACATATATATGTGTGTATATACACATATGTATGTATATACAGACACAACAGGAATTCTTTTAAATTCAGTATTGTGTTTTAAATATTCCATTCTCCTGTTGATTCTACAACTCAATGTTCAACAATAGGATTAGTGCTGCAGCTGTAAATATTCTACCTTAAATCACAAATGTTATGAAGTATTTGAAACCTGTTATAGACTTAAACTATAGCTATCAAACTCATATTTATTATAATAATTTTAAAAGGCTCAAATCTTAAATATGGATGAATATTGATAGATTTATCCAATAGATAAATATAGAATATATCACCCCAGATGGGTAGGATGCACTGCAACTTTCTGGATATTCAGACATTTATCATTCAAAAATGTTTGCATTTTTTTTAAAGAATTTGTGTGTGTACTTTATTTATTTTTTTGCTTTTTGGCTCACACCTGGAGATGCTCAGAGGTTACTCCTGGTTCATGCATTCAGGAACTACTCCTGGCGGTGCTTGGAGGACTATATGGGATGCTGGGAATCGAATCCGGGTCGGCCGCGTGCAAGGCAAATGCCCTACCCTCTGTACTATCGCTCCATCCCAAATATTTGCATCTTATCTATAATGTATAATATTCTGGATGAAGTTTTCCTGTGGTATGCCTAAACTATAGAAATGATTCCTATTTTGTAAAAAATTAATCTGTTGGGAGATACTGACAAAAACAAAGAACAGTATAAAATATTTACGGGCAACAAAGGAAGTAAAGAATGTGGGAGTCCATATTAAGACTCAGATACTATCCTCTTGGTGAGGAATATGCCATATAAAGAGATGTCTCACACCCACACAAAATAAAGCCTAGTGAAGGAAGGGGGACTAAGAGTTAAATGAGCATAGCAGATGTATCTGTAAAAGTTAATAAAAGTTCTGTAAAAGTTCAAAAGAAAAAATGTATTTTTAAAGAACTCCAAGATATTTAAAGGTACAAATAGGTACTTATGTAAAAGTATTTATAGGAGGGTAAGAGATGGTGAACATTAAAATCAAAAGCTTAGCAGAAGCCAAGTGATGATGAGTTTTGTCCATGGAAAGCATTTAGACCAGAGATTTGAAAACCTAGTTGACCTACTGCCCTCTATTGGAAAAAAAGGTTTCTTAGTGACCCCTGGAGCGATAGCACAGTGGTATGGCCTTCGCCTTTCACACAGATGATCCGTGTTTTATTCCTTTGCCCCTCTCAGAGAGCCCGGCAAGCTACCGAGAGTATCTTGCCCACACGGCAGAACCTGGCAAGCTACCCGTGGCATATTGGATGTGCCAAAAAAAGTAACAATAAGTCTCACAATGAGAGACGTTACTGGTGCCCGCTCGAACAAATCGATGAGCAACAGGATGACAGTGACAGTGACCCCTGGGAATTTATTATCTTAAGAGCAAAAAACGAAAGTTCCCCTATAATTGTACCAAAACTACTGCTTAGTACCCTTAGCCTAGTTTTCCAGTACCCACCATGGGAGCAACATTGCCCTTTTAGAAAAGTTTTAGACTATATACTGAGAGGATACTGTAATATTTTTGAAGTGGAATAAAACAGCCAAATACTTATTTTAGGTGTGTCTGTGTAAGCAGCATGGAGGATCCAAACATGAAGACTAAATAAAACCTCCTGTAACAAGTAGTTGTGACATGGGTTCAGACAAGGGAAGAATTTGGTCTGGGCTCAGCTTTATTAGGAGAAGAGAAGAGAGAAGTGCTAGGTTAATAAAATCTTAGGAAGTTAGAGACTAAGTGATAGGCTAGACATGAGGAATGTCGCTAATGAAGTAGAATGGGAAGAGAAGCAAAACAACCAACAGAAAAAAAAACAGTGGTAACTTGAATATTTGGGAAATGGTAACTTGAATATTTGGCAGCCTGATTCCTAGGGAATAGAGTATTTCAAGAGAGAACAGCCAATTTGGTCTTAGGTGACAGAGAAGTCAAATAAGACTGGTAAATATCCAGTGGATTTCCAAACCTTATTTAATGTTGACCTTGAAAACAACCCTTCCGGAAAATTTCTGTGCATTCAGGCCAGGCTATAGCAGTGAAGACAAGAAGTATTGGCAACTCTTCTTAGAAATTTGGACTACATTTTTAGAGTTGAATATTCAGGAAAGTGAGTTTTACAGGTTGTATTTGCTCACGGTGGGAAAAATTGGGGTATGTTAAAATAGTAATGGAAGTAAAATAATAAAATTTAAAAAATAACCTTTTCTAAGTGGAGAAGCTAAAGAAGGAGGATTTAGGATTAGAAGGAGCAAACTGAGAAAATAAGGCACTTGAAATTCCTGAGGGTAAGACTCAGAATACAGTTAGAGTATGAATCTTAGATAAGAAATGGACATGTCTCCTACACACACCCCATTTGAACACAGGGAAAGGAGAAATGAATAGCTGCAAGACCTGAACTTGGTGGATAGTGTCCCCTAAACAGTTTGTTTTTTGTTTAGGGTGAATTTAAGTAGTTGAGGGTATATGAAATAGATTCTGTGGTGAATGAGAGACAGGAAGATCAGGAAGAGAAAAAGAGGGTGTGAGTGATGGTTAGGGGGAAAGCAGAAAGCAAACTTGTTGATTAAGGTAAAAGAATAAGATAGAAATTAGTCTGAATTCGCCTCACACAGTGTAGATACAAAGAGTTGACACTCTGACATGAAACAAAGACTTGATCATATCAACTTAAAAACACAATCATTAACCTGCTTTGTAGACTAGCTGTGGCAGAAGAAAGGATTCATTTGCTTATCATAGCTGTGTTTTCCATGAATCACAGAAGCCAGCAATTTACTATTCCATATAACATCCCCTTAATAAGTCATAATGAATATGTTGATTCACTTAAATGCTTTGATCAATTATAGAGTGTCAGACTGTTTACTAGTTGTTAAAGGATAAGCACAAGGGGCTACACTGTGACACTTGTGGCTTTGGAATTCTGTGCATTCCAGAGCTATATGAAACCATTATTAGTAGCAATGTAAACTATAGAATCTCAATTTAAAGAAATTTTATCACTGCCATTGTTATCACTGTCATCCCGTTGTTCATTGATTTGCTGAGCGGGCATCAGTAACATCTCTATTGTTTGTAAGACTTGTTGTTACTATTTTGGCATATTGAATATACCACACGTAGCTTGCCAGGCTCTGCCATGCAGGCGGGATACTCTCGGTAGCTTGCTGGGCTCTCCGAGAGGGATGGAGGAATTGAACCTGGGTCGGCTTCATGCAAGGCAAACGCCTTACCCGCTGTGCTATCACTCTAGCCCTTGTTAACAATATCAACAAAATTTCCCCCAAATGTGATCAGTTACCATCTATTCACAATCAAATTCTAAAAATGTGTAATTTTATATATAAATTATATATTTTTATATATTTATATATAAGTATATATAACTTATATGTTTATGTATTATATATTAGTTGTAGCATTTCACACAACTTATAACTTGACCATACTAACCAATTCCAACATAGGGCAAAAAGCTACCAAAAGTCACTGATAAAGGAAATTCAATAATAATATTCTGTATACTTTGTTAATAAGTTGAGCTACATAATAGTGTAGTAAATAAAACATACTGAAATGCTTTTCCAGATAATTTTACTTAATTGTCCTGCCTACCTACTAAAGCATGTTTTAAACTCTCTGATTTTTTTTATAGTCTTTACTTGCTGAAATAGAAAGTCACTCTATCCCAACATAATATAGGGCCATTTCTTAAAATTCCATAAAGTAAAAATATAATAGCCTATTTTTTAAGTTTAGAGATAGCAAGAAACTAAATTTTAAATTTAAATTTAAAAAATTTTTAAAATATTTACTACCTGTTTTTGGCATATCAAATATGCCACAGGTAGCTTGCCAGGCTCTGCCATGCAAGATTCTGCATTGCTCTTTTCCGGGAGCTTTGTTTTATAGTCTCTGGATCTTGTCGTTGATGACATGGCACCGGGATGGGGGTGGTTTGTGAGTGTGGCTGCCAAACTACTGCAAAATGGGGAACCTGGGTGGAGGAGGCCCAGTCCCTATCAGAGCAGGCTTGGAGATCTCAGCCATGGGTCCCGCATACCTGGGTTCCTCTGTCGGTTCCTTCATGGGTGAGGCTCATCCGAGCATGTGGAGAGTGGCCTTGAGCATGACTGTGGCTGGGTTCTGGAGGTTTTCGACTGCCAGGCTTCTGCTTGGGGCAAGGAGGGAAACTCAATCTGTCCCGCTCCGAGGTGAAGACAGCTGGGCCCCGGGGGGTCTCATTCTTCTGACCCTGCATGCGACAGGGATGAGTAAGACACTACTGGTGCCTGTTTGAGCAAATCGATGAGCAACAGCATGACAGCGATACAGTGATTTACTGTCACTGTCACTGTCATCCCGTTGCTCATCAATTTGTTCGAGCAGGCACCAGTAACGTCTCTCGATTGTAAGACTTATTTGTTACTGTTTTTGGCATATCCAATACACCATGGGTAGCTTGCCAGGCTCTGCTGTGCAGGCTCAATACTCTCGGTAGCTTGCCGGGCTCTCGTAGAGGGGCGGAGGAATCGAACACAGGTCGTCCGCGTGAAAGGCGAACGCCCTACAGCTGTGCTATCGCTTCAGCCCGCAATGATTTACTACATAAATATTAAATATTAATTAAACACATTAACTACCTAAATATCAAATATTAATTAAACACATTAACTACCTAAATATTCAAGTCCAAATGACCACATAATGGTTTTTGAATGGATTGTGATAATCCCATTTTAATGATGAGTCATTTTTTAGCAAGGCTGGAGAGATAACACAGGGGCAAGGAGCATACCTAATATGTGTCTGACTGGTTTGAACCCTGACATCACATGGTCCCCAGGCATCACCAAGTAAAGTCCTATATGCCACCAAGACCTGTCCTCTAGGACCTGAGCGGACCCCAATCCCCTGCACTGAACTGCCAGCCTTGTTGGCAGACAGTCCGCAGCATCATCAGATGGCATCCCCAGGTCTTCTGAGAACTGCTTGTGAGGCCCATAAATAAATAGAAGCATTAATTAGCATATTATTGTTTATACCCAAGTTTCCAATAACTAAATGTAATGTTTCTTTTTTAGTGTGTAAATAGCATGTTTATTGTGGAAAATTTAGAAAACAAAGAACAATATATTGAAGAAAATAGAAATTTTCCAAATTCCCAAATTTAGATAACTCCTTCTACTATCTTCCTAAATATAAAGTTGATTTTAATTGGAGTGCACCATATAATATATAAATTTTCTAATTTCACATTTTAAGCTTCCCCTCATATTAAGACACATTCTTTAAATGCATGATTTTAAAGGACAGCATTGAAATGTAAGTAATTATGCACATGGCAGACATATTATGTGTTTTCATGAATATTTCATAATTTAAATAGTTCCCTATCTCTGCCCCAAGATGTTTTTCTAATAATCTTTTACTTTGAGGTTAGTATTTCTGCAGATAAAACTCAGATCACACTTCTAATTCCTTCCTTAATTATTTCCAGGCTCTTAATTGCCACTAATATTATGTTGCTCTGAATGGAGTATATAGTAGGATTAGTTTTTTATCTTTTAATAAAATTACTATGACAGACAAAAATACTAATTAAATCCAAACATTTAAAAGACTAAACGTTGACAATTTAACTTTCTCTTGACAAATGAGACGTAAGGGTTCGAACATAAAAGAATATTTCTTCATATATGTGTACCACAAAGCATCATGTATAATACATAGAATTAATACTTTTATGGAGTAGATTTTACCTTTCCCTTTTAGTCTGAATTTGTATACTTCTTAAGTATACTGATATTTTGGCTATTAAAACATAAAAATGAATACTTCAATTACATAGCACATGTAAGACATAGTATATGTACTAAGCTAGTTGATCCAAATCACACAAAGTTTATAATTTGTATTGAGAAAATAAATTCTTTTCTTTTCTGATTATTACTTATGGACTTGTGCTCATGATGAAGACATGAGGTGCCAGGAAATAAACTCAGGGCCTTGAACTTGCAATGCTTCTGGTCTCTCAACTTGACTCACATTCCCAGCACACTAAGTAATTAAAATATATATACATATGTATGTGTTTATATATATATGCACACACACACACACACACACACACACACACACATATATATATATATATATATATAGAGAGAGAGAGAGAGAGAGAGTTCGAGTGTGTATGATGCTGGATGCTGGCGATCCTGGCAGATAGGTATATGGAACTGATGATCAAACACAGCCTTGCATGTACTAGGTATGTGTATTACCATGTGTATTACCACTTTAACTATCTCTTTGGGCTTGGACATTCTTTGAAATAAAATGTTGATGGACTTTTTTTGGAGGGTATTGTGGATAGGACTGAGGAGACTGCTCTATTAGGTCAAAATCGAATGAATATGGACAAATTCTGAGATATTTCACAGCTTAATCATCTTCCCTGGTGACCCTCATCCCAGTGATAGAAGCTCATTTTAAAAAATCATATAATGATTGTATCCGACATTTTTTGGCCAAAAAAAAAGTTCAAAACATGGACATAAAATCTGAGACAATTAGCTGTAAAGCAGATTAATTCTTTTCCTGGCAGCTTTTCTCTAATCATGAGCCCTTTTTCTGTCACTGAACTACAGCATTGTGCAGTAACAGTGCAATGATCTGGGCCTTGGGAAAGGCCTGCCATGTTAATCCATGGTGCTAATTACCTTTATTTTAATTTTTGCAATAGCACTACTTGATGGGGAAGATACTCAGAAAGCATGTGCTGCTCATATTTCAGAGAAGGAGAAACTAAGATTCAAAAGTTAAATTAACTGCCTCAACTCTGCTTCAGATTTAGGGCAGATCTATCACTAATGGTCAGCGTGTTTTCCTAACTCTGCTACTTAAAACCCCACCTAAAGCTCCATGAATCGAGTTCCTTGTACCCTTACACTATTCACACTCTGCTCTGTAATTTTCCTTTCTCCTGCATTTGCTAAAAGATACATTTGGTGGTTTCCTGAAAAAGAACGTTTAGTTTGCTTTTCCATATCTTTTGCCTTTAAAAATAATTTTATAAAAAAATATTTTTCTAGGCTCTCCCAGCATTGCTCTGATTTTCTGCTGAAAATACTCAGCCAGGAGGCGCTTCAGGCCCCCAGAGCTACAGCATGTGTTGCTGGGAGCAGGGGATCAGGGGTAGGGGGGTGGAGGGAACAAAAAGAACGGGGGCATATGGAACCAGGGGTTGAATCTAGGACCTCACAAATGCTGGCATGTGCTCTACCACTTGATCTTTCTCTCCCTCTTCTTTTTTCATATTATACTATTCAGTTTTCAACTTTGCCTTAGAATTCATCAGAAACTAACTTTACCATAGAAATGTATGTCAGCAGCCCTCAGTCAAGTCCCATTGTTGATGAATGTATTCAATAAAACAGTGAGGAAGTGGCATGCCTACAATCACAGTGAGTGGTTGATTTACTGAGTCCAACCATAGACTTGACCCTGGATTCTTGGTCCACTGTTGTTTTGAAATGTTTATAAACTTACATAGTTGTAAGGATGAAATAACTTACTTCATATATTTATTTTTACTCTTTGTGAGCTATTTATGCTATGATTTTTCAGATTATTTAAAGCTGGGAACATTTATGAAACAATAGTGACTGAATGCTAATCATCTGACAACTGGAAAAGTTACAATCAGACAGAAAGGACCAATTATTTCTTCAATCTACAGTGAAGCGTCTTCCAATGAAAATTCTTCAAATTATGTCATTAAGTAGTTTAAAGTACACAACCTGTTTTTAATTTGTTATAATGTGTTATGTTGGTTTAACTATAGAAGGAGTTTCCAGTAGAGCAGGTTACACCCTTAAGGGCAAGTGAGTCTGGAAAACAAAACATCACAGATAAAAACTGGTCCTGAAGAATCACTTCCTGTCACACTTATATTAAGGAATAAACTGGAAACACATAAAAGTCACATAATGGAACCCAGGAACAAGTCACCAACTTTATTCTCTGCTCTACTAATGAATTTCCTGGATTTATTCATTTATCCTCTTCAGTAGATTATCTGTGGCCTTTAACCCAGGACACTTTTGAACTTAGAAGTGAAGTACTAAAGATTTCTTAATGTAGAGTCATAAATCCTGTGGCAGTAAAACAAAATCCCAAATAAAGAACACTAAAAAAATCTGTCTCCCCAGTTAGTACTTTGTTCATTAAAAATATCATTATCATAAGGCAGGTGGGGGCTAGGGGTGAAGTGGGGGTGGCAGGAGGGATATTGGTTACATTGGTGGTGGGAAATGTACACTAGTGGAGGGATGGTGTTGGAACATTGTATGACTGAAATATGATCATAAAGGCTTTGTAACTGAGTATCTCATGGTGATTCAATAAAAAGAAATTTTAAAAACATTATCATCACTCCCCACACCACCCCCTTTAGGATGGACAAAGGAATTATCCTGACCCTGGGCAGGGATCACTAATATACTTGTGCTCCTGGTTATCACAAATACAAAAAGAGCTCTCGTTTCTGCTGTCCCCCGGGGAGAAGAGAGGCCAAGAGAGTCACTTGGAGTTTGGAGAAGATGCTGGCAGAAAGCTGTAGCTTGTTCAACTCTGACCAGACTGTGATGTGAGATTACTCAGGAGGAAAGGGATTGTAGAGCGGGGGGAGGGAAGGGAGTGGTGGGAAAGAAAGAGGGGGCATGGAGGCAGGGAAGGAAAGAGAGAGAGATAGAGACAGAGACAGAGAGGCAGAGAGAGACACATACAGAGAGAGAGAGAGAGAGAGAGAGAGAGTTGTGGTTACTGAGCATCTGGGCTTTTCTTCCTTCTTCCCTTTATAAGGAGTAGAATTGGACCAATAACTCCCTGAAATAAACATTGATGCCAAAGGTTTTCTCCCAAAGCATGGCTGTCTAGTAAATGTTTGCAAAAACTGTAGCTGCTGTTTAGCTCCTTAAATGCAGGGAATTCAACAGATGGATGCTAACTTGTATTTATTTTCAAAATTAGACGAAGAATTTGGAGCCCTATGGCTGCCATTTGGAAATGACATAAATCATGCTCACTAATTCTCATTCCAATTATCTTCATATTGCACATCTCAGGATTTCTGGGAAAAGCTAGAGTGTCTCTCCTCATGTGCCAGCTCTTGCTTACAGAGCTTGGCTTCATAATTTCATAATCACTGCATTGGCAATAATAAATTATAGGAAATAACAGTGGACTAAACGGTGTAAGGTGTATGAAACGTATACTAGCTGAATAAAAATAATTTCAAATTATTGGCTTCATAAAAACAATTTTCAACAATCAAAACTGTACAAGACTTAAATCCCACTTTAATAAATAATTTTCTGAATTTTTCTGATTATAAAAGTTGGAGAAATCTGATATTGTATAAAAGAAAATGCAAATGTAGTTTGAGTGTTTCACTCTTTCTCAGCCAAGCTCATAATGCTTCCTAGAGGATAGTAAGTGGTCAAATATAAGTAATTATTGAGTGAAATGAGGAGCTGAAAGAACAAGATGAAATGTTTTTAATAGTTTATAAAAGAATGTAAGGCTAATGTTTTCCTTAAAGGCAAACAAATTGAAAAGATCATTTTAGTCAAGCACACTAAATCTAATCCACGCCATTTGAATGACAGAAATTCATTTCTACATGTTAAAAATTTAGAAACATGGGGGCTGGAGCAATAGCACAGCGGGTAGGGCGTTTGCCTTGCACGCGGCCGACCCGGGTTCTAATCCCAGAATCCCATATGGTCCCCTGAGCACTGCCAGGAGTAATTCCTGAGTGAAGAGCCAGGAGTAATCCCTATGCATCGCCGGGTGTGACCCAAAAACCAAAAAAAAAAAATTTAGAAACATGAATTAGCAGGGATTAGGATGACATTGACTTTCACTTTATGCTTTAAAAAAAGATTTCTAAGAAAATAAAGTAAACAAGTCTGCAAAGATTTTTTTTTTTGAGAAGGAAAAGAAATGGTTTTCAACTTCACTCCTGCACTCTCCCATCAACACAAGTTAAGCACTGACTCTGTGGCTATTTGCATTACTTATTCTAGCTCTTAAACAATGCAGATTTCTCCTTGAGTTTTATAGCTTTGACATCAGACATGGACCTTTATGAGCAACTATCAAGGTGTCCATTGGGCAGCATTCCTTTCTGGAGGTGCTGAAGGACAAGGGGAAACTCATTTCTTGCCTTTTTCCATTTCTAGAGAGCATCTACACTCCGTAATTTCCAGTACTCTTCCTCACCATTCAAAATTGAAAATATACCCCTCTCTAACCATTCTTCATTTTGGCATTGTTGACCACAGCTAGGACAAATGCTAGGATTTCAAGGACCCTTATGATCTCAAGCCCACTCAGATTATCCAGGAGGAACTCCTCCTCTTAAGTGCTTAACTTTAATCAATCACAATTCAATTGTTTCTTAATATAAAATTATCCAGGGGCCAGAGATATAGAACAGTGGCTAAGGCACATACCTTGAATTCACCTCATCCTGGCTCGATCTGTGGCAATGCATGGTCCCTCAAGGGCCTCCAGATGCAGCCTTAAAGATCTCAAAGCTGGTAAAGTGGCTTGGGTAATCCCTGGCACTGCAGGACTAGTGCAACACTACATCCATGGACCCTCACATTGAACCATTGATGCAGTTAGTGAAGAATTGCCCAGATCTCCTGAGCACCACTTGGGAGTCTCCACCCCCAATAAATAAATAAGCAAATACAATCTTAAACAGAAATAAGGACATTGCTTTTTTCAAATACTTGTATTCAGATCTTTTATTTATTTAGCTTATTTTGCCCCCTCCCCCTACCCACACCATCGCCGTGTAAAACATCCGGAGACTATAAAACCAAGTTCCCGGACATCCTGTAGCCTAGTTCTCCCTCTCGGAGAACCTGGCAAGCTACCTGGCTTGAGAGTTTCCTGCCCAAATGGGAGAGCCTCACAAATTCCCCATGGTGTATTCATATGCCAAAACCAGTAACAAGCTGGGTCTCATTCCCCTGACCCTAAAAGAGCCTCCAATGTGGCACCATTGGAAAGGACTAGTAAAGAGGCATCTAAAATCTCAGGGCTAGGATGAATGGAGATGTTACTGAGACCACTGGAGAATTTTGACGATCAACGGGATGATGATGATGATGATGATGATGATGATGATGATGATGATGATGATGATTGGGGGGGCGGGGCATACCCAGTGGTGCTAAGGGTATACTCCTGGCTCTGTGCTCAGGGATCAGTCCCGGAGGGGCTCGGGACCATATGTGGTACCAGGGATTCAAACTGGATCTGCTGTATGCAGGGCACACATCTCGCCCACTGGATTATTGCTTTGCTCCCTATTTTCAGTTCCTTAAAGGTAATTTTCATACATGTTGTTTTGCAAGGCGATTTCACTTTATTTACTTTCCTGCTGAAGTTAGAAACTGTTTACAGTTTCTCGCTATTGTAGATGATGTCTCATTGAATATTTACTTCTTTGTACACCTGATTTTTGTTTCCATTGAATAAACTCCTTGGGGGAAAGTTTCTTGTAAAGAAATTACAACATAGCCACCTGATGGTTGCATACTCATTTTCTTCTTATTTGTTCACAGAACCAAAATTAAATTCAGGTACTAGGTAGCAATATAGTCAAAGATCATGAAGTAAGCCTCAGAGGATAAATTTGCCCTAAGGGCCAAAGCTGGAAATTTCCATCTTTGCCAGTGATTGATTTAATAACTTGTGACTCAGAAAGTATCCAGAAAGACCATACTGAAAGTTTTATAAATGAGTTATAGTTGGCCTGGGATCTGGGTATTAACTAACTTGTATGTCTATTATCAGAGGGTTTTCCTGTTATTACTATAATTCAGATAAGGGAAGGAGGTGAGTTCAGATGAGTTTGGAATAAGAGCAGAAGGCATTGAGGTATTTCAGAGGATGAGATTGAAGACTTCAAAGAGACTGATGGGACTGAAGGGATAGTACAGAAGGTAAGGTACTTGCCTTCATGCAACTGATCCAGTTTTAGTTTCGAGCATCTCATATGGTCCATCTTCCTCTTACCCCCACCTCCAGGTGTGATCCCTGAGAGCAGAGCCAGGAGTAAATCCTGAGCCAGCTGAGTGTGGTCCAATCTCCCTTTCCCTGTGAAAATAGATGACTGACGAGTTGGGCCAGAGAGACTGTGCAGGAATAAAAGGGCCTTTGTTGGGATTGTGGATTTGTGATTCTAGCTATTTTGAAGGCTCAGGGGTGTTGACTTCAATTTGGAATAGGTGACCTGAGTACAGAACATCCAAATAAGTTTGGACCTCAAGAGAGGGATTAGGTTCCATAGAAATGAACAACAAATGCAAGCCATATGGATAAAGTTTTAATAGTCACATTTAAAGTAAAAAGCATATCAATGATATTAGTTTTAGTAGAATGTGCAACACTTTATAGAAAAATGGCATTATTCAATTATATGATCATTAGCTATTCCAACATCTCAATTTTCTTCCACCAGACTTCAGTACTAAATAGCTCTGTATATCTGGAAAGACAATTTTAGGAGGCAATTCTAAAGTCAGCATTTCTTTCTTTCTTTCTTTCTTTTTTGCAAATGTAAATCATGTTTTTGGTTGTTTCTGTTCATTTTTTTTAACTTTTATTAACAATACTATGATGACTAGTTAGAGACTCGACTCCTGGAACAGAAATTTAGGCTGTGTATTCTTTTTTTTTATTAGTTTATTTTTAATTAGAGAGTCATCGTGAGGGTACAGTTACAGATCCATACATCTTTGTGCTCATGTTTCCCCCATACAAAGTTCGATAACCCATCCCTTCACCAGTGCCCATTCTCCACCACCAGTAAACCCAACATCCCTCCCCCCCTCCCCAGTCCCGTCTCCCCCCACCCCACCCTGCCACTATGGCAGGGAATTCCCTTTTGTTCTCTCTCTCTGATTAGGTGTTGTGGTTTGCAATAAAGGTGTTGAGTGGCCATTGTGTTCAGTCTCTAGTCTGTATTCGGCCCGCATCACCCTTCCCCCATATGACCTCCAACCAAATTTTACTTGGTGGTCCCTTCCCTGAATTACCCAGAATGAGAGACCATAGGCTGTGTATTCTTATGAGTATGATTGCTGGGGATAGCACAGTGGGCAGGGCATTCGCCTTGCACTCGACCAACCCGGGTTGATTCCTCTGCTCCTCTCGGAGAACCCCGCAAGCTACGGAGAGTATCTCACCCGCACAGCAGAGCCTGGCAAGCTACCTGTGGCATATTGGATACACAAAAAGCATAACAAGTCTCACAATGGAGACATTACTGGTGCCCACTCGAGTGAAATTGATGAACAACTGGAGACGGTGCTACAGTGCTATGATTGCTGGGAGCTAGCAAATGAACAGTGCCCAACTGTTTTCCAGGTTTGTTATACCAGTTCACACACCCATTACTAGTGCATAAAGGAGTTCTCAACTAATATTCAGAATAGTTACTTGTGTTTATTTTTGTCAACTAGTGGATATAAAAATAATTTCCTGAACTAGGATATAGTACTGAGGTAAGGGTGTATTTGCCAGTTCCTGAACCAGGTTCAATACCCACCAAATGGCCCTCCAATTACTGCAGAGTACATCCCTGGAGGTCCCAAGGTACTGCCAGGTGTGACTCTAGAGGTCCTCAGCATTATGGGGTCACCATGTAATCCTGTAAAGCCTAAGCAGCATCACATCGATGGGGCCTTGCATCTAACCATTGGCCTGGTTGGAAGAATTGCTAGTGGGGCCCCTGGCTCTCTTGAGCATGACTTGGGAACAATCCCCAACTTCCTATTTCATCATAATTTGCTTTCTCTGATTAGTAATGAGCTTGATGAACTTTTTTTTCAATAATAAAGCTTTATTGGAAAGTAGAAGGGAAAGACACTTCTCAGCCAGAGAATTTACTATAGGACTAAGTTAAGCTTAAGTGTCTTTTTTAGATGCCTATGAATCTTTTATTTTTTTCTTTTGTGGAAATAATAACAAATATGTATCCCTTAAATTATGACTTATGTACAAGATATATTACAATCATGAACATGTTTCATTCCTACAATATGTATCTATTTACAAGTATCTTTTGAAGTACCTACTATCTGCAAAATCGTAGAGAGCCACCATGAATATATGAGTGAAAAGTAAATAGTACCAAGATTATTCTCTCAATGGGCTTCATATTCTAGTATGAGTGGGTACTGGGGGTGGGGATGGACACCGGAAATATAAAATCTGTCCATTATGTGCTTTTAGGAAATTTGGTTTCAGTCTGAGCCATTTTTTATCAGCAAACCTCCGTTTCTGCATTTGTATAAAGGATGTAGTAATAGTTTCTTTCAGTAAGTGTTTATTAAATATATTTGAAAAACTTTGACACGGTGCCTGAAAATTAATACAGATTCAGAAAATGCTCATGGAAACAGTAATAGCAGTATTATTGTTTTAACCTCTCTTGTTCTTTTTTACACTCCATTCTTTCGGTAAGAGATGCTGGAGTCTAAGTTTAAATATGTGTTGACTTTGTTGCAGCATCGGCTCTCATCTGGGTGTCAACCTACTGTTGTGTCTTCTGCAACAAGATGAATGACTTTGGCTAATTTTGACATGTTTTCTTTTCAAGCTTCTTAATCCCCAAGCAGCAAGAGCCTGAGAACATGCTCTTTTTTTGGAAAACAGCATCATGTGGAGAAATCAAAAATGTGGGAAAATCTGTAGGAATGTTTTCTATAATTCAGGGCTGTGATCTGTGAATGTACATGTTACCTCAGTGAAGCTTGTAAAGCCTGCTGTATGCAAGGCACTGAGCACAGGAAATGCATATGATCTTATAAATCACTGGAACAATTATTTGTCTTCTTTCTTAGATAATGATGTTGAAAATGATCTTCAATCAGACATCAGTTGAGCACTGTAAGATGCAGACAGAAAAGCAGACAGAATGCAACTTCTTCCTAATAGCTGTTCGCCTAGCTTCATTGAACCAGATCTTGGATCCCTGGGTTTATCTGCTGCTAAGAAAGATCCTTCTTCGGAAGTTTTGCCAGGTAGCAAATGCTGTCTCCAGCTGCTCCAGTGATGGACAGAAAGGGCAGCCTATCTCATTAACCCATGAAATAATACAGACAGGAGCATGAGAGAACACTTGCATAGCCAACTTGCATGTTCACAGCTTTTGGCAACAAATAGCCTAAACCATACTGTGAATTGAGACATGTCTGGCATGCCACTGATTATGCATTCAAGTGGATCTTTTGCTATAAGACGAAAGAGTCTTAGTATAAATAATCCCCTATGTGCCAAAAGTATTAAAACACAAAGGAAAATACATTAATGATAGTCTAGTGTTGTGGGGGCGGGCAGGGGGGGAGTGGCTGTCTCTATTATTTGTAGCAAATATGTGGGTATTTGTGGATAAAAATTTTTGTAAATTATTTTGATCTTTGTGGTGTGCAATGGAGAGTGTTACTGTTCCAGTATATTAAGTATGGGGGGATTTAGTGAATTGGCCAGGGAAGACAAAGCAATGGTTTGTTCTTGTTCAAAGTTCTTAGTGTTTTATGTTCTCTTTCACTCCTTTTCTCTCTCCCTAAATGTCATTTTCTTTCCCCTTACATTCTCCAAAATGTTGAAATAGAATTTTAAAATATGTACATGGAACCAGGGGGTTAACTCAAAGCATGAGAGTATTTATTTTTCATGTGGGGGACATAAATTCAATTATTGAAACCACATGGTTACCCAAGCACCACAATGAATAATCCCTGAGCACCAAGACAGTAGTCCCATAGCACTGGTGGGTGTGACCCCAAAATAATGACAACAAAAAGTACAATGTATTCACAGCAATTGGTACTGGTACTATTCAAATACTTGCCAGTGTATGAATCCGTTGTTGCTAATCTTAGAAAGTGAAGTTTATGAAATTTGACATTTGGTTGAGTTGGTAGTTAAATTTACTGATAACCAGTTTCATTTACTTCAAATATGGCAGAATTTGTGCCTAAATTGCTAAATGTTCTTCTTTTGGACACATTTTGAATTTCTACAAACCTAGGAGATTTGTAAAATTGATCTTGATACTTAGTGAACTGGGTTTTCAGAATTCTGTTTGAGTTCTAAATGTATATTTGTTTCTCTCTCACGAGCGCGTGCTCTCTCTCTTGTTATGTGTGTGTGTAAATATGTATAATTATATTTCATGATCTCTTCCACCCAGACCATTCTCCAGTCTTACGGATATTTAAATACTATGACTCTAAGACAAATAAGTATTTACAAGTTTATATAAAAATTTTCCATAGTTTGGCCTATTTATAGGATAAGAAAAGTAAGAATATTGACCTCCCCCAAGTCCTTTCTCTGTCCTCCTTTTCTCTCAAAATAGCTCCAGCTAAATATTTATTATTAAAATGTTTTCCTTCCAGTCTTTATGTATACAAATCTTGATAGCTCAACTTGATATCTTTGGGGCACAAGTAATTATTATAATAAGTTTTGAGAATTTCACTTTTTAAAAACATCAGCCCAACAAATACTGCACTCATTTAACTTAGACCTACACAAAAGATTCTCTGTGTTCTTTGGAGCATTCATTTTACAATTTCACTAACATTTTCTTGTGAAGATTTTTTTACTAGCAGTTAGTTAACTGCTTTCTCAATAAAAAAGAAGCCCTTTCAATTTATTTATATTTATAAAAATTATATTTGTTTTTGTGTTTAGTAGACATTTAGAATAGAATTAATTTTTATGATACAATCTATTTATGAGGTTAATAGTATACTTGATTATATCAATAAATTTTAATGGCCATGTCAAATTGCGTGTAAAGACAAGATTTATTAATAATGCTTATATATTTCATGATGTTATCATACTATAGGTTTTGATGAAAAACTTATAGTAAGGTCCTATTATAAGATACCTATGTGCCAATTATAGGACTAAATTATACCACTGGTCACCTCATTGGGGCACGACATAAAACCACCTTCTCTAAGTGCTCTTAAGTGATCTAATAATAAAGAGGTTTTACCTCATGAGTGGTCTTTGGCAGTTGATAATAATCAGACTATACAGAATGTAGCACATAGTGGTGTGAGTATAATTGGTTATTCCTTTCAGTACTTAGTCTAGCACTTGGACTATAGGAAATGTTCAATAAATATTTGTTCAGTGAATCATAAATATCTGCACGAACCGTGTACATACTGGTGAGGCATCCCGCTTCTAGTTGAAGTGCCTCATACCGTTACAAGTCCATCAAGCTGATAAATTTAATGATCTTATTTAATTGTAAAAGTACAAACTTGTCTTCAAATGTGTAGTGTCATATTGCTGTAGAACAGAGTGCTTATTTGTATCAATAATTTAAAAGACTGACACATCCTACTGGTAATGGAAATTACTATTCATGAAATACCACTTTCTATCAAACCACAGACATTCATAAATACAAGATAGTCTGAAACTTATCCTTAATTACAAAATAAATTTCTGCCCGTGGATAAATAGTAGGAGTGGAAAATTGCAGGTTTCTTTTTAAAAAAAATAACTATTACTATGCATGGGAGGTGGAAGAATTATGTGGGTAACCTATATGTTTTGTTATCAAGATAGTTATTCTTTTTAGTACAGGGGAAATATGATGCAAAAAGGAATATCCAAATAATGTCAATGTTTGGATGATAGTTGAGGTTACATTTTAAAGATGTTGTTGAGAGGTCTCAAATGTGCTGAGGATGGAAAACTAAAGTCACTGCGGAATAATATGTATATTTCCAAGTTTAAATTCATTGGCACTTAAGTTCACTTGCATATGCTTGATTTATCCATGCATTTATTCTAGTAGAAAAAAATACATGCATAGATTACAAGCATGCACTTCAATGCGTTGGTTAATACTTAGTGACTGGACTGGAGAAACATTTATCAAGCTTATGAAAGGAAACACTTCACGCCCCCGTCAAACACTGCCATGAAAAGCCCCCCGAGGCCTCTGAACAGAGCAAGGGCTAATGCTGGGTATGGGTCTAGTGATTCCCTGAACAATGCTGGAAGTGACCCCTACAAAAGTAACAAATTGAAAGAAAAAAGAAGAGCAAGACCTAGGAAAATACATGTAAAGAAGCAAGAGAGTGCAATGTAGAAACATCTATACGTAATTTGCTATTGTTGGAACCGGAGTGGTAGTACAGTGGGGAGGGTGTTTGCCTTGCATGTAGCTGACCTGGGTTCAATCCCAAGCATCCCACAGGATCTCCTGAGCATTGCCAGAAGTAATTCCTGCGTGCAGAGCCAGGAGTAACCCATGAGAATTGCCAAGTATAACCCAAAAAGGTCAAAAATATGCTACTGTAGATTTTGCCAAACAGTACTAGTTTTCCTTATAGTGAATTTATATGCCCTATCATAGAAAAGTATAATAATGTACTGCTAATAATATATTAATCAATAAAAACATTATTTTTTTTCAGTGAAACATGTATAATGGGCTAATGGGCATCTTTAAAATATTTCAGACTGGAGGAATATACTGTTTTCTTAAATTTGCCAAACTTACTTAACATTGTGCATCAAACAATTTTAGTTAAATGTGGTTAATCATGCCAGATTTAAATGAGTATGAACCCAAAAGAATACATAGATGTTTTCTTAGCCCTTCTCTCTCTTAAACATGTTCCAGAATAAAACTTCAGAACTTCATGTAACAGTTATCTTTATTCAAAGACCTTTGGCAACACTGGCATTGAGTTATAAACAAATTAAACACTAGCAAAAAACTAAAAAAGTGACCAGTCTATGACATTATTTAATACTAGATTTTCAAGCAAATTTGGCCTTTTATTTATTTAATACCTTTTATCTTTTTGCAATCAACTTTTAGTCTCCCCTATGTTAACATCATTTAATAGTTCTTTTATGTTTTATTAAATCAGAGGCAGAAAATAAAAAAATTTTGTTCTTTGGAAATTTAGAAACATACTGTCTTCTTATTTTCACATTTAAGAAGCCTTCTTTTTAATTTTTTATTTTTGGATTTTTGGGTCACACCCAGGAGATGCACAGGGGTTACTCCTGGCTCATGCACTCAGGAATTACTCCTGGCGGTGCTCGGGGGACCATATAGGATGCTGGGAATCAAACCCAGGTTGGCCGAGTGCAAGGCAACTGCCCTACCCTCTGTGCTATCGATCCAGCACACTGGTTTTTTTTTTTGTTTGTTTTTAATACATAGGATCTTCAAAGATGAGTGATACAGAGAGATCACAGAGTACTTATTACAAACCAATTAAAAGTATGGAATAGTTAAATTTTCTATGTTTTACTTTTGTATCTACCTTAAAAACTTTAGGCCAACAATACACCACTTCTTTAAAGTTGTTTGTTTATTTGTAGTATTACTGGTTTTGTGCTTGTATATATCTCAAAGTATACTAAAACCCAGGTTTAAATAAATGTACAGAATTATGTAATGAATGGTATTGTATCATATTCAAACTGAGAATACATAATACTGTGGCTAATTTCAAGAACTGTTTCTGAGTACCAGTAAAATGCAAATAAGAGGTTTTATATATTTGTGATATTCCATAAAAGTGTGGTAGAACCTATTTAAAGCACTTAAAAATAAATTTAAACTCACATATGCATTTATTTAAAAAGTATTATTACCTAAGTACTCTAAGACAATAGATATAGATTACATGAAGTTTGAAACAAAATCAAGGAAGCATTTTAAAATTAAACTCCATTTTATTGATATCATTGCTATAGATACGAATATTCAATGCTCAAAATCATACTCATCTGGATTATTCTCACCCCAAATATTTCAATTAATTATTAATAATTAATTTGTGTCTATGGACAGCAGATAAAATTTAAAATATACAAATTAAACACTCTGACAAAACACTAATAAACTGACCAGTCTGTGACATCATTTTAATATTAGATTTTCCAAGCACATTTGGCCTTTTATTTGCTTAATACCTTGTATATGTTTCTCTGTCTTTTCAACTCAGCATCCATCCTTACACACTTACTTACATACGCTGTTGTCTTCTCTAAACACTTTTTTTAAAATTGAGTTTCCTTTGACTTTTACTGAGAAAAGTAAGAGAAGAAAGTAAAACTTGATCTATCTATGACGTGTTTTAAAAATCTAGACTCAAGTCTATTTGACGAGATCAGTTTTCATTTTCAAAGCAAACGGAAAAGTACTGGAGTTAGGAGACAGAGACATACATAGTACAGTGTTTGCCATGCAGATGACTAACCTGGGTTCAATCCCCAACATCCCACATGATCATCAAAGCACTTCCAGGAGTTAATCCCTGAGTTCAGAGCCAGGAATAAGCCCCGTAAATAGTCAAGTGTGACCCCGAAGCAGAAAAATACCATCAAACACTAACATTTCCTTTCTCTCTTGCCATCAGTTTTCTATTCTTTAGAGCAACAAAAAGCACACAGAATCTTTATTTTTTATATTGCTTTTTGTATAATTACTAAGATTAGAGCTCTTTTTCAAGAAAAGATGTATGAAAATTGAATTTTAAATCATTATACCATAAATCAAGTTCATATTGATTCTTTATAAATACAATTTATATGCATAACTTGTTTTTAAATATAAATCAGATATTTTCTTTGTTAATAAAATTATTTTCAAAATGTTGTGTCAGTTTTATATCCTAAGAAACCCAAATATCAACTGGATTACATAATTTTCATTAGGAATGAGACTGTTCCCACAGTCCCTTGCCTTCAACCTGTTTACTTTCTCACAGAGAGAAAGTAACAGAAATATTTACTGTGAGGAAAGTCTCGTAGGAGAAAGAATAGCTTTGTATTTCTAATGTGCCAGTTTCTGAAAAATTGAAATGGATCTGGCTTATGTCTTAATGTCCGCTTTGGTGAAAAATTTTATGATGGGAGTAAAGACAGAAAAGAAAGAAATCACCATTAGGAAGAAAACACTCTCTTCATGTCTTATGAGGAGTTTTGAAGGTGATTCCACTACTAATGTGCATTTTAAACATGCAGCTCTTAAATTTATTTTTCAGTTGCTTCAGAATTAGAATATCTTGGCTTTTTAATTAAAACAATTCAGATAGTCCAAAGATAGCCAACTGCTAGAATTTATGTTATTTGAAAGTTTTTTTAAACAATTTTTGCTGTAGACATCCAAGTGATCAAGTTAAGCAGAGAATAAAATGAATATGACTCACTTGGTATATTTCAATGTCTTTTCAATGTCTGAAGGGACATTTATTTAGAGTAGGCATGGAGGATGAGATAGAGCATATAGAGAAAGATACAGAGAAAAACTTATACATCCCCAACTTGTTAAAATTCTTCTTCTGTGGAAACGCAGTAACTTTGTGCACCAAAACCATAAATGTTAACATTCTTCTTACTTGTTGCCTTCACTATAATAAAACTTTCGAAAATAAAAATCCAAGAACTAAATTAATCTTTTAGAGCTTCTACAGAAGTAAAGAGAGGAAGCAGTTGTATTTATCTTCACACCCCTAAGCATCATAGGATGAAGCAGTGACCAGTGTTACCTGTAAAAGTAGGTGTTACGTTCACTTGCCTCTGACTGCTTTTTCCTTCCAGTCCCCATTCATATATATATTTATATGTGAAATTCTTCACCCTCTCCTTCTTTTATCGAATGCTCTGTTCAAGCATCAAATAGAACATTTTTTAAAGCAAACACATTTAAAATAGGAACTAATTAACTTAATCTCTTCTCACAAAAGAATGTAAGTACTATCTACATAGGCTAAGTATGAAGTGAAATCAGCAGCACTTTAATCAATAGTGTAAAACTCAGCATATGTTTCCCTGCCTTTTCAATTCCGCATCCTTCCTGACACACTTACTTAAGTATGCTATTGTCACCTCTATGAAAATATGTTGGGGTGTTATTTTAAATATACTTAAACATGTCTTACCTACTATGTTATAAAGGTTGGTCAGTTCGCAATATTGTGATGACAAAAAGAGACTATGAAAAGTACATCAGAATTTTGATGGAGGTCAAGTCATAGTCTGTGTATTTAATAAATGTATGTTATTTATACTGTGTTTGTCAATGGAAAATAAAGCTGAATGTTCTGAAATGTCCCTGTCTTTTTGTCCTGATGCCAACTAATGTCAGGAATATTTTACTTATAATTGTATCAGATATTTTGCTGAAAGCCTATTTTGACATAATTTGTCAAAATAACAGCACAATGGAATGCATTATTATACTCTCTGAAACAATTAAATAATTTTGTTCTATATGCTGTAATTATTGACAGTGCAAATTACCATTAATTTGGTAGAAATGCAAGAGGTGCTTTTTCCCATTTCAACATGATGCATTTTTGTGTTATAATCCCAGAATTTTTGTTCTAAATACATATTCATTTATAATATGTTCCAAATTTAGGTCACTTAAAATTTGAATCCCAGTGTAACCTGCAGGCCTCCAATATAAGGAATTGCCCTGGCTTATGGTTGGACCTTGTAGGGTAGAAATATATGAATGTGTGCATTCTGTGGAATGTAGACTGCAAAGCCACACTCATGAAAGTTAGCATATTGAGCTACTCTCACTCTTTAAAAAAGACATGAAGGGAAAACTTTATCTTCAGCTCCTCCCATAGGATTCTAGACTTTTCCCCCAGCCAAAATCCCCAACACTGCTCCAGGTCTTATGGTGCACAAAGGCTTTGTTTGTGGCATTTCAGGTAATGATTACTCTGGCTACCTCCTGACAGACCATGAATTTCAAACACAATAACAGTGAACCAGCATACCATGAAAAAATATGGCGCTTCCCAAAGGACCTGGGGTCTTGACATCTTTCCATAACATTGGAGGCTAATGTGGATTTTGGGCATCTCTTTTCAGGAATTGAGCCAGTCAACTTATTTCTTCCTTTCACTTGCTTGTTTCATATCAAACATTCTATAGATGCTAAAACACAGGATTAAAAACTAGCTCTCAATGAATTTCTAATCTAACAGGGGAAAAGGAAGTAATTTGATAAAAGCTGCAATTAGAGCAACTACATGAGAACATATGGAGGAAGTAATGCTAATGTAGAAAATTGTTTCTGTAGGAAGTGACATTAGTTTTTCACTTTAGAGAAAGGAATAGGTGATAACTGAAAAGAGGAGAGCATTTGGGGATTTTCCACTTCCACTCCACATGTCCCAAAGAGGTACAGTTTTGAATGCAGTCAGTCAGTCATTACTGTGTCTGGTCACCCTGTGATATATGTAGGTCCAAACAACACTCTTCCAGGCCCTCTCTCCCCACCTTCTCAACCCCTACCACATACTTTATGGTGTCCATAGGCTTCCATATAGTGTCTGCTAACCCTGTGATATTTATAGGTCCAAACTGTTCTATAGTCTCTCAGATTGAGCAAAAGTGTCATGGCTTTAGGCAGAATTTCACAACCTAGGCATTTGGGTCAGATAGTTCTTTGTTTTAAGGGAATGCCCTATGCATTTTAGGCTAGTTGGCAACATCTCTGATCTGTACCCACTAGATGCCAATAATGAATTCCTAGTAGTGCAAAGAAAAAAAAAAGAAGTTCCCCAAATTTCCAAATGCATCACAGCTGATATATTGACTCGCAGACAACACCTTCCTTAGGGCAAAATCCGGGGCCTCCAAAAGGATTTGTGTCTGGAGTTCACAGAACAAGAACATCTGAATCTTGGCTCTAATAGGCACTATTCTGGCATTTCCTAAGGCCACTGGCACAAAAATGCCATTTTTGTGTCTGACTGCACAAAAATGTGGCACTACCACTCCAACAATACTAGGATCACCACAGTCCCTGATCCACTTCCGTAATCACATAGACTTATTCACAGACAAGGAGGTACAGTTTCTCAGAAAGTATCATCTTTCTATTGATGCCTCCAATCCCTATTTTGTTCTTGATAAGAGGCCCTAGGGTTATATGTCTCTCAAAGGAATCTCTAAGAGAATGAGTCTATTTCTCCCAGAAGCTCTAAACAAATCTGTTCAAATTTCTCTTAATTAAGTTCACATTTCCAGATAGGTGCCTTAATAAGAGAGAAGTAATTTACCAAACTTTAAGTGGTATTTTTACATGACTGGTCTGTGGAACAGAGCAGAAGCTAATTTCTTTAATCTAAAAGGTAATTTTTAATCAAGCAGCAGTCAACATTTAGACAAATGTCTTTTTATTGGCCTGATTTTCCTGAGTTTCTGATGGTCTTCAATACCTCAGGTTAAACTGGTTTCTAGGACTGACACTAAACCTCAGTTTAAGAACTTGAATTTGCATAAAAAATGTAAAAGTCTAAGTATGATCAAAAAAATAATAAAACTGTAACAAAGGTACTTATTAGTCTATAGTAAATGTCTGAGGTCAAGTAAGAAAGAAGTCTAGGTAATCAATAACTGCCCAATATTATGCATTTTTTACAAGAATAAAATATGCAAGTTTGCTTGAGTCTGATTTTGGAAAAAAAAAGAATTCTGAAACCATTGTCATTAATTGAGTTCCTTAAAAATTAGATTTAACTAGAATGTACTGTGTAGAACACTGATTCTAAATTATCTTGAGGTCAGAGACCTTTCTGATTATCTGATGAAAAATGTGGATCACAGCCACACAATTTAGCTCCACAACTAGAAAATTTTTATACAGTGTCAGAAGAGACTACATAGTCTTCCTGAAGTTTGTCTATAGACATTCTGGAAATTTATAGATAATGTTTAATTATTCATACTTTAAGAAAGTCTTTTTGATTTAAGGAAACTCACACGTTTCCATATTTGGTTAGAAAACTAAAATCTAAAACTAAGTTCATGTATGTGAATGCCAACATTTCTTGATACCTCATTATAAGCCCATAATAGTAAATCAACATAATAGCCAGTGGAATTGTTAAAAAGAACTGCAATCACTTTTATTTTCATTACCTTCCTGTGAAGAAAAGAACACGAGTCCAACAAGAAGAATGTATTGTTTAATAGTGAGTAATATGGTATTTTCTTCACCAAATCCAAGTGGAAAGTGAAAGGACCATTTTTTAAAATTACGCTATCCACACAAGTATTTGTCTTACAACTACCTGCTTGTTTTAATTTTGTCTTGTGCAGACCTAGCAGGAGAAATTTGAAAGGAAGCAATTTAAAAGTCAATTAAAAAAATTGCCCCATCTTTGAAAATGCAATTTCTTGCACGCAAAAAGCTAAGTCATAGCATGTTACTTTCTGTTATGTTAACTTTGTTATGCTGCATGTCCACATAAATGTGTTTATATTATGTTTGTTGGTGTGCATCTTTGCATTACTATTTAGAATCAAAGCAGCAAGCATGATTTTATTGATTGAATCTTGCAGTGAAAATGCAAGGTGTATGCTTACAGATCTTCTTACAGATGTAAAATTAATGATGCTTTAAGCCATCCCTTAAAGATGTTAGTAGAACGCTTTATTGATGGTTTAAAATTATACTTCTCTTGAGGGTGTCTTTAGTGTTTATATTCATTAGATCTCAATTGTGTACATTTCTGCTTAAATGTTATATTTTTAATCACAATATAATGAAGTCCCTTTAAAAATCCGAATAGGGGCTGGAGTGATAGTACAGCGGGTAGGGTGTTTGCCTTGCATGCAGCCGACCCAGGTTAAATTCCCAGCATCCCATTTGGTACCAGCACCTCCAGGAGTAATTCCTGAGTGTAGAGCCATGAGTAACCCCTGAGCATCGCTGGGTGTGACCCAAAAGGCAAAATTTTTAAAAATCCAAATAATACTAAAAGGCTTATTAGAAATTTTATCCTCATCCTAATACACTCCCCGCCAACTACTTTGTGCTCCAAATATTACCACTTTCATTTCCCCTTCAAATTTCTAACATGAATCATCATATTCAAAAATATATATATAAATGTATATAAGTATATATATTTCTATCCTTTGCATTAACTTTAGATGATATATATTAATTTTCAATTTTTCTGAATTTTTCTCATTTTTTTACCCATCCTCCCATGATACTTATAATACAATTGTTATCAAGTCAATATTTTGATGACATTGTTTTGTGCAGACTGAAGTCAGTAAAGAATACTGCTGTGTTTCCTCTTTTAGACATACTTTACTTTTTTCTGGAGTTAAGAAAATATCAAGTTAAATTTGATTGGTTTTCTCTGTGTCAATGACCAAATCTTAACAGTTTCCCAAGTGCTCAAACTTATATGTTAATCTCTGTCTCTTAAGGGTAAAATACTTTCCTTGCTTTCTCCACTAGTCATCCTTTTGCTTCTTTATTAACTTTTTTTCTAGATTCCAGGTCTTTCTTTTTCTTGAATTTTTCATGCATTTTGACTACATCTACTTTAGAGTGAGATTTCAATAAAGTAGGAACTGACTCTTAGACCAGACAATGGCTTTAAATAAACCCAAATAATAAATAATATAATAATAGTGCTGGATATTATTTTATGAGCATCTATACACATGGCATTAAATTCTCATACTGTCATAGCAAAGAAGAAGTTATTATGACCACGTTCCTGATAAGACTGAGGCTTAGGAAAAGTAAATCTTTGGGGCAAGTCCTTAGAATAAGCAAGATATGAAATTTGGGTTCCAAATGTGATCTTTGGTTAGAATGTAATCCACAAACAAATAATGATTTCTGATTATTTTCTTAAGATTCAACTATATTTATACTTTTGAGGCTATTTCCTGGATCCATAAATAGATAGATTTTGACTTAGTGATGATGCCCATGTATCTTCAAACAGGAACCATCTTGGACCATTGTTTTTCCAATTTCCAGTGAATCCAGTTATACTGGATTCAGTAATTTCTGAATGTTTGGGTGTCTAGTCTTGGTATGTGTAGACTACTGCAAGCATTCAATCCCATCCCTGTTAGATGCAGGTCCAGTTTTGCAGCTGAGAAAAATCTTACCACCTGGTAGCAGATAATGGCACAGGAAAACTGTGCTTCCACTTCCCATCTAGACCTGTGGGCTTTCCTGAAAGTTAGAAGTTTGTCATGATTTGAGTTATTAGGTTTTCAATCTTTTTTGGGTTTCTTCTTGTTCTAACCCTCTCCTGCTAGGAAAGTAACTGAAAATGCAGTGCGAAAGTTTCTTTTGCTTCTTAGTGATAAGGGATTTCTGAGCAGGTACCAATAAACTTAATACAGGAAAAGGAAAAGAAAGGTCCTCTGTCAGTAGTGGAACTTCTATGTTGCCCCCCTCAATGCACCACCCCCAGCCCCGCACTTCTTCCCATGAAGTACACTGCAATTTCAGAAGGAACAATTGCAATTTCAGACATTCTCTTTGAGAAACCCAAAAGCCACCTTTTCCTGGTTTGAGTTTTCATTTTTTTGTGTTGCTAGTAGGCAAAAATCTCTTTGAAATTATCTGACCTTTGAGTTGGTCTCCAATTTTCACTTAAACCAACTGTTCCGATTTTTCACAGAACTGGTTTGATTGATTAGAACACTGCAGAACATTTTTCTCAAGGAAACAATCTTAGCGTATCCAAAATTAGAACTCAGAAATAAATTAATATCACAACCCACCCAGAGCCGTAGAACAGAGGCAGGCTGGAGTTCACTTTTACTATAATTTTGAATGTGATCTCTACTGTGAATACAATCTCAGTAATAGTGAACAATTCTTAGGCACCTCATGCGCTTATTAACTTTTACTTATGATAGGCTCATCCCAGTTAACATATTAATCTTTATTTGAATTTTTTATTAACCTAGGATTAATGAAATTAAATCAAATGAGTGTCTGCTGAGAGAACACATTTGAAAGATAAATGTATTACTCTCAGCCCACTTCTATGTAATTTGCATGAGAATTCTTCATAATGGCTTGTTATTAGTAATATTTTTTAAATAATGCAATTTATGGACTTGATTGCATGAAACTAAGTTAAAATAAGAAAACATATTCAGGAATGAAAATGGAATGATTTGAATGACTAGAAATTCTAATGGAATTTTTTAAGTTTCTTAGTGAAAATACAGTTAATACAGTTCTTTCTTTGGATGAAGAACTATTCACTCCAATGAAGAGGATCTTTCTCATTTGCCAAATTGCATTTGGAAGAGAGAGGAAGGGATATCCTTGAGATCAAGAGGCACCCTTAACTGATTCACCATTCTCAACTTCCTGCCTCTAGGAACCAGAGAACAATTTGTTCTCTGTTTCTATGAGGTTTTTATTATTATTATTATTATTATTATTATTATACATATAAGTAAAATCACACAATATTGGTCTTTGATTTATTATACTTAGTAACATAACCTCAAGTTTCATTCATATGGCCACAAATAGCAATATTTTCATGTTTTGTGACTGAATAATTTTCTAGTCATACATACATATGTACATATATATTCACATATTCCTTATCTGTCAATCGATACCTAGGTAGATTCTAGGCCTTGATTATTGTGAGGAGTAAACTTGCAATAAGTATGGAAGTACATTAATATCTTTGAGATAGGGATGATTTTATTTCCTTCAGATATATAGTTGGAACTGGAATTGTTACATCAGATGGTAGATCTGATTTTGCATTTTTTGAGAAACCAAAAGAGGTATTTTAAAATATCACTGAAATCAAGTCCTTAAATGGAATTTAGAAAGAGAAGTGACTCTCTAGATGACAATTTTTAACTAAAAAGCAGCCAAAAGAGTCTAGTCAAACAGCTCCATGCTTTCTCACCACTATCTGATATATTCATGCCCTTGCCACCTTAATTTCCTTGTCTGTAAAGAACTGTGACAATAATAATAATGTATAGTTTCTAGGGCACTTTTAAATATTAAACAAAAGATGATGCATGCGAACCTTTTCTTACACACGTAAGACTCCCCCATCACTGTCATTTTTATCATCATCTCATGTGAAAAAATTCTCATAGATTTATGATTGTAATAGGCAGAAAATAATTTGGGGGGTATTTTTTAGTCATTTACTTTTGCCTTAGCAGTAAAATCACTACAAAATAGAGCTACCCAAGAATCTTTGGACTGTGATGCATTTGGGGAAAACACAATTAAAAAGACATTATATAGCTTTAAACTAGAAGTGACTTTTTCCTTCTTAGTACTTGAATTCAAAACAATAACAACTTAGTTTCTGAGGGAGCCATTATTTTTCTAATGATGGCTATGTCTCCAAGTAAAAAATGTTAGACAATTTTTTAAACTTTAGCTAAATTATGGTCACTAAATGAATAATTGGCTGGCCTATATAATCAGACTCATTTATTTAATAAGATTAGGCCACGTAAATCTAGGTTCTGGAAATTTATGATTTAAGAGTGTCTAATTTTTTAAAGTGAATCAATTTTTGTTCACGATGTATCAGACTTAAATATTTCCAAAGTATAAAATCACTTTTTTTCTATTTTAATTAGATGACATACTGTATAAAATTTACAGTAAAAAATGAACATCCAATAAAAATTCCCTGTACTCCACCAAAGTTAACCATTGTAAAATTTTTGCTTATTATCTTTTCAAAACTTGGATGTCTGTAAAATCTGTGGGGAGATTCTCTCAAATATCTGAAATAGTTATTCCAAATGCCTGCAAGGGTGCAAAAGAACTTACAGGAAGAGAAAGACATTTTGGCTTAATCTTAAGAGCAGCCAAATCATTGTTGTCAAAAATTTAAAAGCCTATCATTGCCAATCTTCAAGAAAAAAAATGGAAATCATTGCCAAGTTTGCCATGGAAGGAGAAAACGCAAGTGTCTTCTTTAAGGCTTCTCCCAATTCAGAATCCCATGATTCTATATATAAAGCAGACTTAAAATGACCA
Organism: Sorex araneus; assembly: GCF_027595985.1. Lineage (NCBI taxonomy): Eukaryota > Metazoa > Chordata > Mammalia > Eulipotyphla > Soricidae > Sorex > Sorex araneus. Next base: position 59,805,254 of record NC_073306.1, on the reverse strand, counting down.
CAGTGTTTGAAATGACTTAAGGGAAAGATATTTGTCTAAATTTAGCAGTTGAATCGAGTGCTCAGTCTGAGCTGTTCTTGAACCTTCTCCTTCCTTCCTTCCTTCCTTCCTTCCTTCCTTCCTTCCTTCCTTCCTTCCTTCCTTCCTTCCTTCCTTCCTTCCTTCCTTCCTTCCTTCCTTCCTCCCTCCCTCCCTCCCTCCCTCCCTTCCTTCCTTCCTCCCTCCCTCCCTTCCTTCCTTCCTTCCTTCCTTCCTTCCTTCCTTCCTTCCTTCCTTCCTTCCTTCCTTCCTTCCTCCCTTCCTCCCTTCCTCCCTTGCTTTCTTCCCTTTCCACTTTTTTTGGGACACAACAGATGATACTCATGGTTTTCTCCTGGCTCTGTGCTCAGGGATCAGTCCCTGCAGTGCTCAGGTGATCATATGCAGTGCTAGGGATCAAACCAGGATCTGTCACATGTAAGGCAAGTGCCTTAATATCTGTACTATCTCTTTTTTTTTTTTTGGCTTTTTGGGTCGCACCCAGTGATGCACAGGGGTTACTCCCAGCTCTGCACTCAGGAATTATTCCTGGCGGTGCTGAGAGACCCTATGGGATGCTGGAAATCGAACCTTTGTTGGCCATGTGCTAAGCAAACATCCTACACGCTGTGCTATCACTTCAGCCCCTCTGTACTGCCTCTTGAGCCCTCTGAGTTGGTTTTTAAAAGGGACGTTTCACTTTAGTGCTTATGTTTGTCCAGTTAAATCAAGTCTAAAGGAAACATGCTACTTATTTATTCAACACAACCCTTAATATCTTTAGAAATAGTTACAATGTGGGCCAAAGAGATAGCACATAGTTAAAGCATTTGTCTATAGGCATTTACAAGATCCATCCCGGCACTGCATATGGTCCCCAAGCAATTTCATAAGTGACCTCTGAGCACAGAGTCGGTGAAAGCCCTAAGCAAAACTGGGTGTATTTCAGAAACCCAAAATAAAATAAACAAAAATAAAATAAATAGTTACATGCTCCTTAAATCTCAGGATTAGACGCAGACTTCCTTGTTGAGAGTATTGATATTGCAGCTTTATTTGCTGAAGACATCATTTGTGGGTGCCACTACAATGGGAAAATTTTATAATGTCACCACAGGAAGACTGCTTTCTGGAGAGTGTGTGGAGTTAAAGACATTGATTTGCATCCTTGTTCCTAATTTACTAGCTGACTGATTAAGCAGATTTTTACTCTCCTTAAAGCATTTAATCATCTATGTCTTAGAGGTAATGATACTTATATGATGGGTAAAAGGAATTAAAAGAATATATGTATGAAGTATAGTTAAAACTCAATAACTTATAGTTCATCTGAGCATTAAATAATATTTGCCTTTAAAAATATATTTATACTACATTTAGGAGTAGTATTAGATATTAATTTTAACAGCAAAATTAAACTATTGACTGACTATAATTCTTTTATACTGTTAAGACACTTTAGCATCTGTGTATTATTTGATACTGTGTATCAAAACCTTTATATAAGTAGGGAAGTACTGTTTTTATTCCCATTTCATAGATAAAATACCAAGAATAAAAGAAGGTGAGAAGAAACTTTTCTTTATGAATACCACATTGAGAGGCAATGGACAACATGGTGACATTTCTAATAATATCATGATAACATAGTTAATCATAGTGTGTATATTAAAAAGTGGCTGAAAGAGTAGATATTACTAATAAAGAAATGTTTAACTATATATGGTGATGGATATTAAATAGATTTATTGTAGTGGTAACTTTGCAATTTATAAAATATCAAACTATTATATTCTGCATAGAAACTAATATAAACTAATATTATATGTCAACTATTTAATTAAAATAAAATAACAGGTCTAGTGTTTGGACTTTGAAGCAAAACTTTGGCTTACATGTGCTTTCTATATCTGTTTTCTCATTTGGATATTTTTCTAATTTGGGCTTGAAAAATCTTTGACATTCCCCCAGTGTTCATTGTACAAAGCTTGGATATATTCATTTACTCCAAGGTCTCAGTATACTGGTTTTGCAGTTGTATATTTGCAATTAATCTGGATACACTGACAATTGAGAAAATTTTACTTAGTCGTTAAAAGTCTAGCCCAAATGACAAATGAACAATTCCTGGTTTGTTGCTTCCCTTCATACATTATTTATGTCTCTGTGATTACTTCTTACAGCATGATTTATATTATAGACATCCAAGCATATTTCTAACTTCCTTAGGCAGCTGTAAAGTCCTTGAAGGAGAATTCACAGCTTGTGAATTTTAATAGTTAGACCCTCCTGTTTTCCCCCCTTTATACTTATCCCCAGCATCAATCCAGTGAAGACTTTGAAGAGCAGGCACATGGTAGACATAGATATATTTTTTTCACATTGATTTTAATGAGCACCATGCGAATTGAACAAATTAAAAATGCAAGAATAATCAAGAAGAGGTTTTCATTAAAAAGAATAAGGATTATAGAACCCTCCCCACAATTCTTGGGGCCAGAGAGATGGTACAGTAGATAACCTTGCATGTATTCGACCTAAGTTTGAACCTTGGCTCCACAAAGATCTCCTGAGCACTGCCAGGAGTGATCCCTGAGCACAGAACAAGGAGTATGCTCTGAGCACAGCAGGATTTAGCCCCCAAACCAAAACATCAAAAAAAAAAAAACTTCCCCAAAAATCTAAATCTATAAAGCATGAATCAACAAATGGCTGTTAACTACAATCAGGGACTAAAGTGAGAGATGATGGGATCCAAATTTGGAACAAATATGTTATTCATAATCTTATTCCTTCTCAGTAAAGGTCCCATAATGCTACCAAAGAACATCAGATTGAATGGATTACTACTTTCAATGAATGCAATGCTTTTAGTCTTGAGAAGTTCCTAGGGTAATGTGGATAGAAAACTGTTTGTGTTGGTTCCTATGTCTGTGGAATGACCTTAGTTGGCAGATAGATCATTTCCCCCAAAAGATAGATGATGGTCCTTATTGTCCAGAGGGGACAGCCATGGTTAGCAGGATGTTCTGGGGTGCAGAGCTGCCTTGGCTGTGTTCTGGGCTGAGCTTTGGATCCCACATACTGACTTCTAGCCCTTTCAGCAGCACAAAAAAAAAGTGCTCTTCACACTTTATCAGTCACATCCTGATAAAGTGTGAAGAACACTTCCTTCCAAGAATTCTTTGTTCTCTGTTTTAAGAGAAATACCTTTCAGCTATATCCTTTTGATTTGCAAGCAAGCTGAACCAAGAACTAGCAATACATTTTAAGACTTAAAGCTAACACTTGAGAAAGCTTTTCAGCTTCTGGCTAGGGGCTCATAACACTAATGTCCAGTTTCCCCACCAATACCTTTTGTCACTCAGTTTGTATTCAACATCTTTTATCCCCTGTTACTGTGCAGGAATCCTTGTACCACACAGTGCAGAGCAAAATGTAGCTGAAGAGCCAAGCACTTATACCTCTCAAAAACTGAAAAAAGTCTAAAGCACACCTGAGCAGCTGCCCAAGTAATTTCTGAAGTCTCTCCTCTGAGCTCTACAGATAGAAGATATTGATCTTCCTTTCCCTAAGGCCCCAAATCACATCCTGAGTTTTTAATAATGGCATACAACAAAAAGAGAGTCTTTTTTAAAAACAAAAGTTAGCTTTTTTGTTAAGACTGGCTCACTTTTCTGTGCTTTGTGAATTTATATGAAAATGAGTATGCTGTTGAAAATCCTCTAGCTCTTTAGGTATCACAAGTTCCCCATCACAGGGGTATGTTAACCAATATTCCCTGTATATGCAAGCAGATTATGTAACAATTCAAAGATTTTTCTACGAGTTTTGCCTTGATTAGGTACATTGCCTGTGATACATTTAACTTTGGGGGGGTGGTAGAGGTGGTGACATATAACAAAACTAGTACAGTGAGAATAAAAAGAAAATTAATTAAGGATGAATGAGTTACACTTGCTTAAAGTGAAAGGTGAAGTCCTTAAGAGGCTCTCTGGTTGCTGGAATGAAATAAGTATAGTTAGTTCCAATATCCACATTCACTGTTAGAAATAGGGTTGGGGGGAGTGGATTTTTAACACTAAGTGGTCTTATATGTACTTTCATTGCAGAAAATTAAGTGGATGAAATTTATTATCAAGTATATGGGTCACTGTCACTGTCATCCCATTGTTCGTCTATTTACTCAAATGGGCACCAGTAACATCTCTATTACATTCAGTCCTGAGATTTTATCAGTCTCTCCTTACTCATCTTTCCCAATGATTGGAGGCTCTTTCAGGTTCAGGGGAATGAGACCTGTCGTTGCTATTCTTGGCATATCAAATACACCATAGGGAGCTTGCCAGTCTCTGCCATGCGGGCCGGATACTCTCAGTAACTTGCCAGGCTCTCCAAGAGGGATGGAGGAATTGAACCCAGGTCAGCCTTGTGCACGGCAAACGCCCTACCTGCTGTGCTTAAAAAAAAAAAAAGTGAAATGATGAAATGTGTTCTTATTCACCTAATTCTAACCTAACATTAATCAGTTCTGATTCTAACCTTTACACTTTCAATTAGAGTTCGAGTAAAGGAGTATTTTGAGATGTATCTCATTATGTTTCATTATGTCTGAATAATGTTACATAGGATTCTGGAGCTGGAAGAGCAGTGGAGACATTGAGTCAAGAGGATTCCAGTTGGGTTCAACAAAACTCCATTTGTAGATCTGTAGAAACTGGTGTGTATGCATATGTGTGTGTGTATTGACAATCAAAACAACATCCACAACTAGGAAAAGAGAACCAAATAAACAAAACATGAAAAAAATTAAATACATCAAATACACTGTAACACAGAATAAAATATTAATGAAATAAGAAAAAAAAACACAATAGCAGAGAAAGTTCTTCACCAGAAATTGGAACTATTGAAAAAAATCCTCACATAGACTCTGGATATGAAAGCCAGCTTAAATTAAATGAAAATAGTCAAGGAATATTCATCACAAGCAGGTTTAATTTCACAAAGGAAATAATCAGTGAAGTTGAAAGCAAAATTTCAGTAATGATTTTAAAGGAAGAGTAGAGAAATAAGATTTTTTTAAAAAAAAATCAGGAACACTCTGCAAGAACCGGCACACACCATTAAAATAGGAAAAATAAGCTTCATGGGAGTGCCAGAGGTGGTGAAAAGAGAGAATGGGAGCAAGGCATGTTCCTGTAGCAGATTGCTTTTCTATCAGTATTGGTTTAGGGTTGAAGATACAACCCCATGAACGACAAAGAAGCAGGGCAAGGAAATTCTACTTGCCACTCTGCTAAACTCGCTGGAATTGTTTTGTCATAGAATCCTCCTTCAGAGAGCTCTGTGGATTCAACTTTCATCTATGAAAGAGCTTAGCATGGTCCTGGTGTTCTGAGTGTCTGAAATTCTGGATCTCCCCCTGCTTAGGGATCCATGCTGCTGTGAAACTCCCCCTGGTGGAGAAACTGCAAGACAGGTTTCTGCAGTTGGTAGCTAGACAGAAAGTATAACCAAATTATACTTCTCAGAATTAACAAGAGGTGAATGAAGGGGAGTCAGCCTGTCATGTTGTGGCTGCTAAAATTTCTGGGATTTGGTGTCTGGTCATCACGCACAACTTCGGATGGCCTTCTTAATGAAGGACCTCACTAGATTCTTAGACTTGAGTGCCCTGAATTTTGGCCCTCTCACTGTTTGATCTGTAATCTACAATGACTTTCTACTTTGCTGTGAATGGACTACAGCTCCAACCATTCTCTCCCTATACTGCCAACACCACGGACTATTTTTGTTACCCATGTTCAAAAGCACAGGTGTGTGGATTAATCGGGCAGTCTCCAGTGATGAATGTGAGCTGCATTAAGTATTTGGTTGGTTCCTGGTTGTGATTCAAGAATATGTATTCTTGATGTGGTCTGGCACACCATGTTTTCTGCTTGTGTCTCTATATGTGAGCTATTTTATGTCTCACAAGCTATGGGGGTTTTGCCTAAGGATTATATCTATATTGCTAAAATAAAAGAAACTTGCAAATAAGTTTTGTATTAGTTTGTACCTAAACTTGACAACTTAATGTTTTTAATTACTACAATAAATGAATTACAGATTTCACATGGCCAAACTTTGACTGATGGGACTCAATGATTTTAACTTAATCTCATCTCTTAGGGAAAAATGAATGTATTTATATATATATATATATATATATATAAAGACTTAATTCTTTGCATAGCCACTTAACACATGTAATTCACACTAAATAATAAATATTATTAATTATTAGACAGTTTATAGCATTGTGATTGGTAAAGGACAAATGTCTCGAACAGTCTTACATATAATATTTATATGGCCAATCAGTGTTAAATTGAATTGACCTTCTTTATTCATTTGGTTATTTTCCTGATAGACAAAAAAGCCTTAACAGCCTCTGCTGGTACAATTGTTACTCTCATGGCAGTGTCACACTGATTCTGGCTTAATTTTATTGCACTGGATGGCTGTAGGTTATCACTATGCATAGAATGGGCCACAGGAAATAAGCTCGCTTCCTAGCTATATAAGTGTTTTGCCTCAGAGAGTTACCTCACCTGCAGTTTCTAAGGATTAAGAAATCCTCCAGAATACTGAAATGCACAACGATCAATCAAATCAACTCTGACTTGGGAAATGAGAATTGATTTATCATGAAACTCATTACTCAGTGCAATTACCATATGTATGACATTCTTCAATCTTACTTAATCATTTGTAACTATTGATTTAATAGTTTAATTGATTTAATAATGTGATTATGGATGTTTGTATCTAAGCCAATGTTTCTGTAATTTATCTTTTAAAAACTGGATAGAAAATCTTAATGAAAAACTCCATTGACTATCTCCAGTTACAAGGTCATGTCACTGGACAGTACTTAGAATTATTAATAGATTTAATTTGTCTTTAGACATTTGTGTCTAGTTTGTTCAGAACTAGAATGACATTCTCTTTAGTCATCTTGGACACTGTTTCAGTTTTCTTCCCAGTCACCTATATAATCTATTAAACCAGAAAACAAAAAACTCATGATCTTTCCAAAATGGTGACGCAGCCATGCAGAGGGGAAGATTCTGGATGATAAAGGGGAGTAGTAGTGGCAGTAAGTGAAATTTGGGTTACTTTCTATTTCTCCACTTTAAAAAAAGGTATATTTCTAGGAGATGAATGGATACATTTTTTTTCTGTAAAAGAAGTGGCATGCCACCAAATTTTGGGAACCTCCACTCTAGATGGTTTTTCTGCTTCAGGAAATGTGGAGGTCATTCAGAGGATCATCATGGTCTGCTTTGACCATTTTCCAGTGAAGTAGCCACACATGAGTGCCAGCACATTCTTGAGGCTGTGTCTATCTTTGTTTGAATCCAGGGGTTCTGTTTTTTCATTACCCTCCAGTATCTAGATATGAATCTGGGGCAGATGTTTTGGAGAAGCAAGGTCTTTGTCATCTGTTCCCGTCAGATGTTCTCCTGTCTTTCTGTCTTTTTTTTTTATTTCATTGGATCACCGTGAGATATAGTTACAAGCTTTCATGTTTGAGTTACAATCACACAATGATCAAACACTCACTCCTCCACCAGTGCACATTCTCCACCACTAATCTCCCCAGTGTACCCCCCTCCTTTCCCACCCTCCCACAGCCTTTATGGCAGACAATTTCTCCCATACTCTCTCTCTACTTTGGGGCATTATGGTTTGCAATACAGATACTGAGAGGTCATCATGTTTGGTCCTTTATCTACTTTCAGCACACACCTCCCATCTCAACCAATCCCTCCAACCTTCATTTTCTTAGTAATCCTTCTCTTTTTCAGCTGCCTTCTCTTTTCATCTCATGAGGCAGGCTTCCAGCTATGGGGCGATTTTCCTGGCCCTCATGTCTACTATTCTTTGGTGTCAGTCTCATGTTATTTTATACTCCACAAATCACAAATGAGTGCAGTCCTTCTATATCTGTCCCTCTCTTTCTGACTCATTTCACTTAGCATGGTACTCTACATGTCTATCAACTTACCAGCAAATTTTATGACTTCATCTCTCCTAAGAGCTGCATAGAATTCCACTGTGTAGATGTACTAAACTTTCTTTAACCATTTATCTATTCTTAGGCACTCATGCTGTTTCCAGATTTTGACTATTGTGAACAGTGCTTCAGTGAACATATAGGTACAGATGTCACTTCTATTGTGCTTTTTTGCACCTCCAGGATATATATTAAAGGCTTCCCTTATAGCTATCTTTTAGGAACTATGACTGGTTCTTGTTCCAGGGATAGAACTACACCCTCCTAGTTCTGACAGTCAGACAACTCCAGATGTGAAACAAACTAACCAAATTTATTGCTAATGAGCATCAAAAGGAGTATGGAGGAGAACTAATCTCTAATGCGCTTGTTGACAACAATTAATTATTCCTCCTTTAACATAGTTTACCTTTGCAGAAGCAGGGAGTGCATAAAAGATAAAGCAGGATGTGAATTAGACCAGGATGTGAATTTGACCAGGTGTGTTTGGTTATCATTAAATGTAAGGGAAAACATCCCTCCTACATATACAGTGCTTCAAAAATCAGCAATAAAATACTAACTATAGCAGATACCAAGTTAGAGAATAAAGAATTGGAGTTAGAGGATATTTGTAACACAATGCCTAATTTCAAAGAACTTGAGTCCTACCAAACAGATTGTTCATTGGCTCACCCAGAAAATATTGATTGGGTATATCGTTTGTGCCAGGTCTTAGAATATGTAATATAAAACAGCAAAAACTGATAGATATGAACCCCAGTTCCATGGAGCATATGCTCAGGTGGTATTGATAGTCACTAAATGACTAGCTATTTCCAAATATCCCCAGTTCTAGCTATAGAAAATCCTTTGCCTTTCCAATCACATAAAATAATTCAAGTACACTGCCAGTGACTTTAGGAGATTAAGTACTTCCTGAATCCGCTGTTGGTCCCAGGAGGCCTTTGCACTCTGGCTATTGCTTGACAAATCTCTGGACTACATTCCCACTGATCCTTATGGGGATTTGCTAGTCTGATTCCTGGTCAGTTGTCCTCTCTCTGCGGTATTTTACTTCCAGAACTTTTGTGAGCCTCTCATTTAATTTTCAAGGTTACACTCACATAAAATTCATTTTTATGAGTCTCTAATAGGAACTTTTAGAGCCAGAGCCATAGTACAGCAGGTAGAGCATTTGCCTTGCATGCAGCCAACCAGGGTTAGGTCCCCGGCATCCCATATGGTCCACTGAGCACTGCCAGGAGTGATTCCTGAGTGTGGAGCAAGGAGTAAGCCCTGAGCATCGCCAGGTATGGCCCAAATAAGAAAGAAAGAAAGAAAGAAATAAAGAAAGAAAGAAAGAAAGAAAGAAAGAAAGAAAGAAAGAAAGAAAGAAAGAAAGAAAGAAAGAAAGAAAGAAAGAAAGAAAGAAAGAGAGAAAGAGAGAGAGAAAGAAAGAAAGAAAGAAAGAAAGAGAGAGAGAAAGAAAGAGAGAGAGAGAGAGAGAAAGAAAGAAAGAAAGAAAGAAAGAAAGAAAGAAAGAAAGAAAGAAAGAAAGAAAGAAAGAAAGAAAGAAAGAAAGAAAGAAAGAAAGAAAGAAAGAAAAGAAAAAAAAAAGAGCTTCACAACAGCCAGGGTGATAGGGTGAGGGTGGTAAGGGGAAGTCAAAAGAACACAGTGGATCTGAAAACCAGAGATGATAATTCCTCATATTCCTTGTACTTAATCCCCTTTCAAAGCTATCCACAAGTGGATGCAATCCTTTTTAGCTCTGTTCACATGTTTCTTATATGGGGCATATCATATTCAATTCAGAGTACTCTACCTGAGTCTGGGCCCATAAATGAATATGAATCCTGGGCCCAAAAAGACTCCCCTTGCCCCAACACACACACACACACACACACACACACACACACACACACACACACACACACACACACACACACAAAGGAAGCAACGTAAACAATGTCTACACCTCAGAAATATTATTCTGTCCACATAAAGGCAGACTCTATATTAACTCATCCTTCCCAGCTTATTGGCTTCCATTTACAAAACCCAAAATTTGCATTATTTTTTTTAAAGAAACAACAATAAGAAATTTTAACTCTCCCTACATAAATTACACTGCCATCTCTATATTGCAGAAACACCCTCTCTTCTGTGTCTTGCAAGGGGAGGCCTGGAATGACATATAAGCACATAATACGGCACTCCAGTGCATGGGTCTAATATCAGAAAAATAAGAGAAGTTTTCTAAAGGAATAATTAGCAAGAGGATGTGGGTAGACAGATAGGGGAAAACATTTAGGACATAGGGAACAGTATGTACAGAATCCCTAAGGTTCCAGAAAGCACATCATTAAAGGAAGAGCAGGAAGGAAAGAATAGAATGGAATGTGAAATGTCAATAGGAGCCCTGTATGCCATGAAATAGATTTTGATTTTTGGAAGATAATGGGAAAATAGCAAGCAAGTTTATGAAGCATCTCTGGATGCGTGTTTATTTGTAATGAGATGCCATGTCATTTGTCCATTGATCTGTCACACCTGAGTGGAATAGGCAGGTTTTCTTTAACAACAACTGTGTTAAAGAAACCTATGTCATATGCTAGGCACTAAATGAGTAGGAGCATGCTTTATACTGATATTTTATCACCTGAATATTTATATATGTTGGATTTGAAAAGCTTTTTCCCAAAGGAGGGAGGACTGCTGTAGTCAGCCACAATATTTCCAAAATAGGACATAGATGGTCAAATTGTGATCATATTTCTAGAAAGTCTGTGTGACTATTCAAACTATTGAAAGTGCATCTGGTAGAAATCATTTCATAGAAGAAAAATTCTTCTTAAGCTGGTGTTAGCTACAGAGGCATGGTGATAGAAATGGCATTCAAGCCCCCAAACCCTTCTATTGCATATGACATTTCCTAAGCCCTGAGTGTTATTTTATATGCATTTTATTAAAGAATAGTGAATACTTTTTAGGCTCATCAAAACCCAGATTAATTTGTATCTGTTGTGTTACCTTTGCAGGAAGGTAGGATTTGAACTAGATCTTTTATTTTTATCTATTTGAAATCTTAGAGAAACACCTGGTAATGCTCAGAGTTTATACCTTTCTCTGAACTCAAGGATCACTCCTGGCAGGGCTTGGAAGCTGTATGGGTGCCATGGATTGAACCCGGGTAAACCACAAACAAGACAAGGTCCTTACCCACTGTCCTATTTCTTCAATCCCTGAACTAATTCTTGGGGGAAAAATTAGGCTGTGCAGATGGTTAAAAAAAAAGGAAGCACAAAGATAAATACAACAAGAGAGACAGTGTAGAGGATGAGTAAGAGGAAAATGAGTTGATTGGTTGATAGACATGGGAAAGGGGCCACTAAAGTAGAGATGATATCCCAACTCATTGCTTTATGTGACTATCTCTCCATTATTTAGTTCCTTTGGGAGATGATAAACGCAATACATCTCAGGGTACCTCAAGCAAGGAGAGGGTTTATTAAAAAAGAGCATTACAGCCTGCAGTATATATGTTAGAGGCTAAGTAAGAATCTAGAGAATCAATAATTGGGAGAAATAAGAATTTTATATTGGTCCTTCACCATCGCTGGACTGAACAATTCTCTGGTTAATCGTACACATGATACCAGTTCTTTCCCTTTAATGTCTATATGATTTCATAATTTTTATTTGTTAGAGTATATGCTTCCTCAAAGCTCTGATATTTCTGCTAACATCTTCATTTTCTCAATTCTTCAAATTTATTTTCTCAATAGAAGAAATCTCATGTTAACTCATTATTGTTTGACTGGAGATAACCTAGGTAACTGACTGGGTCATACCTTATTTTTGCATAATAAATGCAAACTTGAAATAAAACTTTATCCATTTGGATACGCTTGGGATGTACAAAGTCTTAGCATAAGTGGTATATTATTGATTCTTCAGTATGGGTTGTACACAGGAATTCTCTTGCAAGGGACTATAGGTGAGGCCAGATTAATGAATGATGCACCCAATGTAATAATACATTAATATCTTCTTTTATTGTGTATGAAGCAAGATTTTATTGAAACTTATTTAAGAAGATGTGGGGAAAGAAGCAGAAAAGTTTGTATGTTCAAGAGACAACAGAGATTTTTCCAAAACAGCAATAAGCAAGCAGAGAAGCATCAAAGCAAACCCATGAGATTCATGTTCAAAGGAGAACATAGGCTTGAAGAGCAAGCCTAAATCGATATATTTTAAGTACATACATTATGTTATTGTGTCAGGTACTTTATTTTCTATATACAGCCTCTTAATCCTATCAATCATCTATAGGTATTTGCTATCATTATCTCCATTTTACTGAGAAGAAAATTGAAACCCACCAAGTTTAAGTAGCATGGTCTAGCACACATTAAATAACTAGAGGAAAATCAGAATTATACAAAATCCATGATTGAGCATTGAGTAAACACACAAAAAGAAGGGGTCAGGGGCACCACACTGGGTACAGGACAGTGGCGCTCTATCTCTCCCGCCACCCAAGTTCGGTACTCTCCAGCCACTTCCCCCACCCTGGGGAGGTTGATGGCGATGATGAGGCAGGCGAAAGAAGGAACAAGGGCCAGGCTGGTTGGTCTCAGTTGCAGTTTATTCCAATCTCCTCTCTATACACTCTCGTCTCTCTCTCTCTGCTTTTTCCCTGAACCCCCTCTTACAGTCTCCTTAAATCCCCCAGCATGAGGGGTTAGGGCTTACACATAAGTGTGGTCACAATCAATAGGGGTAAAATTCTTTTCCTCAGGGGATGCTTCTTCTAGGACAGATTCTCTTTCAGCAGGACACTCACCCAATAGCAGAATCCCATGGGTGTGTTTCTCCTCTCCTTGTCCAACTAACATATAAGCATTCATAATATTAATATTTTGTATGGACACAGCAAGAGAGGCATTAAGCTTATAGAATTGCTCTCCTGGGGTCATCTCGATCTCAGACTAAAGTGCTCAGGCCAGATTAGTCTTTCCTATCCCTAGCAGGGTCCTACTCTCGTCATTGCTTTTGGATCATGATATGACATGTCCATGACCAAGCTCTTAACATATAGTTAAGCATTAGGCACTTTGGCCAGGCCCATCTCGATGCCAGGGTAGCACATAACTCACCTCTTGCCCTGGGTCCGTTCCATCCCTCGTCAGGACCCTGATTTTGGAGGTGCTAGGAAGTAAGGGCAGCTGAGGCTTAAGTCAAGAAAGCAGATGCCCGGGAGTGAATAATATTCAAAGCCAATTAAATCCCATGTTACAAAAGCATATTAACAACTGTCTTTCTTTGTCCATACAAAAAGGACATTGCTTTAGAGTAAACTATTCAAAAGACACGAGGAAAGGAGAAAGGCAATATTAACTTATAATACAAGTTTAGTGTCCTAGAAAGGTCTGACCTTACAAATTAACAGAGTCTGATTAGGGGAAAAGCTGATTAACTAGTTGGGGAAGAGAGCATAGACGTGGTTACAGATAGACAAAGGAATGGGAGTGACTTGGGAGCACCTTGATGGGCATGACCGATATACCTAAGTTCCTAGTGGCAAGGGGAACAGGATATACCCATGTTGTCTAGAATTGTTTAGAGATTATTACCAGATAAGCCCGAACTCTGTGGCAAGGGAGAAAGGACAAACCAATGATGTCCTACAGAGCATCTCTTTTATTCTCTGGCTAAATATGAGATTTTGAGGAGTGTATTATAGCAGAAAGTAAAGACAGAGAAATAACTTAGAGGACCAAGGACAGTGAGAGTGAATGTCTGATAAAGGAAGGCCTTAGATGCAGAATGGTAACAGAAGCATGTATTTTTCAGGAAGGAGAAAGAAAGAAGGAAAGAAAGGAAGGAAATAAGGAAGGAAGGAAAGGAAATGAAAGGAAAGGAAAGAAGGAAAGCAGGAAAGCAGGAAGGAAGGAAGGAAGGAAGGAAGGAAGGAAGGAAGGAAGGAAGGAAGGAAGGAAGGAAGGAAGGAAGGAAGGAAGGAAGGAAGGAAGGAAGAGAGAAAGAGAGAGAGAAAGAGAGAGAGAAAGGGGAAAATATCACTTGGATTTGGTGATAACTGAGAACAAAGATTTTGAAATAAACCCCCAGTGGGATGGAAAACATGCTTTCTTCATGAAAAACAATTAGTTATAAAAAGAAAAGGTTTCATAGCAGTGTGAACATGACTAATTGACCATTTGGATGTACAAATTTCTAAAGATTTTGTCAAGTTCTATAGAAGTAACTCAGATATTTCTTTCAGAGAAGTTATGCAGTCAGAAGTTTCCTGCATTCAGGTATTTTCCACAAAATATATGACCAGATTTTTAGGGCAATGAGAAACTCTTTTTTTTTCCCTTTCTTTTTTCTTTCATTTTCAGAAAGCACAGCCAACAATGCCCAAGGCTTACTCCTGGCTCTGCACTCAGGGATCACTCCTAGCAGTGCACAGAGGACCATGTAGGATACCAGGGATCAAACCCAGGTCAGCCACGTGCAAAGAAATCAACCAACCTACTGTACTATCTCTCTTAGTCCCTCATTTTTCATTTGCATAATATAGGTCAAATTTTAGAAGGAAAATTTCCCCCTCTCCCTGCATTTTATACTATTAAATAAAGATCCTGGCATGAAAGGCATTGTCACTGTTAGTGTTCAAACTTCTCAGAGTGTTCTGAGCTTGGGACAGGCATGACATCAGATGAGTCAGACAATGGACCAGGTATGGTAGAGGTGTGAGCCATATTTCAGAGGACCTAGATGCTGGAGAAACTCTTACAGCTGACAGAGCCTGTGATGGTAGCAGGCTAACATCACAGAGGAATTGGTAACATTTGACCCTTTATTCTGTGCTAGGTTTTTCACTACTAATCAGTTTATGATGTCACACTCACATTGTGTCAGATTTCAATTGGGTGTCAATTATGCCTACCCAGTTGCTCTCAGATCTGCTTAATTTTAGGTCAAAATCAAAATGTTCATTAGAGGCAGTGCTAGTATGTTTTCTCTGACTCTTGTTTATCCGATTCTATCTTTGTTTAGATTGCCCCCGCAACACCGTAACTCACTTGGTTTCCTTTTTCTCTACATTCTTAGGGCAGTCTACAGTCGTCTACACAAATGTGACAATACCAGTGTTAGTTTCATTTAAGGTCTATTCTTTACAGAAGATATTTTAATATATTAAAGGGAGACAGAGAAGTAACCCCTTTAATATCAAGACTCAAATAGAAGGATGAGTAGTGACATAGCCCAAACTATAGTGTAACTTTTGGGGACAGGAGGTCATATAGAAACAGAATCTGGAGACCACAGAGATAGTACAGGGACTAAGATACATGCCTTGCATGTGACCAACCTGCAGTTCCATCCCTGGCACCACACAGTTTACTGAGCACCACTGGGTGTGGTTTTGGAGGCCCCAGAACATTCCTGCCCCACCACCACCACCACCACCACAGGTGGCTCCTATAATTCCCCAGCACCACAGGGCCTGAGAATCTCTGGGTCCTCTGGCCCTTGCACTGAATCTATAGTATACTGGTCAAGAATTTCCCCTGGATGGGACTGGAGCGATAGCACAGTAGGTAGGGCATTTGCCTTGCACACAGTCAACCCAGGTTCATTCCCAGCATCCCACGTGGTCCCTCGAGCACCAGCAGGATTTATTCCTGAGTGCAGAGCCAGGAGTTAACCCCTGTGCATTGCTGGGTGTGACCTAAGAAGAAAAAAAAAGAGAGAGAATTTCCCCCTGGAGGCCCCTGAGCCTCTTGAACATCACGTAGGAAGTTCTCTTCTCCCCCAAAGAAACGAAAAGAAAAAAATTATAAAAACTGAATTTTTGGAGGAGAAAGCAGAGAGTGACACATGAGAGATTTTCACGTAGTTCCTACTCATTGTCCCATGGAGAGTCCTAAGAATTTTCATTACACAGGGAGAGACTGGGATCACCTTATCAGCATCTCTTAGGCAATTTGAACCTGGAGAAGAGAGCAAAGAAGAGAAGGAATTGCTTTGAAGAGTAAGAAGGATAAGCAGTCTCTTCTCATTGATAATGTGAAGTAGCAGAAACTTAACAGAACTAATGCCTCACACCAAGGTCGGCAAGTAAATAAGTACAGAAGATAAAGTGCCAGCTGTGTGTATTTCCCATTTTTCTGAGGGCTGCATATCTATACTTATCTGTAGAATAATTATATTTTGTGGAATAATTAACTAATTCTCTTTTACTTATCAGAAAGCAGTATTTTGATAGATAACAAATTAGGAGCCAAAAGCTTGCTTTCTAACCCTGGTTCTAGGTCTAGATTTGAACAAATCATTTAATTTTGCTCAGCTTCATTATTTTGTCATCAATGAAAAGGCAATGATGCCCATATTTTAGTTTTCCCTCTGCTTAGGTTCCTGAAACACTACTTTTAAAGAAAGTTTTTGTTAATAACTTTTATGCTCTAGCTGGTTCAAAAGTGGACCAAAGAGGGGCTGGAGCAATAGCACAGCGGGTAGGGTATTTGCCTTGCACTTGGCCAACCCAGGTTCGATTCCCAGCATCTCATATGGTCCCCTGAGTACCGCCAGGAGTGATTCCTGAGTGCAGAGCCAGGAGTAACCCCTGTGCATCTCCAGGTGTGACCCAAAAAGCAAAAAATTAAAAAAAAACAAAAAAAAGTGGACCAAAGAGACCAGAGAGATAGTATAGGGGTAAAAACACTTGCGACCGACCATGATTTAATCCCAACACCCCACAGGGTCTCCTGGAATTACCTCTGAGCAGTAGAGCTAGGAGAAGGCCTATGTATTACAAGGCATGCTCCTCCCAAGGGAAAAAAAAACAAAATAAAACCCCTCAAAACAATGAAATTGAGCCAAATTTACAGACTCACCATCGAGCTTATGAATGGTACAGATATCTGGAAGTTCAATCTTTGCAGATAACCAGCTTTATGACTATAGAAAATAACTTATATCCTCACTTGTGACTCAGTTGGATAACATGATTTCATGACTCATTTTAGCCTTCAGTTGTTTGGATTTTCTTACTGCTACACGATGTTTACCCACCCTCTTGGGGGCAGTTGGCATGGTGTCTCAAAAGAATCCCCCAGCTTTTAGGGTACTGAAAATTTAAATCAGTTAGATGACAAGAACTGCCACCAGGCTCTACTATGGAGTGTGATGTCCTTTCTCGATGCTTCAATTGTTTCCCTAATTGATCACAAATTCTCTCAATACAGAAATTAAGGAGCACATTACATTTTATTGCTGGATCAGGTGAAACTCATTTGGCATTAGAAGTTTGGTCTTGCTGATTTGCATTTCAATATTTAAAAATTATCTATATCCCCAAACACAACCTCTTTGAGTAGGTCAAATTCTGTCTCTTTGACTGATGTTTTACTTATTGTTTTGGCCATTGAATCCCTTTATATGTCAGGAAAATGTTTTTATTTTAGCCCTCATCAGAATGATTTGTTGATTTCAGATAATGATTTTCTTATATTTGTATAAAAGGAAGGGAACAAACTTACAGATATTATACCTCAATTGTAGTACAAGTAGTACACCTACTTAGTATATTAAGATACCAGAGATGAGAGTCAACACTAAGTTTCCAAGAGACAGGTATTTCTGTTATGAGGATGAAGTCCATTTACAGGGTGTGGGACAGAGGAAGCAGCCTAGAAAGCTATTAGCTTGTATTCTGTAGACAGACAGCCTGATCTGAATCTGACCTCTGCTACTTGCTTTAGTTACCCATGGGAGATTCTACAAAACATACTTAATCTTTATTAGTTTAGTTTCCTCCTGTGTGAAGTGTAAATCATAATACTGTCAATGTCAAGGAATAAAATGAATTAGTATTTGTAAAATGGTTAGAATGACTTTATAACTTGGCATTGTTATCGATTTATTTATTGGTTTTGAAGCCACACCCACACCTGTGCTCATATTTTGCTTGTGGTTCTAAACTGAATCACTCAAATAAATAAATAAATACATAAATAAATAAATAAGTAAATAAGTAAAATAAAATAAAATAAACAGAATCACTCCTGAAAGGCTCAGGGGACCAAATGAGTTGCCAGGGATAGGACCTAGGTTGGTCGCAGGCAAGCATCTAGTCCAAAGTAGTATCTTCAAGTTCCCCAGCATTGTTATTTAGGAGAAGAAACAGCAATAGCTAATATATTGCATGGAGAAAGATTTCATGGGGAAAGCAACTGTCACTGTCATCCCGTTGTTCATTGATTTGTTCCAGCGGGCACCAGGAACTTCTCTCATTGTGAGACTTATTGTTACTGTTTTTGGCATATCCAATACACCACAAGTAGCTTGCCAGGCTCTGCCGTGGGGGCACGATACTCTCGGTAGCTTGCCGGGCTCTCCTAGAGGGGTGGAAGAATCCAACACAGGCTGGCCACTCGAAAGGCGAATGCCCTACTGCTGTGCTATCGCTCCAGCCCTGGGAAAGCAAAGCAAAGATAAATTGATCCACCTTTATAGGAAAAAGGAGGGTCTGGCAGCCAATCACAAATGTTTGTGTATTATACTTCCTAAGATAGGAGAACCTAAGACTACTCAAAGTAGATGGAATAGGGCCAGGAATAGAAAGATAGAAGAAGGGGGCTGGAGCAATAGCACAGCGGGTAGGGCGTTTGTCTTGCTTGCGGCCAATCCGTGTTTGATTCCCAGCATCTAATGTGGTCCCCTGAGCACCGCCAGGGATGATTCCTGAGTGCAGAGCCAGGAGTGACCCTTGTGCATCACTGAGTGTGACCCAAAAAAAAAAGAAAAAAAGAAAAGAAAGATAGAAGAGGAAGGAGAGCTTTGGGATAAGATGCTCTATAATCAGCACACAGGTTATTAGAAATGATGGAAGGTTAAATAATTTTAGAATGGTTTTCTTGTTGTTCCTCAGGTACCTACTCAGTCTTTACAGCATAATAAAAATCTGGCTTTGAAACTCTGATGACAGCGGCAAGACCTTCCATGTTACTTGTTCATATGGCCTTTAGCCGGGTAGGAACAGGCAGTGAATGTGGAGAAATTAGTAAATTGATGCGGCTGAGCTGAAGGAACTCTAGTGACTTGCTTAAGAGTCACTATAGTCTTGTGGTGCAACTTGTAGTTCTGGAAAGTGCCTCGACCACAGTGTTCACCAGACACAGACAAAATGATTCAGTAATATAGGCATCAGGTACCTTCTGCCAAGCCACAGACAGTTCCGAGTCTCCAACAAGTCATGGTCACAAGACCAAACAACTGTATTAGATTTAGGTTTCAGTGAAGGGAGCATTCATGTCAGTCCTTCTATTGAAGTTGCCAAGAAAAATAACTTGCTTTAAAAAAAGTCAAATTGTAAAAGATAATGCACATGCATACACACACACACACTCGCCCAGAAAGCTATTTCTATGTTAACTAGAGTCTTTAAACATCCTGTGGACATGGTTTAATAGCAGAGCTATAAGCTTGATTAATACAAGGAAATGAGGATGTATGTTAAGCAGGAAAGTCTTTGAGCAGCACCAAAAGAATATTCATGGTAGCATGAGCTAAGATATCCAAAAGAACTTTCTTAGTATTGTTCATCCTGCACCCAGAAAAGCCCCATGCTTTGATCTGGATAAAGTTAATGTATTAAAGGAATCATGCATTAAATTGATGTCACGTTACTTATGGTTGGTTTTAATTTAATGTCTTCATCCTTTCCCCCCATCCACCCAAGGTAATTAATTATTAAAATATTGCTTCTTATTGTTGATTCAAAGTCCCCCAGACTAAAGCAATACAAGGCATCATTAATGGGAGTGAACTAGATTATTTTCAACAATACACACTGGAATGATAGCACAGCGGGTAGGGTGTTTGCTTGCACATGGCCGGGTTCGATTCCTCTGTCCCTCTAGGAGAGCCCAGCAAGTTACCGAGAGTATCCAGCCCGCATGACAGAGCCTGGCAAGTTACCCATGGCATATTCAATATGTCAAAAACAGTAACAACAAGTCTCACAATGGAGACGTTACTGGTGCCCGCTCGAGCAAATCGATGAACAACGGGATAACAGTGCAATAGTGCTACACCCTAATACACATCCTGCTCAAGTCCCAGCTAAACTTAACTTGCCAAGTATTTGCTTGGTTTTACATGCATATAATTGGAGTTTTAATTGGAACCACTTAGAGCCTGTATGTACACAGGATATGCCCATATTCATATTCTGCTTGTCTCATTACTCACTGTTCACCCTATGACCTTCAGAGAGTCACCTATTAACAGAATAAGACAGTTTTATTTCACCTTACCCCCACAAGCCCAAACCACTTGTCTAGAGATGGGATAAATTTGATGGGGTGGGAAAGGGGCCATTTCATGTTATACTCAGGGATTACTCCTGGCTCTGTTTCTTTTTATTTTTAATGAGTGATTTTTTTATTTTTTCTAAAATTGTTACAGTAGCCCTTCTAATTTTGGGAACCTCCGAAACAAAGCATAACAAATCCTTTACTGCTATCGTACTGTAAATAAATAATAGTAGTAACTATCTTCACTTCTTTACTATAGCGTAGATCTGAAATAGTAAGAATTTTATTTTTTTTTATTTTTTTTAATAAAATTATTTATTTTTAATTAATGAATCACCATGAGGGTACAGTTACGGATTTATACACATCTGTGCTTATGCTTCCCCCATACAAAGTTCGGGAACCCATCCCTTCACCAGTGCCCATATTCCACCACCAGTAAACTCAGCATCCCTCCCATCCTCCCCAATCCCATCTCCCCCCCACCCCACCCTGTCACTGTGGCAGGGCATTCCCTTCTGTTCTCTCCCTCTAATTAGCTATTGTGGTTTGCAATAAAGGTGTTGAGTGGCCACTGTGCTCAGTCTCTAGCCCTCATTCAGCCCAGCCGCAACTCCCTTCTCCCACATGGCCTTCGACTACATTATAGTTGGTGATCCCTTCTCTGGGTTGCCCTTTCCCCAGAATGTGAGGCCAGCCTCCTAGCCATGGAGTCAACCTCCTGGTAGTTGTTTCTACAATTCTTGGGTGTTAGTCTCCCACTCTGTTATTCTATATGTCATAGATGAGTGCAATCTTTCTATGTCTGTCTCTCTCTTTCTGACTCATTTCACTTAGCATGAAACTTTTCATGCCAATCCACTTAAATAAAAAATTTGTGACCTCCTTTTTTCTAACAGCTGCATAGTATTCCATTGTATAGATGTACCAAAGTTTCCTCAACCAGTCATCCGTTCTAGGGCATTCGGGTTTTTTCCAGATTCTGGCTATTGTAAACAGTGCTGCGATGAACATACATGTGCAGATGCCATTTCGATTATACTTTTTTGCCTCTCTGGGATATATTCCCAGCAGTGGTATTGCTGGGTCAAATGGGAGCTCAATTTCTAATTTTTTGAGAATCGTCCATATTGTTTTCCAGAAGGGCTGAACCAGTCGGCATTCCTACCAGCAGTGTAGAAGGGTCCCTTTCTCGCCACATCCTCTCCAACAGCGGTTGCTTTTGTTCTTTTGAATGTGTGCTAGTCTCTGTGGTGTGAGGTGGTATCTTGTGGTTGTTTTGATCTGCATCTCTCTGATGATTAGTGATGTAGAGCACTTTTTCATATGCCTTTTGGCCATTCGTATTTCTTCTTTGGTAAAGTTTCTGTTCATTTCTTCACCCCATTTTTTGATGGGGTTGGATGTTTTCTTCTTGTAGAGTTCAACCAGTGCTTTATATACCATTGATATCAACCCCTTATCTGATGGGTATTGTGTAAATATCCTTTCCCATTCTGTAGATAGTCTTTGGGTTCTGGTCACTGTATCTTTTGCGGTGCAAAAGCTTTTTAGTTTAATGTAGTCCCATTTGTTGATCTCTGTTTTTACTAGATTGCTTAGTTCTGTGTCACCTTTGAAGATACCTTTATCTTCAATATCGTGGAGGGTTTTGCCGACCTTGTCTTCAATGTACCTTATGGTTTGTGGTCTAATGTTGAGGTCTTTAATCCATTTTGATCTGACTTTTGTGCATGGTGTCAGGTCAAGGTCTACGCCCATTTTTTTGCATGTGGTTGTCCAGTTGTGCCAGCACCATTTGTTAAAGAGGCTTTCCTTGCTCCACTTCACATCTCTTGCTCCCTTATCAAAGATTAGATGATTATACATTTGGGGTTGTGTGTAAGGGTATTCCACCCTGTTCCATTGGTCTACAGCTCTGCCTTTGTTCCAGTACCATGCTGTTTTAATTGTTACTGCTTTGTAGTAAAGATTGAGGTTGGGGAGGGTGATACCTCCCATCGTCTTTTTCCCAAGAATTGTTTTAGCTATCCTTGGACGTTTGTTGTTCCATATGAATTTTAGGATTGCTTGATCCATTTCTTTGAAGAATGTCATGGGTATCCTTATAGGGATCGCATTTAATCTGTATAATGCTTTGGGGAGTATTGCCATTTTGACAACAGACCAGACAACCTTAAATGTTGAGGAGGGCTAGACAGATAGCATGTGGGGTGCTTGCCTTGCACGCAGCTAACACAGGTTCAATCCCAGCACCCTGTATGGTAATTGAAGCACCACCAGGAGTGATTCCCTATGCACAGACAGAGCCAGGAGTAACCCCTGAGCACTGCCAGGTACGATCCTGGCACTGTTTCTAGGGGATCAAACTGAGGCTTGATAAATCTAAAATTTCATTCTAATTCGCTTCTTCTTTGCTTTGGTTTCTCATTTCCTTACTGGTGTATCTTGAGAGCACAAGTCAGTTTCTTATACACAAATCTTTGACTCATGCTCTCTGTCTGGGTACAATTAGTCTAAAACAGTCCTTACCAGTCATTAATTCAAAAATGTATACTGAACCACTAAGTGCTTTCACCCTAGTCTAATGAGGAAAAGCACCCTATTCTAGTAAGGAAAAGGTTTATGCAGTTAGGTGGAACAGAACCAGAGAATGTCTCAAGATATTATTTAAGATTCTAGCATCTTAGAGCTGGATTGATAGCACAGCGAGTAGGGAGTTTGCCTTTCACGCAGTCGACCTGGGTTCAATTACCAGCATTCCATATGGTCCCCCAAGCACCACCAGGAGTAATTCGCACCATCAGGAGTAATTCCTGAGTTCATGAGCCTGGAATAACTCCTATTCAATGCTGACTGTGACCCAAAAAAGAAAAAAAAAGATTCTAGTATCTCAAATTATCTATGTCTAGAGTCAAGAGAAATATACAAACTTTAAACACATCAATGTACCTGATAAAGTGACATATGTTTAGTAGGTTCTTCTAAATGATAAAATATTTGGTCATTCCTGACTTTGTGCTGTTGACTACTATTGAGAAGAATCCAAATTTTGCTTAAAATTCTACATTTTATTCAGACTCATTATAATAAATCAGACTATGTGAGACTGAATAACTGAAAAAATGAAATATTATAAATACATGCAAATAGCACAAGCACTGTTATATTAATGTGACAGAAAGAATGATATTTTTCTAAGAAAATAAAAGACTAAACCAAGTAGTTAATTCTAGACAATGAAAGAGAAATATTTTAGAAATAAGGTTCAGCTAATTTCACAGGAATGGGTTGTGAAAGAACATTAAAGAATGAGTACTTTGTCTTTGAGGGATTAAAGAAAAATTTAAATGAAAAGAAACAGGATAAATAAGACTGGAAGTTCAGATTTAAGTCACTCAGTGGTATTTAGGTACTTATACCCTTAGGTACTTCAGAATTTTATCCTGTAGCAATGAAGAACCTTCAAAGATTATTAAGATTTTCCAAAGTTTGCTTAAGAAATTATATGGAAGTGTTAGAATAAAAGCTCTGATCAGAAACATTGATTAGACTTATATCCTGTTAAATAAAATATAATTTCCAAAGCACAATTTCTTAAAATTTTATTTAGTCACTAAATTTTATTTATGATTAGGCTTCATGCATACAATGGTCCAACACCAGTCCCTTCACTAGTGTCCACTTCCCTCCACAAATGCCCCCCCTTTCCTTCCCACACACCACCATGCCTCTGTGACAGACACTTTTTTCAATAACGTTTGACACTGTGGTTAACAGTATTGTTACTGATAGGGATTATATGTATAGCACTTTACACCTTCCAGCACCTACTGTTCCTCCCAGTTACCTACTTACCTCTACTATTGTCAAAGCAATATATATATATATACACATATATGCATATATATACATATATACACATATATACAGATGGGCTGGATATCAGATGGGCTGGATATGTAATGTGATTCAGAGACGACCACTGGACTAGAGCTGTTATCAACTGGATTCCACGGGACGTCAAAAAACCGTGTGGCCACCCACCAACAAGATGGTGAGACTTCTTCATCAAAACCCTGAATGAACCCTGAATGAACAGGCTCTTCCTGTTCCTGGAGAAAGCAGATATCACTGAGCTACGCTAGCACTCGACAGGGACAAATGGAGACGTTACTGGCACCCGCTCAAACAACTCAAAGATCAATGGGAAGACAAGTGATACAAATGATTGGAAGGGGGGGGGCGTTTCAAATCTGGCAGTGTTCAAGGCTTATTTCTGGCTCTGCACTCAGGAATTACTCCTGACAGTGCACAAACTTATTCATGATTAGATTTCATGCATACAATGTTCCAATACCAATCCTTCCACCAGTGTCTGCTTCCCTCCACCAGTGTCCCCAATTTCCCTCCCACACACCAGCCTGTCTCTATGAAAGGCACTATTCTTTCTTTTTTTTTTTTAACAACTTTTGGTACTGTGGTTTACTGTTACTGATAGAGTTGCATGTATTGAACTTTACCACCTTTCAGCACCGCCTCTTCCAGTTAACCACTTTCCTCCACCACTGTTAAAGCACAATATTTTGAAGGTGGGCGTGGGACTGGGGGCATTCACACCTAGCAATGCTCAAGGCTTATTCCTGGCTCTTCAGGAATTACTCCTAGAAGTGCTCAGGGGACTACATGCAATGCTGGTGATCAAAAACCTGGGCCGGTAGCATGCATATCAAGTGCCCTACCTGCTGTGTTACCTGCAGCCCCATGGCACAATAAGTTTTAAGTCAACATAATATCAGTTTCATATAGTACAAACTAATATGAAAGTTAAGAAGAATAAAAGGTGGGGCTGGAGCAATAGCACAGCAGGTAGGGTGTTTGCCTTGCACGCGGCCGACCCGGGTTCAATTCCCAGCATCCCATATGGTCCCCTGAGCACCACCAGGAGTAATTCCTAACTGCAGAGCCAGGAGTAACCCCTGTGCATCGCAAGGTATGACCCAAAAAGCAAAAAAAAAAAAAAAAAAAAAAAAGAATAAAAGGAAGAATCTAAATAGTGGTGCAAAGGTTAAACAGAAGTATCATGGAAGAGATTCATAAAAAAATATTAACAGCATGCCATTAATGATCTACTGATTGCAGTGTCTGAGTAACACTGTAACACTGTCCTCCCATTGTTCATCGATTTGCTCGAGCAGGCACCAGTAACATTTCCATTGTGAGACTTGCTGTTACTGTTTTTGGCATATCAAATACACCGCAGTAGCTTGTCAGGCTCTGCTGTGCTGGCGGGATACTCTCAGTAGCTTGCCAGGCTCTCCGAGAGGGACGGAGGAATCAAACCCATCCCTCTCGGAGGCTGTATGCAAGACAAACGCCCTACCTACGGTGCTATTGTTCCAGTCCAGTGTCTGGGTAAACCACAGAAATTAGATGAGATAGTGAAGCTGTTGAGATTCTTAGTGAGACTGACAGAAGTGAAGCAAGTAGAATATCCACACTGATAATAGGGTTGTGGGAGGGAAAAAAGTGGAGAAGACAAGAGGGAGCCACACCAAGCCATTGAACTTCTGTTTCTGCAGGGTGCCTTTGCAGTGCCTTGTACTTTAATTCCTTCTTTTTCTGCTCCTTGACATTGGAGAGGCACATGCTATCCAAAGTCCCACAGTTACATCTGATGCTCAAGTTGATCCAATAGTGCAACACAAGTATATTTACTTAGTTAAAACAGGTCTCTAAACAAGAGTCTAAGTATCCTGGCAGAAAAAGAAATTTTGTCGGTGTCTAGAACAGAAACATTCTGACTAAATTGTTTTTATTTTGAGCTGGGCCTCCCAAATGGGGTTCAGGCACCGGAGAGGGCTCCATTGGAGACTCTCTCTAACCAGGCCAGTGGTTCAATGCAAGGGCCTCAGGATGTAACGTGTGTCAGGCCCTGTGACCTCCAGGACTACACCTGGATGACCAGGGGACCTTGTATGTTTGGAATGAAACCAGGGTCAAAGCATATGTAAGGCATGGACTCTAATGGCTATGTTATCTTCTGTCCCACTAACTAGATTTTTTTTTCATATATCATAGAAAGGCATTTTCCAATAGGGACAAAATCTTTAGAGAATAAATTAGAAAATCTGTTTTTACCACTTTTTCCACTCTGATCACTTTTCAGTAACAATATTTCTATAAAAAGTCTCTATCAACCAAGCTTTTCCTGTTAGTTCTAAAATAGATATTGGCCAAGGGGTAATTTCTACTGCATAAAACACAAGTTATTTTATTGTCCTTTAAATAACACTGACCTCCAAAAATAGAAATGATCTCTTTGCTTTGCATAGTCAAAATTGGAGAATAACGTGTCTGTAGGGATGTCTTATGAAATGTCATACCATTTGGGATGGGTTTGCTTTTTAAGATGACCTTATCCAGGGATAGGAATGGAGCTCATGTTTGAGACCTTGGGTCGAATCTTTGAAAGTACCAAAAAAAAGAAAAGAAAGAAAGAGAAAGATCTTAACTAAACTTTTGAGAAACAAGGTCTCTAGAAATTGAATTAAAAAGTCTAAGAAAACACGTCCTTTCATTTCTTTCTAATTATTTTTGTCAGAATTAATTTTATTCTATTATAAGTGGATTTCTGAGAATTATATAAAAGAGTTCTTAGTATTCTTTATAGTAGCTAATGAATATAAACTATTATTTAGACGACAGAGGATTGATCAGGATGCATGTGTCAGGCACTGTAGTACTTTCTGGAGACATAATGATAAGCAAAACAAGGCATGGTTTCTGCGTTTATGGAGTATGTAGACTAGAAATAATGATAAATAAATGATTAATCTCACAAATAGCTATGTGCTCCCCATTATTTTCACAGAAAATAGTGGGCATCATACAACGGGAGACCTATTCCTACTCAACCAGAGATTTGCTAAGAAAATGATATACAAAGTTAAGATCTGCAGAGGTTTAGGTGAAAGAATAGGACAGTTCCTTAGGCAGAAGCAGCATCCAGTGCAAAGGGCCTTAGGTAAGAAGCAGGAAATGACACTGTTTACAATATGCAAAGATGGTCAGCATAGAATACAAGAGTTACAGGGATGTATTAAAACCAGAGGCTAGGTCAGACTGGACCTGTGAGATCATGTTCACAGGTCTGGTCTTTATCATAGGAGCAACAGGAACTCAATGAAAGTGGGAGAGTGGGAAAATTAGATTAACTGACACCAATTACTTTCAGTCGCTGAGTTTTCATTCCACAGAGAGCAAGGGAAGTGATAAATGCCCTAGGGATTTAGAAGTCAAATGAGGTAAGTCCTATTCTCAGGTAACATCTGGTATAAAATATGGGAGCAACTAAGAGTGTGATTGAAGCATGGAGGCAAGAAGGTGATGATCTAAAAATCTTGATTAACTTGATGTCAGTGTATCCTGATATATACATTTTGTTTGGGTTTACTTTAGGTTGTTCACAGGAGTGTCATCTGACAAAATGGAACTGTAGCCCATGATTCTCTCCACTAAACCCCTCTGTCTGTTCACAGATCAGGCACCACAAAAACAACTACGCATCCAGTTCCATCTCCTTACCGCACCAGTGCTCCTCAACCTTGATGTGGAGTGAACATTTGGAAAGGTGAGATTTAGAAGCTGACCGGAGGACAGCATCAACTTCCTCCATCTCTTTATTCTGACCTGACTTCACGCTGAGAATAGCTCTAAGAATTCAAATGTAAATTAAGCATATTCACTGGATTAAGGAGGACAAGATTTCTTAAAGGAGCTATCATCTTCACAACTTCATTGATATATGTTCTAACTAAGAGATTTTATTATTGGCTCTAGTCTGACTTTATGACTGATCAGCTCTCATACCATGAAAGAACTTGCATGTTTTTTCACAGAACTATCCCCAAGGCTATTTTACTTAGTTTTAGTTTGCTTTAAATTTTTAATTGTTTTATTTTAGGTACTGTGATTTACAATACTGTTAATAATAGGGTTTCATGCATACAGCATTCTAACACCAGAACCTCTTCATAGTTACTATTTTAGGACTAGCTTCCCTTGTTTTAAACATTCAAATGGTCTCTATTTGAATTTAGTGTGATCTCCGTTTGGTTGGCTGTCACATTCTAACTTATTTTTTTGATTATATTCATTTTGTTCAAATGCATATTTCCATAAACAAACAGTCTAGAAAGCAGAATATGTCAAATTTGATGGATGGTTGGTCATGTTAAATTTCAGCATTTGATTCTTCAAAAACCTCTTTTCAATATTTCTGGTAATAACTGCAGGTTAATATTGTTCCGGGAGTTACTGCATTCTGTGATCTTTTATTAACAAGAGAAAGGGAAAAATTTTATTCTTTTTCTCAAAGATGGCACTCTTGATTTTTCAGATATGTGAATTTTCATTTTAGCAGAAAGTCCACTTGTTCATTTTGTTTTATATTCCTGAACTATGTCAGCTCTAATAATTTCTCTTCTCAGCACAAGTTATAAAGGATATGGACATTCAAGCAACCCAATTTCCTTGACCATTGGTTCTTTGATGGCTGAAATAGAACCATCACTTTTGCATTAGGGAAAGATCTAACTGTGGTTTTTGATGGCAATCAAATGTGTAATTATGATGAAAGGACAAGAATAAACTGATTCTGGAATAGAGTTTAAAAATCCAAAAGACCAACAAAATATTGGCAGACTCAATTCAGCTTTATGAGACTATATACTCTGCCAAATATGTGTATCGAATGCAAGATTCACACATACTGCTTTCCTATAGTAGAGTCTCGTGCAAGGAGAGCAACTGGGAAAAGGGCAGTATCCAGCTCCCATCTCTATCAGTAGGAGCATTCTAATTTCCTTTTAATGTTTCAAAGTAAATTTTATTATAGTTTCCTCAAATCTTATTATACTTTACCCCATTGTAAAAAGAGGCCAATCTCTATAGAAACCTTTGTTAGGGGCGGCAGATCTCTGCCCGGGGGAGGCTCGGAGAGACAAAAGAACAAAACCAAGACAACTCTTTCTGCAAATGCATGGGGTTTATTTAAGCCAATATAGCTATATTGGGACCTTCAATTGTGCCTCAATAGCGTGGCATAACCGAAGGCCCCAAACTCAAAAAGCTAGCTGTTTTTATACCCTTTTGGGGGAGAAATGAAAATCTCACATATCAAAGGGAATCACATAGGTCACTTAATTTGCATATCTAAACATTTGTTGACAAATGAAAATCTCACATATCAAAGGGGATCACACATAGGTCACTTTATTTGCATATCTAAACATTTGATGACTGTTAACTATTTTCCTGCAAATGTTTGCCTATAGTTCCTAGGGCAGTTTGTTGGCCCATTTGGTGACAGAGTCCTACCCAGGGGTAGGTCCTGAAGACGTCTTTCAAAGCAGTCAAGTAGTTACAAAGGGCAACTTCAACGGTTAA
Organism: Sorex araneus; assembly: GCF_027595985.1. NCBI lineage: Eukaryota > Metazoa > Chordata > Mammalia > Eulipotyphla > Soricidae > Sorex > Sorex araneus. Next base: position 59,775,407 of record NC_073306.1, on the reverse strand, counting down.
CCCTTAACCTGCCCTTCAGTTCTTGACTCTTAACTTGCCCTCCTCTTCACCTTCAGTACATGAACTTAGAAAGAAATACTAGTTACTTTACTTGCATTACTCAAAAAGAGCCCAGCCTTATCTTAGTATATTTCCTTCTCTTCCTTTTTTCGCAATTTCCTTGATTCTGTTTACATGATCATGCCAAAATTATACGTACATGACTGAATTTTAATATTCAGGACTATTTGGCAACTTGTTTAAAATAATGTTAATGTTTATATAGTAATCGAATGACAGGATCCACTGTAGCTTATATAATCATGATTGTTTAAATCTTGCACTATGATAAATAGAACTATAACACCATGCTGACTGAATTTTAAACAATCATGCTTATATAAAGTTTGAGTGCACTTTGTGTATGTATAGGGGTGGATGGTCAGGATTTGGGCATCCAACAGTGCTCAAGACTTATTCCTGCATCTGGGCTCAGGGATGACTATTGGTAGTGTTTGGGGAACCACATGCAGAGTCAAACCAGGTTTGATGACAAGGCAAGCACTTTAGTTACTATTCTATCTCTCTGGCCCTTCTAGAAGTATACTTTAAGAAGCAAATAGTATGCACACATGTAATATTCTTTAAAGACTATACAATTTCACTGTTTCCCAGAGAATTACAGAAATTTAAAACTTCAATATCAATGTGTGAGGATCTATGTTTTACTTCACCCTAACTAGAACTGTATATCTTTTTTTCCTATTTGTATTAGGCCACACCAGGCTATGCTCAGGGCTTCAAACACGGAGTTTGAACCCCGGTACCCATGACCCCTCAGCCAGCCTCAAATATCTCTCAAATATCCTAAGTGGCCCCAAACACCATAAAATGTGGTACAGGTGCTGCCTCCCACCAAACTGACCCAAACCACATTGCCTGCCTGAGCACAGTCAGGCTGTCACTGACAGCTAAATATGGTTGGGAGAGACCCCGGAGTCTCCAAGCACTTTGGGAACCTCCTCCACTAGCAGGTGACATATTCAGCATTACTAAATTATCTGCAGGCATAACTGAGTTATTTAAATTTTTTAAACTTTTAAACACATAAATAATTGCTTCAGAAGGCGAATACTTGAATGTCTGTATTTATATCATACCAACAAAGAAAGTATCCTTATCCATGCTTATTACATCTTTCCCTTTCTATTCTAACAGATAATGAAAGAATGAAGTTGGACTTCTGCCCCACCTCCAGTTTCCTGTAATCCTTCCTTCCCGAATCGGTGCATTTCTTCCCAACTAAGAAGGGGAGTTTTATATTTTAATTTGGATTCTTCATGTTTATTGTTTTTATTTTAATGGATTTTTTTTCTTGTATATACTAGTCTCTAAGACCAGATTTAATCTGTGTCTCTGGGTGTTCAATTAGTTTCTTAGAATGGAATTTAAGTACATGTTTAAGAAATTGAACAGAATTTCGTAGATGATGACTGGTGGAGAAAGAGAAAAAGAAAAACCCATCTTTCAGGAATCTTTGTCCAACTTCAAACCTTTATCTCAATTATCAACGGATGTGGACATCTTTTATTTTATGATAGTTTTGATTTTATATTATCACTTGTCATCATCACTGTCATCCCGTTGATCTTCGATTTGCTCGAGCAGGCACCAGTAATGTCTCCATTCATCCCTGTTGCGTGCTAGTGTAGCCCAATGGTATCTGCTCGCTCCAGGAACACAAAGAACCTCAAACTGTTCGTTCAGAGTTTTGACGAAGAAGTCTGACCATCTCGTAGGTGGGCGGCCACATGGTCTTTTGACGTCCTGTGGGATCCAGTCGGTGATTTCATATTATAAATTTGAAAAATAAGTGTAAGTTTTTGACAGTAAAAAGTTAACATAATGAGAGAACTTAATAAACAATACAAAAACTTATTAAACTAGAAAGAATATTTATGCAAACATGATTAATATTTGAAGAGGCTGTGATCCCTCTGCTTTTAATTTGGAACTAAAAGTTCCTATACCTGTGTTCTGATTATGTACCTTTAATGACTCAGCAATCAACATAATTGTGATCTGTCTTCGAAGTCTGAAAGCAGTGTTGTAGCTAAGGGTTGCCTTGGAGTGCCAAACGGTGGGCCTAAAGAAATAAAAATTGTAAGCACAGTCTCCTAATTCATCACTATCAGCTCAGAATTTCTTAAGAAAATTTTTTTCTTGGGTGAAATGCAAGAAGAAGGCAAAATTAATAAGTGATGGCTATGAAATAATCACTTTTTAATGGAATAAAACGATGAATTTTGTTTGAAGTACAAGATCTTGTGGGGTTTAAACAAATATTTTAAGTAAACTGTTACCTTTCAGACAATATACCTCTAGTTAATTAGAATTTCAATCAACTTTCTCTGGCCATTTTCCTCCCCTCTTCTTCCTCTGTTTCCTTTCCTAACTACATTCAATATGTGTTTTGTTTTTGTTTTTATTGTACTTTCTTTTTAAACATTGTGTTGTCATATCTACAAGAACATTTTGGAAAGAGAAGCAAGTTTTCAGCAGTTTTGTTGAAAATTCTGACTCCATTAGCAATTCTATCAAATAGATTAGTCTGTCAAACAAACTAAACCAAAAGAGTGAGTCATTCTTCTTGAATAGCTGAGCCAGTGACTTAATTGTAAACTAACATAATTTTCATTTAAACCTATATTTGAAGGGACATATGAATTTGACACAGAACTAAGGTTATACATAATTCCTTTATTTAGAAAAAAATTTGATGTAACTATTGGGCATGTATTTACAACCATAGTAATAAAGTCCACGTTTGTATTATATCTCTCCACCATCATCTCTCTATCTAGTAGCTGTCATCTATTTTATTTTTACAAAATAGTGTAAATTTTACAAAAGATTTGCCCACATGGATAATGTAGGCAAGAATTTAGATATAAGTTCATTTTTTGATTTTGCATTTATAAAAATTACCCATCTATCATATATTTATATACCTCCTTGATCTTGCTTTTAAACAATTCAAGTACCTTTGTCTCTTCTTATCTCTATCCTTAAAACTAATGTTACATAGTATGTGCTTTAATGTCTACTGCATTGTAGTATTTCTTATCAATTTTCATTATATGTCTTTCCCCCCTGAAAAAATCCTATTTTTGCAGAACCCCTTAGGACATTTTCTTCATAGGTCTTATTGTATTAATGCTGTGTTTGATACCTCTAAAGAGGCTACTAATTTGGTAAATTCTCAACATAGGTGACATTTATACACAAGATTAGCAATTGGAATATAATTAATGCTTTAAAAGCCCCTTGTTGGGGGCTGGAGCAATAGCACAGCGGGTAGGGCGTTTGCCTTGCACGCGGCCGACCCGGTTTCGAATCCCAGCATCCCATATGGTCCCCTAGCACCGCCAGGAGTAATTCCTGAGTGCAAAGCCAGGAGTAACCCCTGTGCATCGCCAGGCGTGACCCAAAAAGCAAAAATAAATAAATAAATAAAAGCCCCTTGTTTCCATATTGTTGTTCAATCTGAAAAATTCCATATTAGAATTTTATTATTAAAAAAATCCAAACAGCCAGAATAATCTTGAGTAATTTAACATAACACTTTATTAAAACCCTATATGTGAAAGTAATAACGTTATGGGAAATAGTTTAAGAATTCACTATTTGGTAAAAATATTTCTCATACAATTCAGAATGATCTTTTCCAATAAATTTGTCCAATTTCTTGAATCTGAAGTGTGAATTTGATACTTTTGTATTTAACTGTAAGGAAATATATCTCTTCCTTACAACATTGGCTAAAAATTGGCAAGAGAAGTTGAGGCATATAATGTGAAGAGGCATACAAGTCTTGCTAAGATCTTAGATGTAAGATGGAGAAAGGCAACATGGAATAAATATTGGGTCCAGAACATTGAGGTTTCATTGAAATCCTTATTTTCCAAATTCTACCCAACAAGAAAAAGATTAGTCGTTATCTTTTATATGTACATGTGTACATGTGTCTTCTAAGTGGATTTTGGTCCATGAAATACATGAAAATTCAGTTAGATGGATCTTTGCTTTTTACTCCCTACAAGAATTAGTTTAAAACTTAAGTAATAAACTTCAGCCTATAAAAATAACAATTGATATAACAATTTTTTAAAACATTCTCAGTAGGTGGAAACATTTTTTAAACTATCTTAAGATATTTGTAGCTATTTTTGTACCTTAAGAAAATGTATAAAATATATTTTGCCTGGTATTCTTAATTACTATGAATTCTTTCTTACAATATCTCTATGCATCTACCAAAGCTTTTACTAAATATTTTGTTAACTTAAAAGATCTCTAGGTTTGTCCCATGGGCAAAAAATATTGTTGCTTTATTTGTGTTCTAAGATTTTATTTACTTTTATTACCTGCCATGCTTTTTATATAAGAAATGTTGTAATATGTATTTTAAGGACCTTTGTAGTTTTTTTATTTTTTTTTAAAAATTCAACCATATTGTAAGTTAATTTTGGGCAGGACCCACACTATATATAGAAAGAAAGTCTAGTATAATGCCAATAAACACACAAAATTTATCAATAAAGACTGGACAAAACGGATGTGTTCAGACTACAATCTGTGGAGTTCAAATAGGACAACTAGCTGTGCCATGCTGTGGGTAAGACTGATGCTTTGCTGCAGTTAATTCTCGTTGTTTTTTCTCTTCATTGTTAGTCTTTTCATCTGAACATATCAGTGAAACATCTTTAGATTTTCTTGCCACATTCTGATCCCTTTGGTTAATGACTGATGATTTTCGTTTTATCAGTTCATTGGCTTAATTTACAATTGAAACACTAAATCTCTTAATAGTTTACATGATTGTGTATTTTTTGTACATAATTGTGCAGTAAACTTTTGAAAAATACAACTAAAATTGCAAGCATACATATAAAACGTGAAAATTTAGTAAGCTAAAGGAAAACAAGGAAATTGCACACTTAAGAAACCACAACATCACTAGAAATATAGGAGAGAAGGGTGAGCATAGCACATTATACATTGTTAAAAGACTGGACAGTGTTCAGTTTAGGAATCTGCACTCTCTAAACATTGGTGTGGTTGTGTTGGAGAGAGATGCTGTGACAGCTAGAAAGAATAAGGAATAGACATTCAAATAAAGTAAAGTAGATATCACATAAGGAATATGGAGGGATGGGGAAAAGTAGTAGTATAGTCTTAACATTTTTTAGAAAAAAATATAAAAAGATATATTTAATCTCCAATATACCACTATATCACTGTCATTCCGTTGTTCATCGATTTACTTAAGTGGGCACCAGTAACGTCTCTATTCCTCCCAGCCCTGAGATTTTAGCAGCCTCTCTTTACTCGTCTTTCCCAACAATTGGAGGCTCTTTCAGGGTCAGGGGAATGAGACTTATCATTACTGTTTTTTTGCATATTGAATGAATACACCACAGGTAGCTTGCCAGGCTCTGTGTATGTGTGTATATTATATATAGTGTATATAATATATATTTTACTTTCTATGATTTGTTGCCTCTCCCATACATATATGTACATATATGTATGTATATATATATATATAATGATCCTTTAAGTTCTATTAATCCTACACATCTTTCTCAGTTCTTTCCCTCCATCTTTGGTGTCATGGTTTAAAATGAGGCTTCTGTCATTTCCCACCCAAGCTAGCCCAATAGCCGTTGTCCTCCTCCAGATCTTGGCTTCCCCACTGGTCCTCCATATCTACTACCAGAGTAACAATTTGTTAATTAAATGAGTATGTGCTTGCTCTACTTAAGATTTAAAATGTTTTTCTTATGGCCTTCCGGATAACATTAAAACAACTTAACAGTCTGTGGGGCTGTCTACAATCTGGTCTCTGCTGAGCCTGGGATCTCCTCTTCTCTTCCACACCCCTTTGTTTGGTCTCAAACTGACATCTCACATCTGATGCGTTCCCAGTGAACATCTTCTTTTCTTTCCTATGTGATAACCCTCACTTGCCCTTTGCATTTTAGTTCAAGTATCATTGCTTTCATAAAACATTCTTTCCTAACAAAACATCTATGTGTGTTGTTGATTTATTTGCCTTTTTTTTTCCTGTTAGCTAAGACAAGGACAGTTTTTGTCTCCTTGCCTATCTATGGCATATGACTCAGCAAATCCTTACCTGCAAATGAAAGGACAGAAGAAAATGTAGTACAACTGTTAGTAGAATGTTTGATCAAAAAGCAATGACAAGATAATTCAAGGTCCAAATTAAAATTGTATTGCTTAAAACAGCTAATCACATTTTCTGGACAATTGCTCAATTGTTGCCTTTTCAGTTAGAGATTTCTACATCATAAGTGAAATTTCTATTATTTTGTGGAGATTACAGAAAAAAATTGAGAAACAGTACTGTGGCCTTATTTTTGAGTAATACAAGTTTAAAAACCATCTTGGAAACTCAAGAAAAGATAACAGATCAAAGTGTTTCTCGCCAGCTTGGTCTAGATTTCTTTATGTACTAATTAACATTGTTCTGCAAGGCCAGCTCAGTCTTTGAGGTTCTACAATTTTGGCTTTTCATAATATTATTTGTAAGAACACTACAAATTCCCAGAGGTAAAAGATAAGTTGCTTCAATTTTAAATAAGTGACTGGAATTCTGTCTGTTTATTTTTTTATGCATTTATTTTGTATTGGATCCACACCAAATGGGACTCAGGGCTTAGTTCTGGCAGGGCTCAGGGAACCATTTGGGGTATCTGGAATTGAAGCCAGATTGACCACATACAAGGCATGTGCCTTACTCACTGTACTATCTCTCTAGCTCTCCTGTTTATTCATTCATTTTCCACCACAACCAGTGATGCTAAAAAGTTACTCCCAGCACAGTGCTCAGGGATCTCTCATGAAGGTGCAAGAAGGGACCATGAAGAGCTGGGGATTCAAGTTGGGCTCCTACGTATTAAAAATGTGCTCCAGCCCTGTAAGTTATCTTTCCAGCCCAATGTCTGGAACTTGAATTTGAGAGAAAGGAGCTGTAGTACACTAGACCAGCACATGGGCATAATAGGGTCCCTGACAATTTTGCTGAGCTTTTCACAAATTTTCAACCAACCTTTAAATAGTTTATTTGAACTACCACGAACCAATGGAATTTCCTCTTCAGGAGCCCAGCAAGAACATTCCTGTCAAGAAATGAGAAGGTGGTTTTGAAATAAAACTCCTAGAGCATAGCTCACACGTAAGTATTTACGAAGTTAAGGAGGAAATGACCTGAGGCCCCATTAATATTCAAAATGAGATGTTTGTGAGATAAGAAGGAGATAAAGAGAAAGGACAGTTGCCATTAAAGGATACGTTATCTGAGCTTATTTCATGGTCCAAGTCCAACTTGTATGAAGAAGACTATCTCCCAAGGCACTTTTTATGAAAAGGAGTGGGTTTCTTTCATTATTCTATAGATTCAGAGGATTAGAGCACAGAAACTAGTGTTTGCGTTCCTCTCAACCAACCATGCAATTACTGGCAGATTGCAAAACTCATTCGCTGGAACTTTATGGAAGAATGGCAGATACCACAAGATTGCTTCTGGAAATTTGATGTAGCAATTCCCAAACTTGTCCATAATTCTAATTAAAGTCAACTAAAATGGAAAATCCTAAAGTCTGAAAATTATCAGTCAGAAATTCTGGCACAAGAACCAAGATTTAGTGTTTTTATCTTTTGACTTTTTTAATTTGGGGCCATGGGCTGGAGCGATAGCATAGCAGGAGGACGTTTGCCTTGCTCTCGACCAACCCGGGTTCGATTCCTCCACCCCTCTTGGAGAGCCAGGTAAGCTACCGAGAATATCTCACCCGCATCTCAGAGCCTACCAAGCTACCCATGGCATATTCAAAAACAATAACAAGTCTCACAATGGAGACATTACTGGTGCCCACTCGAGCAAATCGATGAACAACTTACCCCTGGCTCTGTGCTCATGAATTATTCCTGGAGGGCTTGGAGAATTATATGTGCTACTAGGGATCAAACTGGGTTTTCGAAGTATCAACTCTAACCCTGGTCTGCTGCATGCAAAGCAAACACCCTGCACTATCACTCTGACCCCAAGTTTTGGTGTTTTTATTCTTAATTTATTTAGGAGATTACATATCTACTTGGAAAAGAGGACACTGGTATTGTTAGAACTGAGACTGAAAATTCAAGTGAAGCTTAAGGAAGAGTCAGACAGGAAGCAACATAATAGCAGAACCGAGTGTTCTTGGAAACTGAGGTGGAAATGAGGTTTCGTAGATGTACATCCAAATCATAATGGAAGTGTGTGATCTAAACTGCAACTACAAAATTGTTCATCAAGCAGTTCTTTCAGGCATTCAATGTTCTAACACATGTGACCTCTCTACCATTGTCCCCAGTTTCCCACCCACCCTCCAAGCCTGCCCATCTGGCAGGCACAAAATAATTGACTTTTTTTTTGCTTGTTACAACTAAATGGCTAATGGGATTATAAAAAAAAATACTTCAGGAAAAAAAATTATGAAAATTGTTGTATCTCTTAATAGGTTCATGAAGTGATGTAGTGATGTACTACAACAGTGATATAGTTCAGGGTTTACTAAGCTGTTGTTACTTTAGCAGTCTATATTATGGCTTTTGTTTATTGAGTTTAGTTGGCTTCTACACTACTTTCCCATATAATTTGGGAGGCTGCCCCCGCTCACTCTGTGAAGACCAAAAATCAGTGTACTTGGAATTTTTATCAGTTTGGCATCTCTGCAGAGATTAGTCATAAATCAGTGAAGTTGGGCCTTTGGCCCGACAGTTGCTGTGGGGTGTAGGTGCAGCTGCCAGAACTCAGATAGGGCAGAGACTCCGCTTGCTCCCCTCCTGGGACACCCTAGCATTTTTAGCCAGAAGATTGGAGTACCTGTGAATTTTAGCAGTATGACTTGCATCTCTTCCAAGATTAATCATGAATCTGTGGAGCTGGACCAGCAAGTTAACATGGGATGGCTATGAGTTGTGGGTTTCAAGATTTATTGTTTTAAGATAAACTCCTTCCAGGTGATTCTTCTCACTAAGCAGGCTTGACAGCAGTGATGTAGTCCAGTGGTTCTCAAAGTATCATCCCCAACCTAGCAGTAGCAAGAGCAGCACCTCAACGCTTGCTAGAAATGCAGATTTTCTAACCGCACTCTAGACCTCCTAAATCAGAAATTGTGCATCTGGATCCCAGAATCTGTATTTTAGAATTTTTTTCAGGTAATTTTTCATGAACAGTAATATATGAGAACCACATATTATAGTTGTGGCCCAGAGAAATGGAAGATGAATATATAGCTATCTTAAGAAATTTTTTTCAAACTAGGAAAACTTGCTACAAGCCAGGTGTTGACTACTGCTATTCCTTTGATATCACAGTTTCCTTCTCTATGTTCTAAGGAATAGATTGATTTTGTGGATCTTTTTCCATCTTCAATTGTATATGGTCATGTTCTTTTTTCCTTCCTTATAGTAAAATATTTCTTTTTTTCTATTTGAAATCCTTATATTGCTCTTAAACTATTTATTTTGTTGGGACCATACCCAGAAGAGCTAGGAAGCTATTTCTGGTGCATAGTATTCAGGGGGACTATGTGAAGTCAGGAATTGAACAGAGACTGCTACATATAAAGAATATGCTTTAGTCTTTGAGCTGTCTCCCTAGTCCTGACTCTATTGGTAATGTGGATTGAATGTCTAGTTGGTGCTAATTATTGAAGCTCATAGTTCTGTCAAAATGTTTTTCATTATTGGAATATAGCAAACTTCCCAAGTGTTTTATTTTCCAAGGAAGATGTCATCAAACATGATAAACTATCAGAATGTTTCTAAGTTTCATCATTTCCCTCTTTTAGAAAGCCAAAATAATGTTTAAAGGTATTCATTTCTTTTCAAATAGCAATTATTTTGAAGGCTAAATCCTGGATCACTGCTAATGCACAAACATTTTCTTTTAATATAGACGAAAAGAGATGAAAAGGGGAGTTGCTGATCTATCAATAAGACAGTTTTCTGGCATAGCGGTGAAGTTTTCTTGTTCTGGTATGGTTCTCATAAGGAAATACCACTGACTGGGTTGTTTCAAAAACAGAAACTTACTTCCAAATTCTGGAAACCGGAAATTCAAGATCAAGGGTTTTGTAGGGTTGAGTCCTTCCATGGGTCAGAAGGAACAATCTGTTCCATGAGACTTCTTGTTTCTGGTGTTTTCCTGGCAGTATTTTGTATTCCTTGACTTGGCTACACATCACACCACATAGCAGTCTCCTTGGATGTATGTCTTATGTCCAAAATTTCCCTTTTTATAAGAACTCCAGTCATGGTACTTTAATTCAATATTACCTCATCTACAATTACCCTAGTTTACAACAAGGTCACCTCTTAAAATACTGGGATTAGGACATCATTATATAAATTTGGTTGAGGGATGCTAGGGACACAATTTAACCTATAACAGAAGGGTTGGTAGAGTTACAGAGAAAGTCAAATCTAAAGTCTACTGTCACTCCATTGAAATTTCAAGACCTAATTCAGTGTTATTTCTGCAATCAAATAGGGCACTAACATTTTTATTTGGTTCATAGCACCTAAACAAAAAATCTCAGATGAGGGATGGGGGGATAAGGGCCCTGGTCCTGAGAAATAGTACAGCAGGTAGAACATTTGCTTTGCACGTGACCAACCTGGGTTCAATTCTCGGCATCCCATATGGTGCCCAGAGCACAACCAGGAATAATTCCCAAATGCAAAGCCAGGAGTAACCCATGAAGCATTGCTGGCTGTGATTCACCCCCAAAAATAAATCCAAGCAAAGAATTAAGACAAAAAAAATCTCAGACACATTTCAGCCTTGGCTAACGTTAGGTGCTACAAAAGTAAATACAATTCAAGGTTGTGTTTCTGAGCCTGAAACATCTAGAAATTTTCTTCATAAATAAATGGTACAAAATTCATAAAGCAAGTGGTGTGGAAAATTTTGAGCTATATATATATCAGTTTTTAAATTACCACGTTTTATAAAAGTCAGATGGGTCCATGTAGGTAAGAAGCAGTAGGAAGTTGTAAGCATTATTGAACTCAGTCAACTCAGGTCAACTCAGTCATCAACTCAGGTTGACTTCCGTTGCTCTGAACAGATTTGATCCCTGGTGATTTCCAAATTAGAGCAAATTACTTATCTAAAGATTGATATGGAAGGGAAACCAAACAGTACCTGCATAAAAGAGGTTAAGAGACCAGTACAATACAGCAGTGGTCTGGGCACTTGCTGACCTGAATCCAATTGATGCATCCTACATGCTGCTCTGAGCCCTATCAGGAACAGGACTAAGCCCCGAGCATGGCCGAGTATGGCTCCAAAGAACAAAAACAAAAATAAAACCAAAAAGAGGTTAATTAGGGTTTCCAAAGTCATTTTAACAAAGGACAACAACAGCGCAGCTATTGCCTTCTCTGCCAAACTTGCTAAATTAAGAACTTTAATATCCAATATAATTCCTATGTGCAGAATTTTAGTGGTAAGGGGTTTTTGGTTTTGTTTGATATTGTTTTTGTTTTTGTGAAGCGAGGTAGGTTTTATTGAATGAAACTGGCTTAGAAAGATGGGAGAGGAGAGAAAGAGGGGAAATATGTGCAAGAGAGGAGGGGTTTCTCCAGAATGTAAATAAGCAAGCAAAGAGACAAGCTAGTGAGACACATGTTCAAGAGAGAACGTGGGCTTGAAGAGCATGCCTTAAGTGGCAACTTTAATGGAGTATAAACACATGTTGATTGTTAATGATGAGCACATGAAACTTTTATAATGTTATAATGTTGTAACAGTCAAGTTTTCAAAATCATAATTGACAGTTGTACCTCTGTTTTAGCTGCTAATAAAGTCTCAGCATTAACTATCTTTCCTAGTCCCTTTGATATCAAGGTCCTACTGTTGCAACCAGCAATGTGACCACTTTGGAGGTCCCTAAAGGCTATTAGTGATCACACAGAGTTCTGTCATGTGCTTGTTTCAAATGCATGTATTATTCATCTGATCCTGACTTTAAATTGTGCCAGCAAAATTCCACTGACTGTAATTTTTCATTTCATCACTGTATTTATATACCTCCCCATACTTAAAAAAAAAGAGACTGTAGTTTAAAAAGACATGTTCTTACGTTTCTAGGAAGTGATGCAATTGTTTTTGGAAAAATAGTGGACCTTTCACCATATTTCTAAAGTTGTTTCTGTATCAACACTTCTTGCTGTGCTTTAATAGTCACAGTAAAAATTTTTTTGCCAATACCAGACTGTTACTAATCTGATACACAGTTGAACAAATCATTTTCTTGAAATGGTTACTCTATAGAATCTAATTATAAATGCCTATAATTTCCAAGATACTTCTCTATATACGAATAATCATACAAACTAGAGGAACAGAATTGATGAGATCCACTTGAGAATTTGTACCATACTTAATAATTTCACTTTTCATACACTGAGACTACATTTTAAAAAGTAACCCTTCCTTATGCTGGAGATAGTGGTGAATATCTACAGAAGTTCTCTTCTCCAGTGAGGATGGCAATAGCTACTGAGTGGCACATATAGTAAAAGTTTAGTTAGGACCAATCCTACCTTGGATTTTAGATATCCATCTGTCTTTCAGGTGTATAATAGAAACTTGATCAGTTTTCTAAAACTTCATTGTATAATTGTGTTTGGCAAGGATCCTAAAATATACTCTTGTCTCTTACAAGTATATAGTCTTGGATGAGGGCCAAAAAGATTGTGTGAAGAGGAAGATAATTGAGTGCATCTTTAACTGCCAAGATGGTACTTAATAAATATTGGTCTTCCTTTTTCTTAACCAATATTTCCCAGTCAATCTCTATCTCTCCTAACTATACTATCGCTTGATGAAAGTGTACTGGCATGTCTGCACCACATACAAACACCCTACAAAGATTTTTAAAAAAAGGTTAAATGTAGCAAAAATTCAGAAAATAGAAGTTATTTGAGATTTTAATATGCTTATCTGTTAATGCATGTGATTTTGTAAATAATATATGAACACCTTTAAATGACCTTTCGTAGGTTAAATTTACAGATGCTTAATGAGTTGCAAGCATCTATTATTAACTTTAGTAATAGATGGATCCTACAGTATCTCAAAATTTGTTTTAAGTAGTTGCAAAATTATTCAGATATTTTATTGGTGGTTTTCTTATTTTAAAAAATGGGTGGAAAATAAAAATAAAAATTTATATCAGTTTTTCTTCTTAGTCAGACAGAAATTAATTCTAAAATATAGTTCTTCTATATTTGACTTTTAAATAAATTTTAATGTGATCTTATTGAAATAAATTCTAAAAAGTGCTAACTTTTTACCCATAAAAGTTGGTCCAATTCATCCCTTCAGCTTACTTAAGTCAAACTTAACATTCACTGAGGTGAATAAATCAATCCTACAGGAATGTCTTCATCTTCTGATCAGTTCTCTGAAATATTTAATCTTATTTTATTTCATTTTCTGATCCATTCAGGTCTGTAACCAGGGCTTGGTATCTCACACCTTCAAGGACTGTTCTCCACTTGAGCCACATCTCTGCCCCAGTATCCTGAATTAGTTTTGATCTAAGTGCAGGCAGACATCAATGTTTATTTAAAAGGAAGCCCTTTAGTTCTGTATCAAAATTCATTTATGTCATTTTCCCATTTGGGGGTAGAAGATGTTTACTAGTGTAGAACAATCTTTATTTATTTATTTATTTATTTATTTTTGCTTTTTGGGTCACACCTGGCGATGCACAGGGGTAACTCCTGGCTCTGCACTCAGGAATTACTCCTGGCCATGCTCAGGGCACTATATGGGATGCTGGGAATTGAACCCGGGTCGGCCACCTGCAAGGCAAATGCCCTACCCTCTGTCGTATCGCTCCAGCCCCAATCTTTACTTTATTCTACAAGAACGAGTATTGTCACAGTGTCTTATTTGTTTTCCTTTTAAATGATAAAATGATGAATGGTAATAGAGTTTACTTCATTCTTTTTATCCTCCAAGACCAATAAAGGTGACTAAACTGTGCGTTTTTCATAAAACAACTCAAAAATCCAGAAATATTTTTCTGACTCTCCTACAAACCTGTTTTGCTCTTTGATTTTTGTTATGTTGTGATAGAGTATATCTCTACTGCTTATAACATCTACTCTTTATATTTGTTATGCCCTGGGATTAGCCATTTTTTCTACTATTGGTCTGAATTTGTGGAATAGAATTTGGAATTCTATCCATATAGCCATAATTTTCCTTCCTAAAAGCTATCAGTGTTTTTGTTTTATTATTCAGTGCCCTAAAGGCAATTACATTTTTTTCACTACCCTCAGGTCCAATTCTTAATAACTGTAACTATTGGCTATCAGATAGGATTGAACTTTTTATTGATCTGGGGCTTACAGATCTTCACTCCATGCTATTGGGAAGGAACCACTTAATTTTTAGACACTGACACTTGAATGAACATTGGTAATCATAATTAAGCCAAGAATGTAGGCATATAATAAGAAACTATTTTCAATTCATTTAAATGCCACTGATATCTTTTCTTGCTAATTTCATTCAAGAGCTGCCTCAATAAAACATGATTATCTATTTCTTCATAATTGAAAAGTGCCTTGCATAAGGAGCAAGATACATAGATAAATAATCAGATTGAGTAAATTAATTAGTCATAGAGTAATATGCACATGAATTTCCAGCCTTTGGGGTTAGATTATGTTTCTCCATTTACTTTAAAGATCAACAAGAAAAATATACGAGTATACATCCATTATCATATAGACAACATGTAAAGCTGAAAATTTCATGTTCAATTTTGCAAGTACTGTTGGTTTGTATGACACAGTTACTGCATGCTCCGAGCAGTGAGGCATGGTACTGACTCTTTCTCAGACATTACAGAAAAGCCCTACTTTGCACTACACTCATTATGTCTACAATCCTCATTAAATCCATGAGTGCACTTAAATTATGTTTTTCTTGCTACAGACTTTTTTTTTCTCAACATTATCTTCTTAGGATTCCCAAGCACAAACAATGTGCATTCAGTCAAAACAAAGTAAGTCATAGCATGTATAAAAAGAAACTCATAGAAGGTTTTACATAGATAAATAAATAAAAGTGCATGGAGTGTAACTGTTTCTAACTGGTATCATGCTGCTTATTTTAGTTGCAAGTACTAAGCAATGATGTAAGCAATTCTGAGGAGTTGAGCAACCCAGAGCGTAGGAGTTGCTGTTTAGAGCACTATGAGAGTACCAGTTTATGCATTGTCTGGTACAAAGGTTAATTTAAGTTATTCTTTCTTTCTATCTACTCTTTATTTTTAGGTGAGAGAAAAGAAAATCTATTTAGCATATATTTTAGCTTAAACATGATGCTCGATAACCCTGAATAAAATATGATGTTCAATTCTAACAACGAATTTCAAAGTAAAAGTTCTTAACCTCATTTTTATCAGTAAGAGAACTGCAGATTGCTGATTCCTCCCAAACGCATACCTAATATTAATTGAAAGCTAGGACTTGAATCTTTGAGTTTATTCCCTTTTTTGTTTGTTTGGCTTGCTTTTATATGGGGGCAACATTTGGTGGTGCTCAGGGCTTATTCCTGGCTGGGCTCTGAGGGATCACTCTTTTTCTCTTTTTTTTTCTTTTTTTGCTTTTTGGGTCACACCTGGCAATGCACAGGGGTTACTCCTGGCTCTGCACTCAGGAATCACCCCTGGCGGTGCTCAGAGGACCATATGGGATGCTGGGAATCGAACCCGGGGCGGCTGCGTGCAAGGCAAACGCCCTACCTGCGGCACTATTGCTCCAGCCCCTGAGGGGTCACTCTTGATGGGCTCCGACCGAATGAGGTGCTGGGAATCAAGCCTGGGTCAGTGGCATGCAAGGCAAACACTGCACTCATTGAACTTTCACTCTGGCCCTATTCATTTTCTAATTTATTATGTAATAGTATTTCAGAGTATATTTAGCACTTTCTGGTTTTTTTTTTTTTCACAGTCCCCCAGTGGCTTATAACTTAAAAAATTAAAAACTTCATGTAATGGTTGTGGAC
Organism: Sorex araneus; assembly: GCF_027595985.1. Taxonomy (NCBI): domain Eukaryota; kingdom Metazoa; phylum Chordata; class Mammalia; order Eulipotyphla; family Soricidae; genus Sorex; species Sorex araneus. Next base: position 59,759,263 of record NC_073306.1, on the reverse strand, counting down.
CACCCTTTTGCAAAAAAATTAAATAAATAAGCCTAAAAACCCCGCGTGAAATCTATGATGAAATTTGGTACTTCAGGTCACTGAAAACTTTCTTACGTAATTATGCCTGAAATGATATAAATGTGCTCAAGGACATGCAGGGGCAAATCAACAAGTGAAAGTCAAATATAGCAGGACCTGAAGCAGAAGAACTGTGACAATGCACACATGGTTTGTAGAATAAAAATAGAATTCCAGCCAAGGAGGCTGGAGGTCAGTTCTGGCCCAAGGTCCCATTAGGAACAGGAAAGCCAAACAAGAAAACGAAAGCAGAAATGCAGATGTGCATATTACACCCGTCAGTGGACTGTTGAGGAGCTCCACAAACATCCAGGGTACACAAGAAACATGAACTTCACAATGGGCTAACTTTCAACTCCCCACACTGACTGTGTATAAGCCTATGGTCGTAACAGGTTCTTTGTGGATTATCTTCACGAAGCCTCACCACAACCATAAGGAAACAAGACTATTCACCACAGTTTACTGTGGTCAGTGAAGTCATAGTAAAGTGGGGCCTCTGGGACCAAATTGCTTTAAGTTTCTGGCTCTTACCCTTCTGATAGCCTCTAGCTGGACAAATTTACATGTTTCTTCATTCTAGAGTAAGGGTAACCAAAGTACTCACCTTTTGTTATTTTAAGAGTGTTTGAAGTTTCAAATAATGTCTGGCTTAGAAGAAAAGACTATGTAAATTACTAGGCTTAAAGGAAAAGGCTTTGTAAATTACTTACATGTGTCATGCTAATACATGGGGTAGCTGGGACTCCTTTGGATGGCAAGAGCCCAGAGCTTCTGCAATACCCCATGTTATAGAGAAGTAGTCTTCAACCACTAGCCTATGGAGTAGGACCATTCCATGGGAGAATAAAGATTCAAAGTTACTGGTCCACCTCCTTGGTTTACTGCGGACAAGTATGCAGGACAGGTGCTAATTCTTCAAAAGGTTGAATAATGATGCTATAGAAGGAATGATTACTAGATAGGTACAGTTAGAAGTGTACAATGCTGCAAACAAAAATTTCTTCCGTGAAAGAGCTAGGGAGAGGTAAAATCAATAGAATCCTGTAGTACAGGTGAGGTAGTACAGCAGGTAAGGTGCTTGTCCTGTATGCGACTGACTCAGGTTTGATTTTTAATTTCCCAGAAGGTCCGCTGAGTCTGCCAGGAGTGGTCTCTGAGCATCACTGGGTGTAGTCTGCCAAAACACAACCAAAAATTTCCCTAACAGAATCCGAACCCCTTATCCCCTACTTGTTCCACTGTCACTGTCATCCTGTTGCTCATCGATTTGTTCGAGCGGGCACCAGTAAAGTCTCTCATTGTGAGACTTATTGTTACTGTCTTTGGCATATCCAATATGCCCTGGGTAACTCACCAGGCTCTGCCATGTGGGCTAGATACTCTCGGTAGCTTGCCGGGCTCTCCGAGAGGGGCGGGGGAATCGAACGCCCTACGGCTGTGCTATGGCTCCAACCCACATAGTAATTTCTATAGTTGGTATTTTTCTCCTATTTACACAAACCTATGATCAAATTTATTTTACCAATTATCCAAAGGAATTAACAACAGCAATAAAATTGAACAATTATAGCAATACACTATAATAAAAATTATGTGGATCTCTTCCTTTAAAAAAAAATTTCAATCTTTCAGATCCTGGCTAACTTTCAGTGACAGAAACTGCAAAAAGTGACACCACTGAGAATGGGAAACTAAATGTGTATTATTCTTAACTCAGTAATATTTAATTCTAAATTGGTTCTTAATTCAGTAACTGTCTTTTAAGGAATTAAAATGGAGGATTCTAAGCCAAGATTTTAGGTCAGAATATTTTAAAAAATCCTGTTGAATTTATCTACACAAATAATCCCTTCTCTGCAATAAAACAAAGTAAAACCAAAACCATGAAGTTGGCAAAATAGTACAGAGGCCACAGGGACTACACTGCTTGGGGGACCCCTTAAACAAGCACAAACAAAAATGCCTCATATATACATTTACATTGTAAATGTAGGTTTTCAAGAGTTCATAATTTTTTATTCACTTCCATAATAAAGCATTTTTAAATATAAGGATAGAATTTGCTATAAGAAGCAATTTCTTTCACCTTTTTTTTTTTCTTCTTGGGTCACACCTGACGATGCACAGGGGTTACTCCTGGCTCTGCACTCAGGAATTAACCTCTGGCAGTGCTCAGGGGACCATATGGGATGGTGAGACTCAAACCTGGGTTGGCCACATGTAAGGCAAACGCCCTACCCACTGTGATATTTCTCCAGCCCTGCAAGAAGCAATTTCTGCTTCATAATTTTAATCTTTTTCATTTGATAGAAAATAATCATAATATATTGATCAATCGTAGTCAATATGAGAATATAAAATTTTTCTTACAATTTTGATACATTTTATTTTCATAAAAGTAGTTCAAGCAGTTCATTACAGATAATATTCAAACACCAATCCCACCACCGAACACCTTCCCACCACAATAAGAGGGAAGTGTGTGAAGGTTGTATTTCATTCTGAAGCCATTTAAGCCCATATATAAAAGAATACAAGCAAGTATGCTAAAACCAAACAAATGTGGCTACTTTTGGTACATAGTGTGCTAGAGTAAAAGAGGTCCAGAAAATTCTGGGGCACTCTGTTGGGGGGGCTTTAGTTTACAGTCTCTAGTCTTGGCCTTGACCGTTGATGAGATTGCATGGTGCCAGGGTAAGTTTGTGGGTGTGACTGCCAAGCTACTGGAAAACTAGGGAACTGGGGTGGGGAGACCCAGTCCTAATCCAAGTGGGTTTGGAGATCTCAGTACAGAGTCCACATACTTGTTTTTTTCTGCCGGTTGCTTCTTGGGTGAGGCTCATCAGAGCATGTGGAGAGTGGCATTGAGCATGGTGGTGGTTGGGTTCTGGAGGTTTTTGGCTGCCAGGGTTCTGCTTGGGGTGGAGAGGGAGATTCAACACGCCTCCTTTCAAGGTGCCCCAGTGAAGACAGCCCGGTATAGAATCAGGAAGTGAACATAAAGTTTTTATAAAATATTATTTTACCCACACCAGACCAACACTGATTAGGTTTAAAGATTTGTTGTCCCATGATTCAGAGTACATGGAAGACATCCTAATTTGGTTTATTGGAGTCACTTTCTCTGTATTTCATATGCACAGACACATCCCTGGTGGGCAGAGATGCAGTTAGTTTGAGAGCAGGTATTTTATAATAAAGGCCACAATCCAGTGTTCTGAGAGCAAAACCTCTCATGAGTTTTTATACACAAAACCCCTTAACTATAAGGACAACCTTAATGATGAATTTGAAGCAGCAGGGTGTTAGGGGTATATTTTTTCAATTGACTTTTGTGTCTCACTGTTACCAATTTCACCAAGTTCGAAGGGACTGTACTTAGGATTTTTCTATTTGGGGGATATTTTGGTTTGGGGCATAGTTTTTCAACTCAGAGACATTTCAGAATTTCATTATAGGGCAATGCCATGGGAAAATAGCAAAGACCTTTAAATTGGGCATTATTGTCATGAATATAAACTCAGCCACAAGTATATAGCTAATATTATTTTAAAGAGCTTAGTACTATTATTTTTTTAAAGTACCTATAATGTGCTGAAAGTGGGTAAAGGACCAAACATGATGGGCTTTCAGTATCTGTATTGCAAATCATAAAATCATAACATCCAAAGGCAGGGGAGAGAGAGAGAGAGAGAGAGAGAGAGAGAGAGAGAGAGAGAGAGAGAGAGAGAGAGAGAGAGAGAGAGAGAGAGAGAGAGAGAGAGAGAGAGAGAGAGAGAGAAGAAAAGAAAAGTGACTGCGATAGAGATAGGTTGGGTGGGGTGGTGGGGAGAGTAACAGAAGGGATACAGGGATATTGGTGGTGGGAAATGTACACTGGTGGAGGGATGGATGATGGAACATTGTATGACTGAAACCCAATCATGAAAGCTTTGTAACGGTATCTCACAGTGATTCAATTTTTAAAAAGTACCTGTAATAGTCCATTTTTTTTCTTTTTGGGTCACACCTGGGGATGCACAGTGGTTACTCCTGGCAAAATAAGTCAGAGGTAGAGGAGCAAATACAGGATGATATCACTCACCTGTGGTATGTAGAGAAACAAAACATGAAATAGACTATTGAATAATGGCAAATTCTTGGCCTTTAGTTACAAAACTGAGATAAAAAGAAGTGTAGGGGGGAGAATGAAGAAGTAGACTAAAAGTAATATGAGGACATTGGTGGATTATCTTGGGCACTGTGGTGTTGAAGAGGTGTAGTAACTGTGTCCATAAAAACACAACCGCTAACATTATTGTAAACATATGATAATAATCACTATGATAATAATATATCACTCTATCACTGTATCACTGTCATCCCATTGCTCATCAATTTGCTCGAGCGGGCACCAGTAATGTCTTCATTGTGAGACTTGTTGTTACTGTTGTTAGCATATTGAATAAGCCACGGGTAACTTGCTGGGCTCTGCCATGCTGGCAGGATACTCTAAGCTATAACAATAAATAATAAAACAATAAATAAATTATTTTAAAAGTCTCATGAATTCCCAAAGCAAGGAGTACATGTGTAATAGGACCTTCCAAGAAACTGAAATCAGGAAAAGAAAATAAATTGACAACACAATTGCCCCTCAAACACCCCTTGCAGTAGCTACATATTAATATATATTCTCTCCTACACATGTTCTGTGTTTCATTTCTCAATGCATAAGACCGTCTCACAGTTTTAGAGCTTTTACTCTTGAGTTTAGGTTCAAACAACTCAAGAGACTGAAATTAATTCCTCTGACTCTACACTCATCTTTTATGAACTAGAATCTTACTAACCAAACTTGAATCAAACTTGACCACTCCCCTTCTTTTAAAGAAGAGTGAAATATACTTGATGCAAAAACTAGCTTAATTGATTTAAATAATGCATAAAATAATCAACAATGATTAGATTTTATCTATAAGTCATTTTGGTTTTGATGTTTTATATTTATAAATAATTTTTATTTAGTTATTAATCTAGCACAGCAGGTAGGGTGTTTGCCTTGCACACTGCCGACCCGGGTTCAATTCCTCCACCCCTCTCGGAGAGCCCGGCAAGCTACTGAGAGTATCCCGCCCTCACAGCTGGGCCTGGCAAGATACTCGTGGAGTATTCTATATGCCCAAAACAGTCACAAGTCTCACAATGGAGACGTTACTGGTGCCAGCTCGAGCAAATCGATGAACAATGGAAGGACAGTGCTACAGTGCTATTAATCTTAGTTTATATTTAATTATTCAATATGCCAAAAACAGTAACAACAAGTCTCACAGTGGAGATGCTACTGGTGCCTGCTCGAGCAAATCGATGAGCAATAGGGTGACAGTGACAGTGACAGATATTTAATTATTAGCTTTTACTTTTCTATTTGATTATATTAGCACACACCTCCCACCTGAACATATACATTGTACACACAATTGTTAGAACCAACATTCAACTTAAATTTTTTTAATTGGACATCATAGTTTATAATAGTACTGAAGTCATTATTTTATAGTTACAAAGCTAGCTACTCTCACATTCCACTTAACTCATGACTTGCTTTCCCACACATTTCTCATAATCTCCAACCAAAATCTCTTCACTTGCAACAAAACTGACCTCTCGTCCACATGTTTTGAAAGAGTGACATCTAATTACACATACAAGTGACTTTTGTGGCCAAAGAGATATTAAAGCAGGAAAAGGACTTGTCTTGCATTATGATGAACCTCAATTTGAATCCCCAGCTCTGAGTATGGTCCCCTTGGTACTGCCTGGGTGGTCCTTCTCCTTCCACAAGCAATAAATAAATATTTTCAAAAATGACCTCTATTTCATTGGACAGCCAGAAAGATTTTGTGGTTTTATTTTTATTTGGTTTGGGGGCCATATCTAGCTGTGCTCTGGGTTTACTCCTGGCTCTGCACTACGAGATCACTCTTGGTGGGTCTTGGAGGGACCATGCGGAGTGCTGAGGATTAAAAACCATGTCATCTACATGCAAGGCAAGCATCTACTCACCGTACCATCTCTTGAGCCTTAGAAAGTTATTTCTTAAGCATATATATAATATATAAAATGCATATTATTAAAATATATTTTATAATGTGTGTTTTATACATTGTATAAGCACACATAATACATATATGATAAAATCTTGGCACTTTGTTGATCAGAAGTTTTAAGAGTTTACCATTTGGACGCTCTCTGCCCAGATGAGATCCGGAGCAGCCGAGCACGATACGGCCCCTCTGCTCCTTAAAAACTATGATCTGGGACGTTCTACTAACCCATTTTGGCACGCAGAGACTTATAGAAATGCATCTAGACTGTAAACTGAGCTAAAACAACAGAAATCCAAAAGCACGGTCGTGGCCGCACAAGCTCCTATAATCTTCAGTCTCAGCAATGGAAAACAAACTATCAAATGATGCCTTTTTAGCAGGTTTGATTGTTGGGGGAAAATTCCAAAGAATAATAGTCAGTTCTCTGCTGAAATATTGAATGTATCCAAAGTATAGAGAGAATAAAGTGAATATCATTAGCCACTCAGGTGCGGGGAGGGTGTGGGAGGGGGGTATACTGGGGATTTTGGTGGGGGAACAGGTGCACTGGTGAAGGGATGGGGATTTGATCATTATATGACTGAGACTTAAACCTGAAAACTTTGTAACTTTTGTCACGGTGATTCAATAAAATAAAAATTAAAAAGAGTTTATCATTTGTCCTATAATAAATAAATTTGTTAGCGGTACATATATTATTTGAACAATCAAGGTCCTTTATAATTCTATGCTATTATTTGCTAAGTTTGTTACATGTGCAAAACCCTTCTATAATATTTTGGATTTTGCTGTTTGTACCTCAAAGCTTACCTTCTACTCACCTACCTTTTGCCCACTCTCCCCCCGCACACACATACAGACCCTTTTCTCATAGTCTCTTTCAGGACACAACTTTGATCTCGTTTCTTTGGAAACTCTTTTTTAATCAACAGGGCTAGATTTCATATTTTTTCAACCTTATTCTTACCCCTCAGCAATCTATTCTTCATATCATATTTCAAAAACCTATTTACGTATTTCTCACCCTTCCTGGGTTACCCATTCCTCTTCGAGAGCTGAACCTATTCTCCCTCTTTCCTTTTATACTTGCATTTCCCTAATGTCTGGCATATTTTCTGAAATAAAGTAAATATTGCTAATATTAACTGATTGAATATACACTAATTAGTCACCAGGCACAAGTGGATATCAATGAATAACAATTAGATCCCACTTACATAGAGATGTAAATATACCCAATTGATCATTAGCTGCAAATATCATGTAAGTAAAGATTCTTTTAAAATAGTAGCTGAGGGGCTGGAGTGATAGCATAGCGGGTAGGGTGTTTGCCCTTGTACTCGGCCGACCCGGGTTCAAATCCCAGCATCCCATATGGTCCCCTGAGCACTGCCAGTGGTGATTCCTGAGTGCATGAGCCAGGAGTGACCCCTGTGCATTGATAGTGTGACCCAAAAAGCCAAAAAAAAATAGTAGCTGATACCTAAAATTGAACCAATACAGAATCATTCATTTTAATTTCATTCATTTCATTTAAATATATTTAATCATTCAATTTCTTATTTTTAATAATAAAGTATACTATTATTTTATAAAAGTATATATTTTCAAAACTATATTTAGTTTAGGGAGCCTCCAAAACAGTGCTCTGGAGGTTTGGGACCCCTCCTAAATATTTCCAGCCAACTCAACCTGCAGTTTAGTGGAAGAACCTGAGGATGTGGTGCTATGAGGGCCCAACAGTGTCAGAATGACCCTGGCACTTCTTGGGAGCATCCTGGGTTACATTTGTCAGAATCTGTAGAACCATATGGTACCAGGGATTTAACTAGGGTCAGCCCCATGCAAGGCATGTGTTTTACTATCTCTCTGGCCTTAGTAAGATTATTTTTACACCACTGGCCAAGCAAATGGAAACAAACAAATGAGACTACATTAAACTAAGAAGCTTCTGTACTTCTAAAGAAACAGTGGCCGAATTACAGAGAAACCCCACAGAATGGGAAAAATTATTTTCTCACTACCCATCAGATAAGAGGGTAATACCCACAATATACAAGACATTAGTAGAACTGTACAAGAAAAAACCTCCAGCCTTTTCTGCCGCCCCGTGAGATCGACCCCAGAGGCAACTGAACCACTTTCGACACGAGCGGCGCCCCCAAAATGCCTCCAAACTGTGTGCTCGGAGCTACTGGCCCAGGCGCCACCAGCGAGTGATGCAATTACCAAAAGAATTTTCCCTGGACTTCATATAGAAATCCAAAACCGCGTGGCTGCTATCACAGCCGCGTAACCTAATATCTCCTGATTGTCAGCAACGTGTAAATGTTCCTTTTTGGCAGGGCTTACTGTGGGGGGAAACTCCAAACAATAGTACTGAGTTTTTTGTTGAAGAGTAAAAGATTGTAGCGATAGAATTTTAGGCAGAATTTTCCCTGGACTTTATATAGAAACCCTAAACCGCGACCTAATGTCATCTAATCATCAGCAATCTGAAATGGTTCCTTTGTAACGGGTTGGACTTTGGGGGGACCATAATAGGGTTAAAGTTCGTAGCGATGTGTAATTTCTGGCTGTACTTTCCCTGGACTTTATACAGAAATTCAAAGCCGCGAGGCCACAGCCATGGCCGCGCGACCTAATGTCATTTAATCATCACCAATATGAAATGGTTCCTTTTTAACGGGTCAGACTTTGGTGGGAAATCCTAACAAGAATAGTACGTCTTTTGCTGAAATATTGAAGGCAATCAAAGTGGTAGCCATCTCTATAGACTGAACTAAGCCATATCCCCATGCCGGCTGAGAAGAAATATCCTTCTTTCTCGGGAAGAAACGCGGCGTGGCGTTAACCATAGTATGATGTCCATTAAGCTGACACGGACCTGGTGGCGTGGGAATGGGATACAAGGGAATAAATTATTATGAACTTGGAACAGCGGGACGCTGGTGGAATCTCGAGCCAGGGCCGATACCAGCGTATTACTTTTGGTTCCAGAAACTGCTTGCAGACATTCTACCAGACTATCAACTAAGCCAGAGCCCCACGCCGGCTGATGATGGGAAATAACCATCTTTTTTGAGTTTTTTCCCTTTGTCAGGCAGCGTGGTGATTACTAAACAGGCGTGAACTCGGTGGCACGGGACGAGGGGGAAAAAAAATAGAAAAGTTATGTAACAAACAGCGGACTTAATATCTCTACATTCTCAGCAATGGAGAGCTATCAAATGCTTCCTTGACAGTAGGACTGTCTTTTCTTTTTTGGGGGGAAACCCTAGCAACAATAGTGAGTCATATGTTGAAACATGGAATGTAACCAAGATAAAGCGTAAACAAAGTGAAACTTATCACTTACAAGGGCGGGGACTGGGGGGCGGGAGGGGGCGGGAGGTATAATGGGGTGGTTGGTGATGGAATATGGGCACTGGTGAAGGGGAGGGTGTTTGAGTAGTGTATAACTGACATAATCCTGAGAACTATGTAACCCTCCACATGGTGATTCAATAAAATTTAAAAGAAAAAAAAGAAAAGAAAAAACCTCCAAACCCAACAAAAAAGAGAGAGAAGAAATGAACAGAAGCTTCTTCAAAAAAGAAATACAAATGGCCAAAAGGCAAATGAAAAATGCTCTACATCACGAATCATCAGAGAGATGCAAATCAAAATAAAAATGAGGTATTATCTCACACCACAGAGACTGGCATACAACAAAAAAGAACAAGAACAACCAGTGCTCGCGCAGGTGTGGGGAGAAAGGGACTCAATTTGTTGGTGGGAATGCCGATTGGTCCAGCCTTTCTGGAAAACAATATGGGCATTCTTCAAAACACTATAAATTGAGCTTCCATATGACCCAGCAATACCACTTCTGGGAATATATCCCAAGGGTGCAAAAAAGCATAGAAGAAATGACATCAGCACCTGTATGTTCATTGCAGCACTGTTCACAATAGTCAGAATCTGGAGTGCCGATAGCAGATGACTGGTTAAAGAAACTTTGGTACATCTACCCAATGGAATATTATGCAGCTGTTAGAAAAGATGAAGTCATGAAATTTGCTTATAACTGGATGGACATGGAAAGTATCATGCTGAGTGAAATGAGTCAGAAAGAGAGGGACAGACATGGAATGACTGCGGTCCTTTGTGGAATAAAAAATAACATGATATGAGACTAACACCCAAGGAAAGTAGAGACAAGGGCCAAGAAGATTGCTCCATGGCTAGAAGTCTGCCTCCTGAGCTGGGGGAGAAGGCAGCTGGGATAGAGAGGGGATCACAAGTCAATGATGGTTGGATGGATCGCTCAGGATGTAAGATGTGTGCTGAAAGTAGATAAAGAACCAAACATGATGGCCCCTCAGTATGTGTTTTGCAAACCATTATGCCCAAAAGGAGAGAGAGAATATGGGGGCAATTGTCTGCCATAGAGTCAGGGGGAGGAGTGGGATGCAGCGGAGGGAGGGATACTGGGGACATTGGTGGTGGAAAATGTACAGTGGTGGAGGGATTGGTGTTTGATCATTGTATGACTGAAACTCAAACATGAAAACTTTGTAACTGTATCACATGGTGATTCAATAAAAAAAACTTAAAAATAAATTGTAAATCAATTAATGAACTAATTAAATATGCATGCGCCTATGGTTTAAAAAATATACAGAAACCTTTAAAAGTGAAAAAACTGGTTGAATTCTTAAATCCATTTGTTTATATGTCATATGAAGAATAAATATTTAGCTATCTTAAATTCCAGTTTCCTCCAAATTTTCTCTAAATTAGAAATAAATGAACTTTTAGTTGAATTCAGAGTCATAAAAGACAAGGACAAGGTCAGTGAAAGAGAACTCAAACCTCACTGCCTCCTGGTCCCCAACTTATTGCTTTGTAACAAATCAACACAAAATTAGGGGCTTCAAACAACAATCATTTGCTATCTGACATTTCTGTAAGTTGAAAACCCAGGCCAGCATGACTAAATTCTTTTCTCAGGATCTCACAAGGCTGAAATGATATTTGAGACATTAGTTGAATGCATTTCCATCTAGCATTCCAAGTTCCTTGTCAAGTTTGAGTGTGTTATTGGCAAAAATCAGGTCCTTGTGATGGTAGGATTGAGATCCTGCTTCTTGGCTGGCTGTCAGTTAGGACTTCAGAGCTGGAAGTCTCCTCATTCCTTCTCATATGACTATTTTCAAACTAACTACAGCAAGTCGAATCTTTCTCATACTTCATATTCTTTACCTCTGTTATCAGTTGGACTAAATTCTATGTTTTTAAGAAGTAATGTTATTAGATGGGGGCCACATGGATCATTTTTTTGACATTAACTGTGCCACTAAACAATATAGCCATAGGATCACATTATATCCATGGGGAATTTGAGCAGGGTATTATTGAAGTGGGGGCATTTAAAAAATTCTGACCACATTTTATGTCTTAGAGTAAGTTGCCAGGAGGAGGTTTTGTGAGAATTAAGCTTAATGGACACATGAAACACTACAGAAATGACAAGTCTTGACTACACAACTTTGGAGGGACATAGTCGTCTTCTATCGGGTTGAGTATACAAGTCATTTTTTTAATGTTTCATAATAAAATGCCAGCTTCCAAAAGACTGACTGATACTTAAGTTTTGATCAATTTCTTCACAGACAACACTCATGTAAGTGAACATTTTAGAAAATCTCCATCTCAGTAGTTGACCTGAATAGTACTTGAAAATTGCAAAAATTATGTTTATGACAAGCAATAATCAAAAGATATAAGTGAAATGCTATGCTATCATGAATAAATATTCATTTTTCTAAGATACCCTATTATGTTAAATCTCTCTTCATCTATCAAAAAGCGGTGACTAAAGGCTTTAATTAGTAACATGAGTTGCTCCAAGAAATATCTTGGTGTCCATGAAATTATGAAGAGGAAATTCTATGATGGCAAGTTAAAATGTTATTTGTGATCCAAAGGGAGTGTTTGCTAGTATGGAAGAATAGAGAATGAGAGAGAAGAAAAGAGAAAGAGTACCAACCACGTCAAAGAATCCTGGAAATTATTCCTCATAAAAATTTGGCATAAAATTTTTCTGAAAAAATATATTTATTTTTTGTTGTCAAATATGGGAAGCTATATAATTACTTATTGTTCAGTTTTGTCTTGACTGCTAGAGACTCAACTAAAGGTTTATATTTTCAACATACTTTCTGGTTTTTTTTTCTCTTTTCTCTACCAGACTGTTGATCTATTCTTTTCATTTTGGCCTTCAGTATTTGTGGCATATATATTTTAATGTAAACTATTCAAAAGTCTTGGTAGAAGCAGATAAGCATGGTTCATAAATATATTGAATATAGCAGGATAGAATAAATTGCAAAAATGTGAAAAATGAAGAATTTTATATATTATCTTCAACAAAACGTACGTACATGTAAAATTAGATAAATTCAAGGCAAAATAAAATAGAAGGATAAACACATGACTTTATTCACATATAAGATATAATGAAGCAAAATCAGGATACAAATTAAACCAAAACAAAATAAATTCTTCGATTCTGACTTCATAGTTGAGCTTACCAAAATAAGCAAAGGCTCACAGCTATGGTGGAAGAATACTGCTATGTTGGTGGATGTTGTATAGAAACATACGTTTCAAGAGGTGTCAAGAGGTATGAACTTGTTCTAAAACATATACAGTATTAAAAATTAATGTTATCTCTACATTTTAAAAAATGATTATGATGATAACCAGGCATGAAAACACACACACAACACACACACACACACACACACACAGACATATATATATATATGCATATATATATACTCAGTGCAATACTAGTTAACTGTTTAAGAAAGTAAAAGTTTGCCTTTTGCATCAACATTGATAGAGTTTGAGGTTATTATACTAAGTACATTAAGTCAGATAGTGAACAAGTACTGGATGGTTTTTCACATTTGTGTAATATAAATAATCAAAGCAAACAAATGAATAAATCACAACAAAAATAATTTTATACCTGTTGAAGACATTACCCAAACATATTATTATTATTATTATTATTATTATTATTATTATTTTTGCTTCTTGGGTCACACCTGGAAATGCACAGGGGTTGCTCCTGGCTCTGCACTCAGGAATCACTCCTGGCGGTGCTCAGGGGACCATATGGGATGCTGGGAATCGAACCCGGGTCGGCACATGCAAGGCAAATGCCCTACCCGCTGTACTATTGCTCCAGCCCCATTATTATTATTATTATTATTATCATTACTATTATTATTATTACTCTATTTGGCTTTTGGGGTCATACCCGGCAATGCACAGGGGTTACTCCTGGCTCACACACTCAGGAATTACTTCCAGGAGCAGAGATACTCTGCCAGCTTCCCCCAGTCTCCAGCAATCCAGGGTCATGCCCATAAGCCACCTCCTGCCAGTGCCAGATAATCTCCTCATCAGCCACCATCCAGAACTTACGGCTTCTTCTTTCAGAAGAGAACATAAAATGAGGCCCCCATAACCATGCCACCATACTCCACACCAGGCTGTTTTCACTCGGGGCACCCCAGAGGGGAACAGGTGAGAGTCCTTCCTGCCCTAAGCGACCCAGGCCCGGCAACCAACCTCCACAACCCAAACACCACCATGCTCCAGTCCGATTTCCACACACTGGGGCCGAGCTTCACGTATGAGTGAACATATTCCTAAACCTCATGACCATGAAAGCCAAAAGCCTAGATAGACAATCATAAGATGCTCCCTCTCATCCTAGTGATTCAATAAAATTAAAAAAAACACTCCCTACTCATTTTCCATAATTACCACAGCATATTTGGTCCGAGGCAAGATGGTGCTGACGACGCCTGCCTGAACCCCTGGCGCTCTCCTGAACCTGGCTCACCATCTCTCCTTAGACAACATGCAACTCAGCACGCCAGGCAAGGAACTCTGCACATGATCCCTGCTGGAACTCTATGATGATGCCTGATGTACATCACTAGCTGTCTTGCAAGGTTAGGACAGAATGGTGTCAGTGAGGCATGGAGAAACCACAGCAGCGGCCGCAGTGTCACCACCTGCCCCAACTGAACTGAGTTGCAGCACCATTGGACATAGAGCTGTGGTGGCAGTGCGCAGTGGCTCATCCACTGTGGAGTGCTGTCAGTCAATCACCAGGTGACCTGCGATTCGATGCAGGTGTTCCACCTGGCACAGACCCTCCAGACCTTGCTGCCAGCTGTTCAACAGTCTCCGGATGCACTCCATCTACCTCAAGGAGACTAACCTGAGGCCGAAGATGTCCCAGGTGCTGCCCAGAGACACAGGCAGGTACATGCTTGTTAATGTGCAGATTGTTACAACATGCCAGTTGAATAAAAGCTTACATTCGGTAGATTGGGAAGACCTGGAAGGGTGATTAGAGGCTGCCCCAAAAGTCTCCATCCCTCTTAGAGAGCCTGGCAAACTACTGAGAGTATCCCACCCACACGGCAGAGCCTGGCAAGCTACCCATGGCATATACTCAATATGCCCAAAACAGTAACAACGATGGTCCTCATTCCCCTGATCCTGAAAGAGCCCCTAATATGCCATCGGGCTACACTAACACGCTACAGGGACTAATGGAGAGGTTACTGGCGCCGGCTCAAGCAAATCAATGAACAATGGGATGACAGTGATACAGTGATACAGTGATACCTGTTGAAAATGTTTCCAGCAATTGTGGTGTGCAAAAGTAACATGGGGATTATCTACGCATAAACAAATTGCTCTGCTTTATTGAAGAGACATGAGGAAGAACTCAGTGACTCTAATAATTTCCCAAGGGTTGTAATGGTGATGTATGGAGACAACAATTTAAGAAAATTTATCTAGAGGTTAGGAATTTTCTGATACTTCCATTGTTTTTCACATTAATTATGAAAAATAGAATTATTTCAATTCATATTGACTTGAATCTGCACCTAACATGTGTCTTCTTAAAAATAAATATTTATACTTCTCTATATTCATTAAACTTTACCCTATTTGTCAGTAGCGTGATGCTTTTGTTTTATATTCTAGTAACAGCCATGCAAAACAGAACATGTATCTCTTCAATTTCATGTTTCTTCTTTTTCCTAGTATCTTTTTCAATAAGGTAGGTACTATGATTTAGTTCTATTGTCCCTTTTTCTGTAGAGTCTTTGAATTTCTTGATAGTTATTACTTCTCACTCCATTTCTTTGCTTATGTGAAAACTGAGATTTTTGGGCTATGGAAAAAAAAAGTATATCTATATGTCTATACAGATATATAGATATATATTCTGAATGCATTCCTAAAATGCCAGAAGTGGGTCTGGCATTTCAATAAATATTGATATACTTAATATCAAACAAAATGCCTCATTACAAGTATTCTTGGAAAGAACCCCAATTCATTTAAAAAAAATGTGTTATATAAACGCAAGCAACCATCATAAAACCAAACAGGACATATATGGAATAAAAGAAACGTGCTTTAAGTAGAAGTTCTAACTGAATTGCCATGTGCAATATTTAAATATCAATCTATTTAATCTAAGTTGACCTTTTCATTTAGGAAAATTACAGGTTATATGGATAATTTAGGTTAAATAATTTAGACATGTGTAAAAGCAACATAATATCTTGTTTCTATTTTAATAAGACGAACAGGGAAAGAGTAGGCAGAAAATAAAATAAACGTGCCCACTTAGTTTAAAATAGACCCCTTAGATGAAAATTAGGGAGGACAGAATATTTAGTTTTTTGTGTGTTATAAATATATGTAGAAAAAAACATCTGATACCATCGACAATGAGAAATTTCTTAAATTCATTTCCAACACCTCTTATGGGCCAATCGTGTTTTTAAGATGCTTCTTTCCAAACATTTCATTGTTTTCCTCAAATTGATTAAATGCTTTTTGGCACTTTAGGGTGAAGGTAATCTTGGTAATTCACTGTGGACATAGTCGTCTTTTATTTATGGCTTAAAGTATAAACAACTTGCAGCCTCACTGATATTTTGTACAATAATGGTTTTGTTTAGAAGTGGTAATCAAAATGTATACTAAAGAGCCAAGAAGAGAAAGTTTAGAGCTTGGTTAGAGAAGGTCAATTTGAGGAAGTAATCATTTTGACAGTTGACATTAAGGCTTGTGAGAATCTTAACCAGCTGTTTGTTGTGAAAGTCTTATTGTTTTTGTTGTTATGGTTGCTTCTGTCAGCAAAGGAGATCTGGAGAGTGTTTTAGAAAGCGTGCTTTTCACAAGTCAAATGATAAATCACCTTATGTAACTATCAGGTTTATTTATATCTTCACATTGATGTAGAAAATTCTCTGTGAAGTTATATTACCAGGCTTGTGTTTATCCACATACATATGTAGACATAGGGTTTTCCTCACAATTGATTTATGAGCATCTTCAGAGTTTAATATTTTACAATTGTGCTAGTGATGATCAAATCACTTTTGCTAAAATAAAGTTATGTAGGGAGACACTTTCCTAAGTATGAATTGAGTTAATAATGTGAATTGTCCAAGGTAGGAGAAGATTAAAAGAAAATCCGCTTTGCCAAACTAAGTTTCCTTAGCAGAAGAAGCAGAATTCCTGAAGCAGAGCCAGTCCCTTTGAGATATGTATTTTATTTATGGTGCAACATCTCCTCAGTGAATGCTATTTTTCATGTGCAAAATGGGCGTCACCATGAAGGAAAAAAAGAAATAAAATTCAGAAGACCAATTTTGTTTGTTGACTTCAAAAAAAAGTTGGCTGATGGCAGTTAAAATAATTTGTGAATAGTTAAGCATGTAGTTAAATGTGTCTCCCTTTTGAGATAATTAAAAAAATTTTGTCTCATTTTCGCATGTTCTTCTGATTAATTTAGGATAGCAAAATTTGGTCCTTACACATACGAGTCGTGTACCAGACACAATAAAGTCCTGCAAGAAAGTCAATACAGGTTATTTGGTTATTTCTTTCTTTTTAATGCCAAGCTGATCTACAATCAGACTTGAGCTATAACCTGTGGTAAAACTGTGTAGCTATCTAATGCTCAAATATTAAAAAACAATTCTGATTTTCAATTTTCCCCTCACTAAAAGGACTGTAATACCTGATCTACAGGACTGTTAAGATAATTCAACAAGGGTCAGGTGAAGAGATTCTGTATTTGTCCAAGGATAACGTGTACATTTTCAAGAAATAGATCCATTATTAGGATTTTGAAAACACTAAGACTTTTGAAGAGATTATGCTCAGTAACAAGACCTATCCTATTCTTCCATGAGTCTGTTGATTTCAGGGTTTAGAACATATTTCACCTTCTTGGTCAGCTACCATGACCGCTCATCTATTTTTAACTGCTTTCAGTGTTACCACCATTTGAAGGGATATGGCAGAAAATCAAAAAGTTATTGCTTCCCTGAGTTCTAAGTTAAAAAGCAGCTTTTATCTCCTCTAGAGTCATTATTTCCAAGGATACCTAACATTGAAAGAAAAAGTACACAGTGAATCTTGCTATTAAAACTGAGTGCTTACAACTGTTCTCACTCCCCGTGTTTTCTCAAGGGCCAGATATGTTGCAAACAGATTAAAAAATAAAGGGTGTTGGCTTCTCAAGTAGCCATCACTGTATTCCTGTCATCTAGATGATCGTTGATTTGTTCAAGTGGGCACCAGTAACGTCTCCATTCGTCCTAGCCCTGAGACTTTAGCAGCCTCTCTTTACTCGTTCTTCCCAGCGGTGCCTCACTGGAGGCTCTTTCAGGGTAAGGGGAATGAGACCCACCATTGTTACTGTATTTGGCATATTGAATACATCACAGAGAGCTTGCCAGGCTCTGCCATGCAGGCAGGATGCTCTTGGTACCTTGCCAGGTTCTCTGAGAGAGAGAACTAGGCTATAAGAGGTCACGCAGCTGCGGATGTGGCCATGCGCTTCTGGAGCTTTGTTTTTTGTTGTTGTTTTTTTAATTCTTATTTTTTATTAGTGAATCACCATGAGGTACAGTTACAGACTTACAAACTTTTGTCCTTGCATTTCAGTCATACAGTAGTCGAATGCTCATCCCTCCACCAGTGTCCATATTCCACCACCAATGATGCCAGCATTCCTCCCACCACCCTACCCCATCCTCCCCCCACCCCACCCTGCCTCCATGGCAGGGCATTCCCTTTTGCTCTCTCTCTCCTTTTGGGTGCTGTGGTTTGCAATAGAGGTATTAAGTGGCCATCATGTTTGGTCTATAGTCTACTTTTAACCCACATCTCTCATCCCGAATGGATGGCCTGGGAGCTTTGTTTTATAGTCTCTGGATCTTGACCACTGATGGGATTACACAGTGCTGGGGGCAGTTTGTGGGTGTGGCTGCCAAGCTACTGGAATATGGCGGAGTCTCTTGCCCCCTGCCACCCCCCGTGCCTGGCTGTCTTCACTAGGGCCCCTTGGAGGGAGGTGGGTTGAGTTTCCTTCCCTGCCCCCAGAAGAGCTCCTGCAGCCGAAAACCTCTGAAAGCCAGCCACAGCCATGCTCAAGGCCACTCTCCACATGTTCGGATGAGCCTCACACATGAAGGAACTGGCAGAGGAACCCAGGTGTGCGGGACCCAGGGCCAAGATCTCCAAGCCTCCTCGGATTGGGACTAGGCATCCTCCACCCAGATCCCCCATTTTCCAGTAATTTGGAGGTAGTTAATGATAATGAAGGTTGTTATATTAGTGTTTTGTAGATTATGGTTATAACCAAGTGATGTGCTCAAATTTATACTGATAAAGTGACTGAGCTGGAATTTAAATCCCAGTCTGACTGTCTGCAAACTCAATTTACCCTGCATGGTTTGCACTGTGGGATTCGACACTGCCCTCACTTTCTGTAGTTCTCGAATGCTTCATCTACACTCCTGGATGTGGAGTCACCCTGGGTCTGGAATATTCTTCCTGATCCTCTACGATCGTTCCCTGAACTTTGATTCTTACTCCAAGTGACACACTTTTCTGGGAAGATCATCCTGCACAACAGAATAGATTTCCGTCTTTTCCTTTCCTGCTTTCACTGGCACCCTACACATTTCCTTCCAGCTACTTATTTGAAATTATTAACTCAAGTTAATATCTATCATTCTTTCAGATTGTAAGACCCCAAGGACATGGGCTATGTTAGAGTTGTTACTATATTCAAGTACCTGACCCACAAAAGGTACACAAATATTTGTGCCCCTCCCCCACCAAAGTGTTAATAGTTTCTTGATTTTTATTTAGGCATGATGGATGATGGTTTACAATACTGCTTGCATGCAAGGCAATGCCTTGCTCACTGTTCCAGCCCCACAATACTGTTTATAGAGTTTCAGGTACATATTGGTTTTTTTTTTTGTCTTTGCTTTTATTTACTTTTTTTTTTTATTTTTTTTTATTTTTTTGCTTTTTGGGTCACACCCGGCAATGCTCAGGGGTTACTCCTGGCTTTACACTCAGGAATTACTCCTGGCGGTGCTTGGGGGACCATATGGGATGCCGGGGATCGAACCCGGGTCGGCCGCGTGCAAGGCAAACGCCCTACCCACTGTGCTATCGCTCCGGCCCTTTTATTTACTTTTTTTAATCGAATCACTGTAGACAGAAAATTACAAAACTATTCATGATTGTGTTTGAGTCATACAATGTTCCAACACCCATCCCTCCACCAGTGTAATTTCCCAGCACAAGTGTGCCCAGTTTCCCTCCCACCCCTTCAAGCCACCCCACAACCCCAGCCTGCCTCTATGGCAGGCACCTCTCTTTTCTTCTCTCTCTCTCTCTCTCTCTCTCTCTCTCTCTCTCTCTCTTTCTCTCTCTCTTCTCTCCCTCTCATATTTTAGGCATTATGGTTTGTAATACAAATGCTGAACGGTTATCAAGTATAGTTCTTTACCTACTTTCAACACTCAGTTCTTAGCCAATGTGATAATTTCCAATTAGTATTGCCATAATGGACCCTCCTCTATCTTAAGTACCCTCCACTCCCCACACCCTAGTGGTAATTCCTCCTGGCCTGTTTACCTAGCCATGGATATTCGTTTCATACTGTTTTAGTCATTCCATATCTGTCCCTCTCTTTCTGACTCAGCATGATACTCTCCAAGTCCATCCATTTATTGGCAAATTTCGTGACATCATTTATCCTACCAACTCAATAATATTCCATTGTGTAGATGTACCATAGTTTCTTTATCCATTCATCTGTTCTTGGGCACTCAAGTTGTTTCCATATTCTGGCTATTTTGAATTGTGCTACAATGAACACAGAAGTGCAGATACTGTTTCTGCTGTGTGTTTTTGGGCCCCTGGGGTATATTCCCAGAAGTGGTATTCCTTGGTCAAATGGAAGTTCAATTTCCAGTTTTCTGAAGAATGTCCATATTGCTTTCCAAAAAGGCTGGACCAGTAGGCATTCCCACCAGCATGTTCCTCCACCAATGTCCCAAGGTTCCTTTCAACCCCAACCCCCTCCCCCACTCTCCTTGGCAAATTCATTCTGTAGGCTGAGTCTCATGATTGTTAACTTCAAGATAATACTTCTTAACTGTTCATTGGTTATTACCTTCCTAGGTTTCTTCATATTCCACATGAGACATCATTCTCTATTTGTCTCTCCCCCTCAAACTTTACGCAGCTTGATACATTCTAGTTTGGTCCTCATAGCAGTAAACTGCATGATTTCATCTTTTAGTAAGCAGAAAAATAATTGTAGCATCAACGAAGATGTAATTAGTTCTTTACCTACAGACTGATACCTTGCTTCTGTTGCCCCTCCTTTTATTGCTTCCTCCCCTCCATTTCTCCTCTTCCTTGGCATTTTTTTTGTTTCTATAATCTAGAGCCAATGTTATACCTATTATTCCCTAGACAAGTTATTCTATATACCACTATGTAGTGAAAGCATCCTAACTATTGCTGGTGGGACCCACCAGAAAGCAGAGATATTTTGGAAGCAGGTGCAGAAGTGGGGGTCTGGGTTGCTCCCATGATGCTGTGGCTGGGAGTCAGGGCAGACGAGAGTTCCTTCCTTCCTTTTCCTTTTCTTTCTTCAGCACCACACCTTCCACCTGAGTGTCCACTTCCTCCGGCTATCCTGTGTCCTATTCTCCCCTATAGTGAGTGTCCTCCTGGAACCCAGGTCTCAGTTTCTGTTTCTATGGTGCACCTGTTACCCCTCCTATCACGTTTTATGATATCTCACACACGAGAGATTATTCTGTGTCTCTCCCTCTCCCTCTGGCCAACTTAACTTTGCCCTGGAGATTTCTTAACAAGATGGTTTCTTCAAGAGGAAATTTGCCTGATTAGCCCAGTCTCTTCCAAATGATAAGCCCATTCACAGGCAGCATTAGCATGTCAGGAGCTTACCTCTGCCACATGCCAGGTCAGAAACATGCTTTGTCACTTGTAACTGCTTCCAGCCAGTTGTGTCCTGTTCCCTTCCACATCTGAGGCCGCCACTATCTTGGTAAAACAAATATTTCCGGCTTTGAAGGCCTGGAAGTTTTCTGTGCTTGTAAATAAATAATCTGAAAATGTGATTAAAACAGCGGGAGACCAAACATGCCTCCGGGCTAGTGCCTATAAATTGTCCTATAAATTTGTCTCTTAGGAGTCATATTTGTTTTTATCTATTACTCTTTGCTGTACAGCATTAGTATCTTTATTTTATTTATTTATTTATTTATTTATTTGATTTTTGGGTCACACCTGGTGATGCTCAGTGGTTATTCCTGGCTCTGCACTCAGGGATTATTCCTGACAGTGCTCGGGGAACCATAATGGATGCCGGGAGTTGAACCTGGGTCAGCTTCATTCAAGGCAAATTTCCTACCCACTATAATATCATTCCAGACACAAAATCATTATTTGGACTCTGTTTTAATTTATATCTTATGATATAAGGAGTTGGTGTTTTCTTCTTTGTATTTAGCCTTTCTGAGCCTTACTCATAGAGAGCAGATCTTTTGTAACATACTCTGTACCTCTGAATGGTAGCAATAAGAAAAATAATGTCTATCTGTTCTCATTTTCATTAATTAACCACTAATCATGGGAGGGGAGTCTATGTGGAAAAAATTTTGTAGCAAACAGTTTTCTTCGAGGCTCGTGTGATCCCTGTTAGTGGTGATTTTGTCACAACACCAGCTCATCTGTGGCAGTATCAACTGTCAGGTTCATCAGTCAAATTCATGAGACACTACCTCATAGAAGTGATGCCGAGGAACCGACTCTGTGAAGAACGTCATCTCAGCCCGGAGACAGCTCTGCCTGTGAATCATCTTTCCAACAAGAGGTGTTGGAAATGCTCAAGTTTCATTTTCCAGTATTGGTTTCATCTCAGAAATTGCCCAGGTGAGGGGACTTGATAAGACGGGACCAGAACGACTCCTGGGATTCCGTCTCTTCAGCCACAGGACAGTCTCTAAAGGAACTCCTTGTTCTATAGTGAATGCAGCTGGCTCACAGCACTGACCAGTAGAGAGAATTTGGTTGTGGTGCTGGTAGGCTGAAATGCAGGCACAGGAGGGCTTTTGAGAAAGTTGAGTTAACTACATTATTCATTATTCTCAGAACTCTGTTCTGAGAACCAGAGAAGACAAAATATATTTTTATTGTAGATGACTACAAGTCTTTTTTGTCTGAGATATAAAGATACAGTACTTCCTTTCAAGAGCTCACGATATAATCGTAGAATATATAGACACATATGTAAATAATCATAGTGTAAGCTAATTAAAACATGATTAGTGTTCTATATATTATTATAATATAAACTAATTACTCAGGGAATTCCCCGTTCTACCTTAAATCTATAATCATGTGTATTTGTCTCTACTCATGTACAGAAAGGGGATCTAGAACACCTTCACAAATGAAATATTTGAGTTAAATCTTGGAGATTTAACTTCAAGTTAAATGGAGCAAGTTAAAATTTAAGTTAACTCTTGAAGATTTAACTTGCTCCAGCAAGCTGTACTAAGCTTCTGAAGCTTGAGAGCACCGAAGCATATCAAATGAAGAAGAAAAAGAAAAAGGGGAGAATCTGAAGAATAATGGGAGAAATGGGGAAGTCAGATCTGGAGAGGAAATGAGTAGGAGTTATGATTTAACTCAGAGATAAACAGTTCAGGTAAGGACACATCATAAATGATTTTTGTGAAGTCACAGAGAACCATTGTGGTTAACTCAGGGCCACCATGTGAGTCTGAGTAAACACACTGAATACTGGTATCAACTATATTCATCCCTACTGTCCACTCCTCCTGGCTATAATGCAAATGTATGACCTCAACTTCAGGAATCATGAATAAAAATTTATTGGCATTGTTCCAAATAATTTGAGGAGAAAGTAATACTTTACTCAACTCAAAACTGATATATTCATTTTTACTTATAAATATTGTGATTCAAGTCCAAAATCAAGATACATAAGATAGTTCTATATAAGTAGAAGCATTTTTCAAACTATTAGCAGATAGCAGATTTTGTATTTGTTAACCAATATTGAACACTCACTTCTTTCACTTTAGTTGCTTAAAATTATTAACTTTCTTTGTTCTTGGACTACTATATTTATTCATATTTCATATACTATAATTTACTGATCTCTCCCACTAGGAAAAGTTGCATTGGAAATACTTTTAATCCTTTCTTTTCTCCTGGCCTTTTTGAATATCATTATTTTATTATCATTGGAGATAAAATTGCAAGTTGAATATATTGCTTTATTCCCCAATGAGTTACCAGTAATTTAAGGAGTATCAGGATCAACATTTACAATTGTAGACTTCTGGGAATTTGTTATCTTTTCACCTGTTTTCCAGTTTGCCACTCTGATATGAATGAACACTGCTCAGAGAACACTGGTCTAGGGTGAAAGCAATGTCATTTTATACAGAGACATGAGGAACAAAGTATTTGATTAACCAAGATTGCCAAAGACAAAGTTAATTATTTGGTCAATATTTTACCAAGGTTTTTAGTTATTACCCATTTCATCTTTAATTACTTTATTTTCTTATTTATCCAAATCTACACCGCTGATATATATATTACCAGATTGCAAGGTCAAATGCAGCCAATAGATTAAATGATATTTTATCAAACAACTTGTAAATAGCTCCATTCTCTTAAGGCATATTGTTTGCAATAAAAAAAAGACCTTCAGAAAAAGAACTACTTTTTTAAACCTTGTTAAGTTTTTATTTCAAACCGAGTTTTGAAAACTTTGTATTGATGTGGGTGAGGATGAGACAAAAGAACTACACAGCTTTTACATGACTATAAATGGGGACAATGTCTTTGAGGGAGAATTTTATATGCCGTGAATCAAAGCACAGCTTCATCTTTTAGTCTTTATTGCTGTTTTATTTCATAACTTTGGATTAATCATTAAAAACTCCAAAAGAATCATATGCTTTCTACAACAGAGCAGAATATTTTAGGGACAAGGGTAATTTACAAAGTTCTGGTTTACAGCTCTCCTGGGAAATGGAACCTACAAAGTCAATTGTTTCGGATTGTTTTAGTTCAAAGAAAGCAGTAGAAATGTTGCTTAAACCAAATTTTATTTTTGGACTCCCCAGTTTTTAGATTACACAATAACCATGTGTGTCAAAAAAATAAATGTACAGTTTCTGCAAACTCCTAAGATGAAGTAAAAAGCCAACATAGCTCTATGAATTGTGAAAATTTTTACGCACACAAAAAGGCAGTTGTTTTATTTATTTATTTGAACAGGGGACTGCACACCAGCAGTACAATTATGGCTTACTGGTGGATCTGCCCTAAGGAATCACTGGGTGGGGGGCACCCCTGAGTGCTGGGGATTGAACCCCGGTCAACCATATGCAAAGCAAGAGACCTACCTAATGAACTACCTCTCCAGTCCCCAAAGTAGCTTTTTTAAACTGTAATTAATCTTACTGCATCCAAATTATCACAGACCAAATGTAAAAAACTAAAGCAGCCGAGGGGCGCCTGCACTCTCGGGCTCTCTGGGCAGCTGTGTCTCACTGCCCGCGTTCAGTGCTCTGGAACCTCTGTGTATGGGCTGGATCGGGACAGCCGGTGGTCAAGGACAGGCGAAGGAAGAACGAGGACCAAGCTGGTTGCTGATTAGTTACCGTTTATTCAATCTTCCATCTTTCTCATCTCCCTCACTCCCAGCTCCGTCCTCTCTCTGGATCTACTGCAGCCTCTCTTGCTTCTCCTGTCTCTCCTCCTACTTCTCTCTCCCACCTTGCCCTCTAGGCTACACCCAGCCAGGTAGCAAAATCAACATAAGAAAGCCCTTCCTGAGGGCAGGGCATTCCAAAGCCCTTCCTGACTCTCAAGGTTTTTTTTCCTTTCCTTAGTCCAAATACTTATTAACGTCTTAATACTAGTTATTTTTGTATGGACATAGCAAGAGATACATTGAGGTTTGCAAGGCAGCTCTCCTGGCAACATCTTGCCACAGACTCAGACCACAGCACTCAGGCCAGATTAATCATTCCTCACCCTAGCAGGGTCCAAATCTAGTTATCACTGTTTGGATCATGTCAACATTTGTCCATGACCAAGCTCTAAACTTATAGTTAAGCATTAGGTGCTTTGGCCAGGCCCATCTCGATGCCAGGGTAGCACACAACTCACCGCTTGCCCTGGGTCTATCTCGTCCCTCGTTGGGACCCTGCTTTTGGGGGTGCTAGGAAGTAAGGGCAGCTGAGGCTTAGGTCGAGAGAACAGAAGCCCAGGAGGAAAATATCATGTAGAGTCAAATGACTCCCAGGTTATAAAAGCACAGTATTTGCTAAGTCTTCCTGTGTCCATACAAAAAGGACATGGCACTGAATAAACTATGCAAAGGACTCATGGAGAAGAGAAAAACAGTATTTGCAAGTCAACAGAACACTAAGAAAGAAGTTACAAATAAACACAGAGGAGTGGGAGCACTGTAATGGGAGTAACCCAATAAACCTAAACTACCTGAAGCTATGTTATCCTACAACCAAAGAATAGAGAAGCATATAAAGGAAAATGCTACAAAATAGCTTGCTTCCAGTTCTTTCCTTCCTAAGAGCAAGTAATATGTTTTTAAAAAAACCATATCCTGTTTCACTACCAATTGAAATTTGTTAGATATTTTTGACATTGGAAACATGATCTATACTTTGGGATTTCTGTGTAATGCAGTGGTTTTTAATTATTTTTAGAGAAGAGCACTTTTTTGTTTCTAATTTAAACCTCTTTTGAAAATTACAGTACTTCCATGCTTTAGGCAGGTCTCAGTTTAAATGTCACTTCCTCTGGGAAGTCATTTTTGTCCCTCAAACTAGATTTATAATTAGTTTTTTGTTTGTTTTTATTTTAACCCACAGCTGGCAATGCTCAGGGGTTACTCCTGGCTCTGCACTCAGAAATTTCTCCTGGAAGTACTCAGGGAACAATACGGGTTGCTGGGGATCTAACCCAGGTCACCAATGTCAAGGCAAATGCCCTAGCTGCAGTACCATCACTCTGGTCCAAGACTTGAGGGACTATTTTGTAGGTTAATGCTGCATGTTCCTTAAGGTGAAGTGAGATATCAATATTCTATTATCAAAAGTCTGTAGACCACTATCACATATAGAGGTCCAACAAAAACAAAGATGCATGCTTATTTATATATATGTATATTTAATATATGTGTGTGTGTATCCATTAATAATGATAATTAGTAGGTTCCTTTAGTATTGTAGCACTGTCGTCCGTTTGTTCATTGATTTGCTTAAGCGGGCACCAGTAACGTCTCCACTGTGTGACTTGATGTTACTGTTTTTGGCATATCGAATACCCTGCAGGTAGCTTCCCAGGCTCTGCCGTA
The DNA here is from genome assembly GCF_027595985.1 of Sorex araneus. Classification (NCBI taxonomy): domain Eukaryota; kingdom Metazoa; phylum Chordata; class Mammalia; order Eulipotyphla; family Soricidae; genus Sorex; species Sorex araneus. The sequence continues at coordinate 59,732,233 of NC_073306.1, read as the reverse complement.
AGAGCGAGATACTCTCGGTAACTTGCCGGGATCTCCGAGAGGGACGGAGGAATCAAACCCGGGTTAGCCATGTGCAAGGCAAATGCCCTACCGCAGTGCTATAGCTCCAGTCCCTTAGTATTAACAGAAAAAAATTCATAATTGTTTTTTGAAACTATAAACTAGCTCTTCAGAGTGACAGTCAAATTTTACAAGTGACTGGTAGGTAAAATTGCTTCATATTTATAGAGTAGAGAATAATATATATTGTAACTATTTCAAACATTAGCATTCCTGTCACTCAATTTAAGAATAGTGGATATGAAATTCACAGAATAACTAAATTACTTAGCTTGCAGCTTTGAAGTTTTCTCTAGCTTCTCTTTTTCAGTTGCAATTTCACAATTTCTATTTGACCTGACTTATCTGGTGACACTTGACATGAATGCCATTTGACTTTACCATTTTTTCCTGGTTCTCTTCTATAAGTCTGGAAATTCTCTTTCCTTTCTTCATGACAGTTACTTCTAGAAATCATGTATAATACTATCCGCCTTTTAATTTGACATGCTCATTTTGTTTTAATGAGAATATCTTTCTTTGTGACCTTAGTTACAAGTATGTTGGAGACAAAGAGGTTTCATTTCCAGAATCCATCATACTCTTGAGTTCTCAAAAGTATTTCCAATTGCCACTAGACAACCTCATTTTAGTGTTACATAGATACTTATAAATCTCTAACATATAATTTTATGTTTTATAATTTTCTTACATTTCTATAGGACTACTTCATATATATATTTGTTTACTGATGACATGGTGTTTAGTTTGTTCTTAAATGTTTATTTATTCAGTTAAACATTATTTTAACCATTTTTGTTGCCATACTGGGAGTTTTTGAACTTTTAAAAAGTATTATACTGAATTTGTTTCTTGTAATTTGCTTTCTAACTCAATTATGTTTTAAAGATTTATTTATAATATTGCATGAAGTTTTAACTCCTGGCAAGCTCCCCATGGCGTACTTGATATGCCAAAAACAGTAACAAGTCTCACAATGGAGACGTTACTGGTGCCTGCTCAAGCAAATCGATGAACAAAATGGGATGGCAGTGCTACAGTGCAATGTATATTGAACAATAATACATATGATACTAGATAATACTATATATACTCTTGGTGCACATACACAAATTTGGGACATATACATGTTAGTGGAATTGTTGTTTCATAGAATAGGCAAGAGTCCAAAATATACTATCTACTTTGTAGGTCACTGTCACTGTCATCCTGTTGCTCATCGATTTGCTCGAGCGGGCACCAGTAACGTCTTTCATTGAGAGATTTATTGTTACTGTTTTGGGCATATCCAATATGCATGGATAGCTTGCCAGGCTCTGCCGTGTGGGCTCCATACTCTCGGTAGCTTGCCGGGCTCTCCGAGAGGGGTGGAGGAATCGAACACGGGTTGGCCACGTGAAAGGCGAACACCCAACTGCTGTGCTATCTCTCCTAAAATTTATCTTAAAATTTGTAAGACATAAATATGAGTGCTCAAAAATAATTTTTGATAAGAGCATGATTCAAATATGTGTGGAGACCATAGAGCTATAAAATAAAACATAACTTCCAGGCCAAACTCCAAATTTCCTCTTTTATTTCTATTATTTTTCAGCAAGTTTCTTCTGCTCTGCTGCTAGATTCCAGTGCATATATCACTACGATAATTCTTATCAGGCTGAGTGATTGTAACTTATTTCATCTTAGTCTCTTCAACTACACTTAATAAATCAAGAGCAGAATTTCAGCTTCATTTCATTTTATATCTAGTGCCAAGCACAGTGGTAGCATGCAGTAAACAAAAATTTAATATTCATGAGTGAATTAATGTAAAATGGTAATAGTACCACTTTATACTGCTAAAATAATAAATGGGGCATCATTAAAAAATCTTGATACTCTGAGACTAATGTGTTGAATTCAAGGTATTACTGTTTCAGATAGGTAAACATACTAAATCAATGGCATTCTTTAATTCAAAACTAAAAGCTTGTTTTAGTTTAGAATTAATTAGGAAGGTCAAATTCTGTTTATTCGCTGTTGTCACCTTAGATGCAGCAGTATAATGGCAAAGCAATGGAAAATTTGGTCTCTAACTTATGCTCTCTTCATTAATATTCTTAGGAGGAGGTTATGTTAGAATATAAATACAACTGGATAAGAAATAAGTCAGCCCATGATTTTTTTCAGTTCTATTTTTTACAGCCCTGCAATATGATACAAATCATTCTATTTCTTTTATATCTGTATAATAATTTAAAGGAACTATTTCTTATTAACATGTGTCAGGCAGTGATGCACATTTAAGATGGCTCATCTCATTAATTGATATGTTAGGGACCTGAGTGATAGTATAGCATATAAAGTGCTTCCGTCCATGTTGCTGATCTGGGTTTGATCCCTGGCAGTCAAGAGTAAGCTGTGTGTTGCTTATGTACTATCAGACGTGAGCAAAATAAGAATAATAATGATGATGATGATGATGATAATGATGATGATGATGATGATGATAACAATACATGTATTTGCTGAGGCAGTAGCTGAATATTAAGGAGATGATATAAGGTCTATAGACCCAAGTCCCAACTCCCAGACCATCCTTGCCTAGGTCCTGCTCTTGAGTTTTGGGGTTTTGACCATTATATAATTTTACTCTTCCCTGATTTCTTCCTAGAAGTTTTGAAAGGGCAAATTGAGAAACTTTATGTTAGAACAATCTACACCTTTTGCATTTTAAAAAAATATATTACATAGTTGCCAGGTTCTCCCAGAGGAGAAGTAGGCTATAAGAAGTAGGCTATAAGATATAGTAGGCCGCTATAAGCGGCCACGCGCTTCTGGGAGCTTGCTTTTAAGTCTCTGGATGCTGGCCATTGATAGGATTACACGGCGCCAGGGGAAGTCCCTGGATGTGACCACCTAGCTACTGGGAAATGGGAAATCTGGGCGGAGGAGGCCCAGTCCCAATTCGAGTAGGCTTGGAGGTCTCAGCCCCGGGTCCCACACACCTGGGTTCCTCTGCCGGTTCCTTCATGAGTGAGGCTCATCCGAACGTGTGGAGAGGGGCCTTGAATATGGCTGTGGCTAGGCTCCAGAGGTCTTTTGCTGCTGGGAGCTCTGTTCAGGGTGGGGAGGGAAGCTGGAGCCCATCCCCTCCGAGGAGGCCCCGGGGAAAACAGCCAGGCTCGAGGGCAAGAGACTCTCTGGGAGTTTCCTGCCCACATGGGAGAGCCTTGCAAGGTTCCCATGGTGTACTTTGCCAAAACCAGTATGCCAAAACCAGTAACAAGCTGGGTCTCATTCCCCTGACCCCGAAAAGCCTCTTATATGGCATCATTGGAAGGATGAGTAGAGAGAGGCTTCTAAAATCTCAGGGCTTGGACGAATGGAGACGTTACTGAGACCACTCGAGAAATTCTACAATCAACGGGATGATGATGATGATGATGATTACATAGTTAATTTTTATTAAGCATTGAGCACAGAACTTGGTCTCTAATAACAAGAAAAACAAACCAAGAGTAAAGATAACCTACATAGCCAACCCCTGGAACATCTTAAAGTCTGGTAAAGACACAACTACAGGCTGAGGAAATAGTATGAGGGTTAAGACACTCATAAGGAAGGAAAGAAGGAAGTAAGGGAAGAAGGGGGGAAGATGGGAAGGAGGGAGGGAGGGAGGGATGAAGGAAGGGAAGGAGGGAGGGACGAAGGGAGGGAGGGAGGGAGGGAGGGAGGGAGGGAGGGAGGGAGGGAGGGAGGGAGGGAGGGAGGAGAGACACAAATGTTTACAGATGACAGCAACATAGTCATGACTGTTTTTGCCCTGAGGTGTGAGAGAAGTAGGGGAAGAACAGGGTAAAAAAGGAGATGCCATTGAACTCCTATATGACTGAGATATTCCATGGTGGAATAGAGACAGTGTTAAAGAAAATACAGAGACGTGGAAATGGAACAGAGAGGTAAAATATATGAGATGTAGGAAACAGAAAGTCAGATATTATAGTAGATGGCAGAAGATGGGAAAAATAGTCAGAAATAAGGGTGAAGTAGAAGGGAGTACAATGACTTTGGAGTTTGAATTATTTTATTGGATTAATCAGTGTAATAGAGATGTTTTAAATTGGGGGGCCAGAGTAATAGTACAGTGGGAGAACATTTGGCTTGCATGTGTTCAACCTGTATTTGATCCCCCAATATCCCTTATGGTCCCCGGAACCTCTCCAGGAATGATCCTTGAATACAGAGCTAGGAGTAAGCCCTGGGCACTGCTCCATATGGCCCAAAAACAGACAAAACAACCAAAAGAAATGTTTTAACTTGGTAAATACTATGATGTCAACAAAAACAGTAATAATGATAACTTTTTAGAATAATAGTGGACTTCTCTGAACAATTGATCCATACTAATTTACTTAATCTTCACAGTTACCCTGTGATGTATGTGTGGATTTTGTTCCATTCACTGAACTTTATAGTCACATCCCATACTGTTACAACAGTAGTGGCTACAGAAAATCCAGGTAGTTCCATGTTAGAGAATCCAGCAGATCAGCAGGGCTTGCTTGTTTGTTTAGCCTTGGGGATTTCCCCTCCTGATTTAGCATTTATATAGCTTTGTGTTAAGATTTTGCATTTTTATTGCATACATATCATCCTTAATTGAGATGATTTGGAAAAACTGTCATAGAATTAGGATAATTAAAACTTTCATTTCCAAATGAAAGTTTTCTCCAGGTTCCCTTACTGAGAAGTGACACAAAAGATAAATATAGATTAAAGGACATTGTTACTAATGATTTATACCTGCAGTTCTTCAGCAAAGTTAGTAGAGAATATCAAAGGCATTGATGTAGAAGTAACATTGATGTACAGTAATATGGTGACCTGGATATTTATCAGGCTTTTAAGCTTGCACAAACTCTTTTTTACCTATGTGTCATATCATAAAATCACTCCAACCACAGCTTTACGTAACAGTAGACACTGTATAATCTCCAAGGCGGCTAGGGAGCGCCCTGAAGACTCTCCCTTGCCGCCCGTGTTCGGGTAGTCTTGGGTGCTCACCCAACCGGGGTGGCCCATGCCATGGGACAGATGGAAGAGGAAACAAGGGCCAAGTCAGTTGATTGATCAGTTGCTGTTTATTCATTCTCCCCATGCGCCTGTTCCATCCTCTCTAAGGCCCCTATTCTAGTGTTACACTGGCCCTCATTCTCATCTCCTCCCATCTCTCCCATTCATCTCTCCGCACTCCATCTTGCTCCCTGGTCTCTCTCATTTCTCCTCCAACTCTGTCTCTCTCCTCAACTCCCCAGAACTGGGGGCAGACACTACACCAGTCCAGTAGCAAAATCAACATAAGAAAGTCCTTCCTGACTGCCCATCAGGCTCAAGGGTGGAAGCACCACCTAGTGGTGTTCCTCTTCTCCTTAGTCCAATAACTTAATTAATTTTAACATCTTAATTATAGTTATTTTTGTATGGACACAGTAAGAGATACATTGAGGCTTGTAGGGCAGCTCTCCTGGGAACATCTAGCTACTGACTCAGACTACATTACTTGGATCAGATTAGCAGGGTCTGAATCTAGTTATTACTTTTTGGATCATGACAACATCTGTCCATGACCAAGCTCCTAACTTATAGTTAAGCATTAGGTACTTTGGCCAGGCCCATCTTGATGCCAGGGTAGCACATGGCTCACCACTTGCCCTGGGTCCATCCAGTTCCTCATCAGGACCCTGCTTTTGGGGTGCTAGGAAGTAAGGACAACTGAGGCTTAGGTCAAGAGAACAGAGCTCCAGGAGGAAAATATCATTTGGAGTTAGTTAACTCCCATGTCACAAAAGCATAGCATTAACTGTCGTCTTGTGCCCATACAAAAAGGACATTGCTCTGAATTAAGTATGCAAAGGACTTAAGGAGAAGAGAAAAACAATATCTACAAATCAACAGAGAATAAAGAAAGAAGTCACAAATAAATTCAGAGGAATGGGAGCACTGTGATGGGAGCAAATCAATAAACCTAAGCTCCCTGCGGCAAGGCAGAAAGGACAAACCAATGCTATCCTACAACAGACACAGGATGCTATTGCATTTCTCATAAGCGTGAGACATCAGGAAAATATTCCTGGGCCAGAGAGATAGTGCAGTGTGTAGGGCACTTCCATCTCATGTGGCTGACCTAGGTTTGATCCCTGATACCAAATATGGTCCCCCAAGAATTTGAAAGAGAGTTCCCTAACTGAAGAGCCAGAATTATGCTCTGAGCACAGCTGAGGGTCACCCAATATTCAGTCCACCCAAACCCCTTCAAAAATAAAAAAAGAGAAATACTTTTCCGGTAAGAAACTATACTTTATATATGCACTACAAGGCTACTGGAAGAGAATTTGTCCTTTTGGAATTTCTAACCTCACAGTTCCCTTCTTTTACCAGAATTTCTATATTTATTATAGTGGTGGTTGGTGCCATAGATTCAAAGTGGGGTTAGGATGTAACACAAGATAATAACTCTAATATTATCTCTCAAGCTCTCTTTTCCTACACTTGGTGAATGTCTTTTTTGAGAGGCAGAGAGGTATTTAAACAAGGCTCAGAAATTTTGGCTACAGATATCCTTCTCTGTCCAAACATTTACTTTATGGGAAGAATCTAGACATTTGGACAAGAGTTTGAACTTAAAGACTGGGCAGGTCCTAGTGCTAAGGTCAGCACAGATATTTGTTGTTAACAAGAAACCAAATCAAAGAGGTGATGACTCAGGTTTGATGGCAAAGAAGCAACTTTGGAGGAACAGAGGATGGCATAACTGGGCAAATGCACTGCTTAGACACAAACTTAAACACTTCCTACTGTGTCTGATCAAAGAGGTTTATCTGTTTCTCTGCATTTGTGCTCTAGCTTCTAGATTAAAAACTCCTTAAAGGCAAAAGGCAATAATTCTCATTTGGTTGGAGTTAAAGTGGTATTGAAGAGGCCTCTGGGGGACTCCTAGTGAGTCGAGTCAACAGAGCAGGTGGTTCAGTGCTAGGACCTGAGGACATAATGCCAAGTGGGAACCATGTCCAGGAATATCAAGGCCACACCTATTCATGCATGGGGCAGGGATAAGAGGACCTACAAGGCTGCACCCAGGAACACTATGGGGGAGGGGGCATATTGGTGCTGGCAATCAAACCTGTGTCCACCACATGCAAGACAAGTGCTTTAACTGTTGAACTGTCTTATCAGACCAAGACTTGTCTATGCTTCAACTGTTTATACTTAGTATATTATTTATAACATAGAATTCTTGGAAAAATATATTTCACTTTATATTAAAATAATTGAGCACTTCTCACCCTCTTTTATAATATATATGCATACACACACATATATAGGGCACCTGTATGAATAAAAAGCAAGTTAAGGACTTTAACAAATCGTGTGCAACTTAACTTTCCAGCTTCATGAAGAGTCTTAGCTGACTCCAGTTTATTGGTGAGTCCCCTATAGAATATGTGCAGTAAACTACATGGAAATGTTGTCAAGATTCACAGTATTTCCTTTGTTTCTGTCCTGTATTTAAATATAATTAAAGATCAGTGTTAAAAAATATAGACACTGTATCACTGTCATCCCATTGTTCATCGATTTGCTCAAGCGGGCACCAGTAACTTCTCCATTGTGAGACTTGTTGTTACTGTTTTTATGGCATATCGAATAAGCCATGGGTATCTTGCCAGGCTCTGCCATGTGGGAGGATACTCTCAGTAGCTTGCCCGGCTCCCTGAGAGGGACGGAGGAATCGAACCCTGGTCGGCCGCGTGCAAGGCAAATGCCCTACCAGTTGTGCTATCGCTCCAGTCAACAGATTCAAAATTCAGGGTCTTTATTTTTCAGAAGGAAAATTGAAAATTCATATTTACTATGTCTTTGGATGTATTGTGTATGTACTTTCATATGCTATTTCATTTAATCCTTAAGAGAATTGTTGATAGAGTAGGTTATCCCCATTTATATCTATAAAGAAACTAATTTTATATTTTTATTCTTAAAAAGGTACCATTTACTCTTTCTTTTATTCAATTGTTTATTCATATATTTGTTTCTTGCCTGCACGACTGGCTGTCTTCCCCGGGGTCCCTTGGAAGGGATGGGCTGAGGGGATGGGCTCCAGCTTCCCAACCCTGAGCAGAGCTCCCAGCAGCCAAAGACCACCGGAACCTAGCCACAGCCATGCTCAAGGCCCCTCTCCACACGTTCAGACAAGCCTCATGCATGAAGGTACTGGTAGAGGAACCCAGATGTGTGTAATCCCATCAACGGCCAACATCCAAAGACTTATAAGCAAGCTCCTAGAAGTGCATGGTTGCAAAGCGGCCACGCGATATCTTATAACAAACTTTTCCCTCTGGGAGAAACTAGCAAGCTACTGAGAGTTTCCTGCCCACATGGGACAGCCTCTCAAGCTTCCCATGGTGTATTCATATGCCAAAGCCAGTAACCAGCTGAATCTCATTCCCCTGACTCTGAAAGAGTCTCCAATGCGGCATCATTGGGAAGGCCGAGAAGAGAGAGGCTTCTAAAATCCCAGGGATAGGACAAATGTAGAGGTACTGAGACCACTCGAGCAACTTGACAATAAACAGGATTTCGTGATCATGATCGTGATATTTATCTATCCCTGCTAAGTAGAGTTGTTAAAAACACTTTCTAAACCAAAACAATTTCAATCACTGGCTCCATCTTTATCTAAACTTCCCATATTATTTCTGTACTTTATAATATGGGCACTGATACTATCTGTCAACATCCAAACATAATCTGGGGAAGAAACAAAGTAAATCATAATTAATCATTAACACCTTAGTTTAAATTGAAATTCTTTTTATCAAGCAGAACCCTGAGAAGATGAAGACCTGGTTGAAGTTATTTTGAAGCCCTGCTCAATCAGAACAAGGTTGCCAAATGGAATCCAGAAAGTTGGGATGCACTAGGGTATAAATTGCTTCAGTCATCCATTTTCTCCAGCTCATTGAGCAAGCTATCATTGAAAAGACAAAGGCAACCAAAAGGCTGAAAGTCATGGAGAGCACTCCATGCAAAATAAAACTAGTCCATCTTTAACTCATAGTTTCTCCCAAAGACCTTTAGTCTTTCCTGAATATTCACTTTATAATTAATAGATAAATGAAGACAATGTCAGGATTATTCAGTCCTGCAAGCCATACATCAGGATTTTCCATCATCAATAGATCTACTGCAAAAGACAAGGACTTGGCTGTATGCAACCGTGCTCCAGCAACTCTCTCTCAGAGCACCATCAACGTGCAAACCACACACCTGATTGCTATAGGCAGATGAAGCTCCAATTTGGGGTAGGATGTTTAATAAAGACATGTGTTTGTGAAAATAGTCCTATATACTATAAGTGAAATTTTCTGTGCAAACCCTCTGGCTCCTAGTCCTCTTCTCTAATATACCAAGTTCAAAATAATGTTTCCCTTAAATGCAGATTCACCAGACAAGAGACATTTCCTGCATCTGTCTTTAATGTTCCAGGTAGGGCAACCCTAAAAGCAAACAAATATTTGTAATAGAACAGAGATTACAAATGAGTATTCAACTGCCCAATTTTTACTCTCCATTTATATTATGATTCTTGAAAGATTTTCTGCCTGAACTTAAATGACATCTTAGCAATTTACAATACATTCAAGCATCAGGTACGTGCTCTAAATCTCAAAGGTGTTCTAGACAAATATGCTCTATATTTTTTGACTCAGCATTTACTGATCAGCTACAGAATTTCCAAATTTCTTAGGTCCATTTTTTTCCGCTTTTTGGGTCACACCGTCGATGCACTGGGGTTATTCTGGCTCTGCGCTCAGGAATTACCCCTGGCGGTGCTCAGGGGACCATATGGGATGCTGGGATTCAAACCCTGGTCGGCCGAGTGCAAGGCGTACCGTCTATGCTATCACTCCAGCCCCTCTTAGGTCCTCTTAGTTTACTATGAGACAAAGGTATTTCAATGTATTCTAAACCCTAGGAGGCAGAAGCAAAGAAAAAAAATAGCAAGAATCAAAAAACCTGTATCTAAACATATGACTATAGAAGTTTCCATTTAAGGAAAGGAAGAACTGCCAAAAATATTTCTTTGTAACTATTTCAGAGTTTAGGATCTCTTTTGTTATCTGCAGACTAACTTATAGAATAAAGGTTGTAGTTCAAAAAGGTGGAGAGAACCATGCCACCAGACCCCTCGCCAGGCTAGAGGGGGGTGGATAAGAGCCATCCTGGTCCCAAGGGAACCAGCCCCCGGCAGCTGGAAACCTCTAGAACTCAACTGCTGCCATGCTCACAGCCACTCTCCACATACTTGGGCCGAGCTTCACCCACAAGTGAACCTGTTCCTAGACCACGTGGCTGTGAACGAGACTTCATGACACTTCATAGGACACACCCTAACCTTTCTCCAAGAGTACCACACCACATTTGACGGGGTTCAAAGGAGTAGACAACCAATCTTAGAGGGAAACTTTTTTTCACAGGTATATATCTGAAAGCACACAAGACTCAAGGCTCAGCCTTTAACAACATGTTAGTGATCTCTTACAGAAGGACATAGTGGCCCCTGTGTGAAATACAACAATCTTCACACTCTTTCCCCTAAGGATACTTTTTTGTCACTCTTTCAGCGGATTTTCATAACAAACAATACACAATATATTGTTTCGGTTCTGCTTTGGTACAAGGATTGGAGCTCCGGATGGAAACATCCGAAATATGGTGGTGGGAAAGTGTAATGGTGGTGGGATTGGTGTTTGAATAATAAGTGTAATCAAATATTTTGAACTACTTTATAAAATAAAAATTAAATTTAAAAAATGGTCAAGAAAGTGGACACTCTTGTGGAGGGTGTGGTATTGGAACATTGGATTATTGAAACTCTATATTAGCAGTTTTGTAAGTCAGTTTGCTACAAATAAAAATAGAATAAGACAAAGCACTGCACTGTTATCCTGTTGTTCATTAATTTGCTTTAGCGGGCACCAGTAACATCTCCATTGTGAGACTTGTTGTTACTGTTTTTGGCATATTGAATACACCACAGGGAGCTTGCCAGGCTCTGCCATATGGACGGGATACTCTCAGTAGCTTGCTCGACTTTCTGAGAGGGACAGAGGAATCGACCCAGGTTGGCTGCGTGCAAAGCAAACGCCCTACCTGTTAGAGAAATAAATTGTCTGGGTCTGGCAAGGATGAGGAGATGAGAATAGGGATATAAAATCCTGGTTTTCTATAGTGGCAGGTGGAGGGTTGCGATGGGGGTGGGGAGGTATGGGGGACATTGGTGGTGGAAAATGTGCACTAGTGGAGGGATGGGTGTTTGTTCACAGTATGACTGAAACTCAAACATGAAAGCTTTGTAACTATCTCATGGTGATTCAACAAAAAATAAAAAAGAAAATTCTGGTTTTACAGATGGCTTACTTGAACAGCATGCCATGCTATTTCAGACGAGCCTAGGGAACAGTCCCAAGCTCGGTGTTATTTCTGGATCTACTTCTTAATGAAAATTAGAGCCTCTCTTTGTACCTGTGAAAATATGCCCAAGACTAGATGTTTATTTCATTTACACGGTACTACAGGCTTAAAAGTCATGGTAAATTGTCCTAATTTTCTGGTGGAGGGATGGGTGTTTGATCATGGTGAGATTGTAACCCAAACATGAAAGCTTGTAACTATCTCATGGTGGTTCAATAAAATTTAAAATTTTTTTTTTCTCAGAGTTTTATCCCATTTGTATTTTATGTGTAAGAGGGACATACCTACATGAGCTATGATTTACTTTAGGAACTATAATAAGAGGTTTAATACAAGTTGGAAATCCATTTATTTCTATACAATCAGCAGGCTAGTGCTGTTTTGAATTCAAAAGCTATAGAATTAATTCGTGTTTATGTGGCTCTGTTCTTATGAGAAAAAACCCAGAGCTGTGAAGGGATTTGCCTATACTACAGATAAGATTAAATTCAGTCAGGTATGAATTCGAGACTAATCCCTAGTCCCTATGTATCAAGCACAGAATGATTATTGCATAATCAAAGTGCTCAAGGTGATTTGTAAAGAGACAAATTCTTGTTTGGAAATAAGGTAAATGGCCTCCAAATTAGGTTGGCTTTGGATTTTGACAGAAATTAATCAAGTAAATTGTAATATTTGAGTCTTTTAACTGTTAGCATATTTATAATGCAGAAACTGTTGAGTCTATTATGACTTGTAGAGATTGTTACTAAATTTGCAAATGTATAATTAGGATCTCTGTGTTATTTAAACTGATCCCGGATTTTATGTTCTTAAGCAGTGCACTACATGAGTATTCTCATTTTTCCCTTCTAAGTTATTTTACAATAATCTTCATCATCATCAATTTAAGGTCTTGGTAATTATTTTGGTGGAAGTGGGGATTGGGGTTGGGAACCACACTGAGCAGTGCTCAAGGCTTAATATATTTTGAAATAGGGTAGAATAAAAAATCTAATTTGTTCTATTTCCAAATTCACTTTGATTATTCTAGGTTCTTGACATTTTATTATAAATTTATGTTTGGTTTATTATTTTATAGACAATATCTGCTGAAACTTTGGTTTTCACTATGGGTGCCAAAACAATTAGATGGTGAAAGAATATACTCTCCGACAATGATTCTGCAACAACTGAATAGACACAGGCAAAAAGAAAACAAACAAAATCTCTTCACTTTAGTCTCATACCAAACACACAAAGATCAACTCAAATTGGACCATAGGCTTTATACATTTAAGAGCTAAAACTGAATAGAAAAATATAGTGTAAGGTCTACATAAACCTGAATTTGAAAAAGATTTTAAAAGTAGAACACAAATGTATATTCTAATGCCTTTTAAAAATCTATAAACTGGACTTCATCAAAATATAAATCTCTTGCTTTGCGAAGATACTGTTAAATGAAACAACAAAACATGAAATAAAAGCATATAAGCGGGGCTGGAGAGATAACACAGCAGGTAGGGCATTTGCCTTGCATGCAGCCGACCCGGGTTCGATTTCCAGCATGCCATATGGTCCCCTGAGCACGGCCAGGGGTAATTCCTGAGTGCAGAGCCAGGAGTGACCCCTAATCATTGCTGGGTGTGACTCAAAAAGCAAAAAAAAAAAAGCATATAAGCATGAGCCTGAAAAAATGATTTGTGTTTTTAAAATCACTGTATCACTGTATCACTGTCATCCCATTGCTCAATACCAAAAAAAAAAAACCCTCTTAGAGCTCCATTATAATCAAACTAGCACCCTATTAAAGCAATAGAAAAAAATTTGACTAAACATTTTACCAGGGCACTATTGAAGGGAAAATAGGCACCTGATAAAATACGAACCACCTTGTCCCTGGGGAAGCAAACACTGACAACACAGTCTCTACGTCATCTGAAACAGAAAAGAGAACTGGCTGTTCCCGATGCTGCTGAAGATGTGGAAATCTAGAATTTTGCATCTGGAAGACTTCGACTTCCTTTTCTGTGGTGAACTTTGTGATAGAAAATTAAGGCTCAGCTTGTCCATGTGTTGTTTAGGAACATTTATTTCTTCTGTTTTATCAACGTGAACTCTTTGTAAGCCAAAATACAGTTAAAGTAATTTTTTTTTGCTTTTTAGGTCACACCTGGTGATGCACAGGGCTTACTCCTGGCCCTACACTCAGGAATTACCCCTGGCGGTGCTCAGGGGACCATATAGGATGCTGGGAATCGAACCTGGGTTGGCCACATGCAAGGCAAATGCCCTACCAGTTGTTTTAAAATAAGTTTTAAAACATATATCACTGTATCACTGTCATCCCATTGCTCACTGATTTGTTCAAGTGGGCACCAATAACGTCTCTCATTGTGAGACTTATTGTTACTGTTTTTGGCATATCCAACACGCCACAGGTAGCTTACCAGGCTCTGCTGTGCAGATGGGATACTCTCGGTAGCTTGCCGGGCTCTCCAAGAGGAGCAGAGGAATCAAACACGGTTTGGTCATGTGAAAGGCGAATGACCTACCGCTGTGCTATCGCTCCAGTCCAAAACATATATAATTTTTTAAAATAAATTTTAAAATATAAAATTTGGTCTAATGGCTTTCAGAGTATAGCATTTATGTAAAAATGTTGATTTTCTCAGTTTTTAAAGTAGTCATTGCAAATCCGAACACCTCTAGGCCTGGTTAAATATCCTGGGTGTAAATGGTGGGAGGGAGGCCATGAAAGCTGTGTTAGGGATAAGTTGATAAATCCCACAACTATAGCAGTCACTTAGTCATGTGACTTTAAGTAGAACACAGTGCCATTTAGGGTATAGCAGCAGAAAAAGCAGGTGAGATTTTTAACATGATTTGTTTTTTTTTATTAAAAAAGAATTTTTCTCAAAAAGTATTTTCAGCTACTCCCAGCTAGGAGCGTGGGAATCACTTTTATCTGTGACAGAGGATCATAAGGAGCCAGAGATTGACTCATTTCCACATACAAAACATGCTCTCCATTATTATTATTACATCTATATAAGAAGAGAAAAGGAGATTAATAACCCTTTCAGAAAGGATTTTTAAATTTAGAATGCATTTATTTTCCTTTTTATAGTACCTGTTGTGGCACACACAGTGTTCAAGGATCAGGATATTTTGAAGAGACTATTACAAAAACATCTTAGTCAAATAACTATTAATTGGCTTGACTCTTTTATTTCCATTCAAATTAATGTGTCTACAGACTATCTGATTGAAACTTTACTCCTACTATCATTTCCTGCCAACTCTACATAGCCAACTGTGTACTAATACTTTAAAATGATAATTTCTGGGCATTCAAGTATGTTTCTTCCCAAAATGATTTCTTTTGTATTTACATACCTTAGGATCATTTGTGGAATCTTCTGAGATTCTCTCATATAGAATGAATTGCTCTTTCTCCTGTGACTATATGTACCCAACTATATAATATTTTTGGTAAAACTTTTTTTTAAGACGAGTCATCAACCAGTGCTCACAGGATCCTGGGCCACTCCCTGAAATATGTATGTCCATCTATTCAAACTGGATGGTTCAATGCTTAGATCCAATGACGCAGTGCTTCTCAGGGTTATAGCTGGTGGTATTCCAAGTGATGTAAAGTACTAGCGATCAAACTCAGCCAAACATATGCAAAACATATGCTATTACTCTGTGAATTACCTCCCTGGCTCTTGGCATATTTTTTTGACTGAGTAATCTACAATTACTATAGATCTATAATCTATTAGGGTATCCCAAAGAGGAATTGAAAGAGCTATGCTAGGAATATCATGTCTCACTCAAGTGAGAGAAGGAATCCGGAGTTCTGACCTCGGTCGATGGTCAAAAATCAGGGATGCTGTCTCGTTTGCCAAGGCATTGAAAATCAGATGGGCTAGTCATGTAATGCGATTCAGAGACAACCGTTGGACTAGAGCTGTTACTGACTGGATTCCATGGGACATCAGAAGACCTCATGGCAGCCCACCAACTAGATGGTCAGATTTCTTCGTCAAATCTGAGTGAACGATTTGAGGCTCTTTCTCTTCCTGGAGCAGGCAGGTATCATTGGGCTACACTAGCTCTCGACAGGGACAAATGGAGATGTTACTGGCACCAGCTCGAGCAAATCGAAGATCAACAGGACTACAAGTGATACAAGTGAATCTATAATTGCTAACAAAAACAGTAAATGTAGTTTATAATGCTACTTCACTGTCTCCTCACAGAGTAGGAGAGTAGTTTTGAAAATTGTTGTAAGTGGCTACTGTTACCTCAATAAAAATTATAAAAATGGTTTTCTGTATAAAATATGTATCCCTCTAAGTTTGATGCATTTCCTCTGAGGGGGATGTATATATGTATACGTATGTGTGTGTGTGTGTATAGCACATTTATTTTTTACTTTTTGGGTCATACCCAGCAATGCTCAGGGGTTATTCCTGGCTTTGCACTCGGTAATTACTCCTGCCAGTGCTTGGGGGACCATATGGGATGCCGGGGATTGAACCCGGGTCAGCAGTGTGCAAGGCAAATGCCCTACCCACTGTGCTATTGCTCCGGCCCCTATATAACACATTTTTAATGTCCCATTAACAATATGAAAAATGGTGACTTTTATATGTTCTTGCTATCTCAATATATTCTGAAATTATGAAGCTGCATAAATGTTCACATATAAAAATCATTGCTACATCTTTTACATCTTTTACTAGAATTTATTGGAAATCCTTTAAAAATGCTTTTATTTTTCTCTCTTGTATTATATTATGTGTATATTATATATAATACACACCCTCCACTCATGGCAGCTAACATTTGGAAATGCTTCAATATTTGAGTTTTCCATGATTGGAAACCTGTCTCTGTTCATTCTTTTTTTTCACTCCTTGCTTCTTTCTTTTAAATCTGTATAAGTCTGTATAAATCTTATTGCCATTTTATCTGTCTTATATTTTCTCTTATTCTAAAGACATCACATAATGCACATCTGAGTCCATTTTAGTATGCAATGACGTTACTTAGATGTTAGGCCAACGTTCACTGAAAGAGAAGGGCACACAGATGACCAGCAGCTTTTGTTACATTACCTCGAGATTGTCTACCAAAAAAATGCACTTAATTTTAATGTCCCATTAATCCCGTTGTTCATAGATTTGTTCGAGCAGGCACCAGTAACGTCTCTCATGAGACTTGTTACTGTTTTTGGCATATCCAATATGCCATGGGTAGCTTGCCAGGCTCTGCTATGCGGGTGAGATACTCTTGGTAGCTAGCCGGGCTCTCCAAGAGGGGCAGAGGAATCGAACCCGGGTTGGCTGCATGAAAGGCAAACACCCTACCACTGTGCTATTGCCGCAGCCCAATTAATAATATGCAAAATTTTATACATTCTTTTATACATTCTTACTATCTCAATATATTCTGAAGTTATGAAGCAGCATAAATGTTTACATATAAAAATCATGGTACATCTTTTACTAGAATTTATTGGAAATCCTTTAAAAAATACTTTGACTATTTTTCTCTCTTATTTGTCTTCTTTAATGATTTGTCAGAATTGTCTCCAAACAAAGGGAATTAGTCTTTTGACAAATGACTTGTAATGTCTTTCCCAAATTTGTTTTTGTTCTTTATTTTGTGTGTGATATCTTGTTTAGTTGAAAATATTTTTCTTTTATAGAATTAGTGTTTTATTTTATTTTTTTTTAATTTATTTATTTTTAATTAGAGAATCACCGTGAGGGTACAGTTACAGATTTATACACTTTTGTGCTTATACTTCCCTCATACAAAGTTTGGGAACCCATCCCTTCACCAGTGCCCATTCTCCACCACCCGTAAACCCAGTGTCCCTCCCACCCTCCCCAATCCCATCTCCCCACCACCCCACCCTGCCACTGTGGCAAGGCATTCCCTTCTGTTTTCTCTCTCTAATTAGCTGTTGTGGTTTGCAATAAAGGTGTTGAGTGGCCACTGTGCTCAGTCTCTAGCCCTCATTCAGCCCGCAACTCCCTTCCCCCACATGGCCTTCGACTACAATGTAGTTGGTGATCGCTTCTCTGAGTTGACCTTTCCCCGGAACGTGAGGCCAGCCTCGAAGCCATGGAGTCAACCTCCTGGTACTTATTTCTACAGTTCTTGGGTGTTAGTCTCCCACTCTGTTATTCTATATACCATAGATGAGTGCAATCTTTCTATGTCTGTCTCTCTCTTTCTGACTCATTTCACTCAGCATGAAACTTTTCATGCCCATCCACTTGACTACAAAATTCTTGACCTCCTTTTTTCTAACAGCTGCATAGTATTCCATTGTATAGATGTACCAAAGTTTCCTCAACCAGTCATCCGTTCTGGGGCATTCGGGTTTTTTCCAGATTCTGGCTATTGTAAACAGTGCTGCGATGAACATACATGTGCAGATGTTGTTTCGATTGTACTTTTTTGCCTCTCTGGGATATATTCCCAGCAGTGGTATTGCTGGGTCAAATGGGAATTCAATATCTAATTTTTTGAGAGTCGTCCAAATTGTTTTCCAGAAGGGCTGAACCAGTCGGCATTCCCACCAGCAGTGAAGAAGGGTCCCTTTCTCCCCACATCCTCTCCAACAGCGGTTGCTTTTGTTCTTTTGGATGTGTGCTAGTCTCTGTGGTGTGAGGTGGTATCTCAAAGTTGTTTTGATCTGCATCTCTCTGATGATTAGTGATGCAGAGCACTTTTTCATGTGCCTTTTGGCCATTCGTATTTCTTCCTTGGTAAAGTTTCTGTTCATTTCTTCACCCCATTTTTTGATGGGGTTGGATGTTTTCTTCTTGTAGAGTTCAACCAGTGCTTTATATACCATTGATATCGACCCCTTATCTGATGAGTATTGTGTAAATATCCTTTCCCATTCTGTGGATAGTCTTTGTATTCTGGTCACTGTATCTCTTGCGGTGCAGAAGCTTTTTAGTTTAATGTAGTCCCATTTGTTGATCTCTGTTTTTACTAGATTGCTTAGTTCCGTGTCACCTTTGAAGATACCTTTATCTTCAATATCGTGGAGGGTTTCGCCGACCTTGTCTTCAATGTACCTTATGGTTTGTGGTCTAATGTTGAGGTCTTTAATCCATTTTGATCTGACTTTTGTGCATGGTGTCAGGTCAAGGTCTAAACCCATTTTTTTGCATGTGGTTGTCCAGTTGTGCCAGCACCATTTGTTAAAGAGGCTTTCCTTGCTCCACTTCACATCTCTTGCTCCCTTATCAAAGATTAGATGGTCATACATTTGGGGTTGTGTGTAGGGATATTCCACCCTGTTCCATTGGTCTACGGCTCTGCCTTTGTTCCAGTACCATGCTGTTTTAATTGTTACTGCTTTGTAGTAAAGTTTGAGGTTGGGGATGGTGATGCCTCCCATCATCTTTTTCCCAAGAATTGTTTTAGCTATCCTTGGACGTTTGTTATTCCATATGAATTTTAGGATTGCTTGATCCATTTCTTTGAAGAATGTCATGGGTATACTTATAGGGATCGCATTGAATCTGTATAACGCTTTAGGGAGTATTGCCATTTTGACAACATTGATTCTCCCTATCCACGAGCAGGGTATATGTTTCCATTTCCTCATGTCCTCTTTGATTTCATGGAGTAGCGTTATGTAGTTTTCTTTGTAAAGGTCTTTTACTTCCTTGGTTAAGCTGATTCCGAGGTACCTGATTTTCTGGGGCACGATTGTGAATGGGATTGCTTTTTTCATGTCCCTTTCCTCTGCCTCATTGTTTGCATATATGAAGGCCATGGATTTTTGGGTATTGATTTTGTAGCCTGCAACTTTACTGTATAAGTCTATTGTTTCTAAGAGTTAGAATTAGTGTTTTAATATTTTCTCTAATGTTTTTATGCTTAATTACTTGGTTACAAATATTTCCCCATTAATAAAATCATTAAAATAGTTTCTTTACTATATTTTTGTATATAAATTATTTATTTATGATCTTCATAGCTAGACTTAAGTGTATCATAAAGAAAATCTCCAGGACGTAGAAAACATTAAATGAGCGACAAATTCCTACTGTCTTTCCCTCTTCCTTCCCTCCTCTTACATATCTTTCCAATCATGAAAGATTGTATATAGTATCGTGTATATAGGAAATGTTCAATCAATTTTTGTTTACTCCAAAAGTGAACAAATGATGTTACTTAAATAAAATTGTGTAGATATATATTTGGCAGGAGTACTCCCATACAGTGTTCCAAGAACTGGAACTTTCCGTCAAACAAGAGGGTGGTTCAATGCAAGGGTCTGAGAATGTAATGGTGCTAGTGGGCTCCCCCAGTACCAAGAATTTCTAGAGGCATCTAGGCCACATCTAGTATTAATTTGGGAATTCCAGTCTGTACTGGGTGATGTCTGGGCTTTGGTAGGAGAATTGAAACAAAGGCTGTGCATGTGCCCCCAACCATTATCTACTGGGCCCTGGATAAAAAATATTTTAAGTTTTATAATTACAGAACCTCTCGGAGAGCCCAGCAGGCTACCGAGAGTGTCTCGCCTGCACGGCGGAGCCTGGCAAGCTACCTGTGGTGTATTTGATATACCAAAAGCAGTAACAACAAGTCTCACAATGGAGACATTGCTGGTGCCTGCTTGAGCAAATCAATGAGCAACGGGATGACAGTGACAGTGACGGTGATAATTACAGAAAAATAGCAATTATAGTAGAGTTTAAATATTCTCCATACAAGTTGTCCTATGATTAACATCTTCACATTAGTTTGGCACATTGGCTACAATTAATGAACAAATATTGATTCTTACTCATTTTTGCTTAGGTATCTTTTTCTATTCTAGACCTTATCCTGGATATCACCTTCTATTTAGTTATAATTTTGCTTGTATCACTTTTCTTCCCATTGATCTTTGATTTGCTTGCACGGGCACCAGTAACGTCTCCTGTACCGTGCTAGTGTAGCCCAAAGATATCTGCTCACTCCAGGAACAGGAAGAGCCTCAAACCATTCATTCAGGGTTTTGATGAAGAAGTTTGATCATCTCGTTGGTTGGGTGGCCACATGGTCTTTTGACGTCCCGTGGAATCCAGTCAGTAACAGCTCTAGTCCAGCGGTTGTCTCTGAATCACATTACGTGTCTGACCCATCTGATTTTTGATGCCTTGGCAAACGAGATAGTGTCCCTGATTCTTGATTATCGACAGAGGTCAGAACTCTGGATTCCTTCTCTCACTTGAGTGAAATGTGTTAACTCCAAGCATAGCTCTTTCGATTCCTCTTTGGGATACCCAAATAGCGTTCTCATGCTGTTTTTGTAGGGCCCAGGTCTCTGAGGCATATGTTAGTGCAGGAAGAACGGTGGAGTCGAAAAGATTGTCTGGAGCCAGAGTTTCTTTGTCCTCTCAACCACTTTTTCAATGCTCTTGAAGGCATTCCATGCTGCTCTCTTCCTCCTGCGCAGTTCTAATACCAAGCCATTCCTCGTGTTGAGTTCTTGACCCAGGTACACACAGCTGCTGGATTCAGAGATGTTCATTCCATTGAGAGCAAATGGAACGTCAAGGACTAGTTCAGTTTTTATGAATATTGTTTTGCTGAGATTCAGCTGCAGTCTGACCTTTCCATACTTGCGGTCAAAGTCGGCCAGCATTTGTGCCGCTTGGCTAATATTTGGTGTTATGAGAATGATGTCATCAGCAAAGCGGAGGTGGTGTAGTTGCCAACCATCTATCTTCACTCCCATTCCTTCCCGTTCCAGTTGTCAAATGACATTCTTGAGGGTGGCACTGAAGAGTTTCAGTGAAATGATATCACCCTGCGGAACCCCTCTTTATGTCAATGATCACTTCCTTGTTGAATGGTGAGATCCTGGTGGTGAATCTGTAGCACAGCTCGAGGAGGATCTTGATGTACTGAGTTTGAACGCCCTGTTTGGCTAGGGCTTCAATGACCGCTTCAGTCTCAACAGAATCAAAGGCCTTCTTTAAATCGATGAATGTTAGACAGAGCGGCATCTTGAACTCTCATGAAATTTCAATGAGCTTGGTCACTGTGTGAATATGGTCCATCATGCTGAATCCTTTTCGGTACTCAGCTTGTTCGCATGGTTGTCCTTTGTAAAAAACTAAGGCTCGCCGAGGGGCTTGTGCACTCCCGAGCTCTCCAGGCGGCTCTGTCTCTCCACCCGCATTCAGTGCTCTGGAACTGCTGTGTGTGGACTGGATTGGGACAGCCGGTGGTCAAGGACAGGCGAAGGAAGAATGAGGACCAAGCTGGTTGCTGATTAGTTACCGTTTATTCAATCTTCCATCTTTCTCATCTCCCGCACTCCCAGCTCCGTCCTCTCTCTGGATCTACTGCTGCCTCTCGCTTCTCTAGTCTCTCCTCCTACTTCTCTCTCCCACCTTGCCCTCTAGGCTACACCCAGCCAGGTAGCAAAATCAACATAAGAAAGCCCTTCCTGAGGGCAGGGCATTCCAAAGCCCTTCCTGACTCTTAAGGTTTTTTTCCTTTCCTTAGTCCAAATACTTATTAATGTCTTAATACTAGTTATTTTTGTATGGACATAGCAAGAGATACTTTGAGGCTTGCAAGGCAGTTCTCCTGGCAACATCTTGCCACAGACTCAGACCACAGCACTCAGGCCAGATTAATCATTCCTCACCCTAGCAGGGTCCAAATCTAGTTATCACTGTTTGGATCATGTCAACATTTGCCCATGATCAAGCTCTTAACTTATAGTTAAGCATTAGGCACTTTGGCCAGGCCCATCTCGATGCCAGAGTAGCACACAACTCACCGCTTGCCCTGGGTCCGTCTCGTCCCTCGTCGGGACCCTGCTTTTGGGGGTGCTAGAAACTAAGGGCAGCTGAGGCTTAGGTCGAGAGAACAGATGCCCAGGAGGAAAATACCATGTAGAGTCAAATGACTCCCAGGTTACAGAAGCATAGCATTTGCTAAGTCTTCCAGTGTCCATACAAAAAGGACATTGCTCTGAATAAACTATGCAAAGGACTCAAGGAGAAGAGAAAAACAATATTTACAAGTCAACAGAACACGAAGAAAGAAGTTACAAATAAACAAAGAGGAATGGGAGCACTGTAGCAGGAGTAACCCAATAAACCTAAACTACCTGAGGCTATGTTATCCTACAGTCCTTTGTCTAGTGTTCTGCCTATTCTATTCAGGATGACTCAAGAGAACAACTTGTAGATGACAGACAACAGGCAGATTGGGCGATAGTTGCCCATGTCTTAGATGTCTCCCTTCTTGTACAATGTAACGGTCCTGCTGGTTTTCCACTGGGACGGAACCTTGCACACAGACAGGTAGCGTGTGAAGAGCTGAGCCAATGTATTGACGAGTACTGGATGCAGATTCTTCAGGTGTTCGGGTCTGACCTTGTCTGGACCAGGTGCTGTACGTGCCTTTACTGAGGAAATGGCATGTCGGATTTCAGAAGGGAGGACATTGGGAATGACATATCTATCCTGCGGAATTTGGTAGGTGGGCAGGTAGATGTGGCTGTGGAAGAGATCCAAATAGAAGTCGTGAATAATCATCTCCCATTGCCCTTCTGGAAGATGTGATAGATCTATCAGGACATTGGAGGGCAGTCATCTTGATCTTGCTGTTGGCGAAGGACAGGTGAGCGTCGTGAATACTTTTCCCGGCTTTTGCCATATCGGCCAACACTGCTGCTCTTCTCTCTTTGAGGCCTTCCTTTATCACTTCTCTGCACACCTTTGCAAGCTCAGCCATTAGCTTGTGGTTGCCTGAGGCCCATGCCAAACCATGTTGGTAAATGAGCTCGATAGTTTCTGAAGACAGGCGTCTGTTTGTGGCTTTCCTTCTCTTGGCACTCTTCACAGTCATGAAGGTGCTGAACCAGTTGATCATATTCCTCGTCGATGTTGTCAATGACAGCATCTTCCCACATTGCCACAATAGTGCCAAAGAGCTCCCAGTTTGTGGTCATTCTGGGAGTTTTCTTCTTAAACTTAAACTTTGTAGACCTTTCTCTCTGCTCTGTGAAGTAGAATTTTGCATGAAAGAGACAATAGTCCGATTCCATTTGGAATTTTGGGACAACAGCGACATTAGTCAGGCAAAACCTTCAATTGAATATGATGTGGTCAATTTCATTGTGGAACTGTCCACAGGCAGACTCCCATGTCCAACATTTAGATTTGGCCTTCTGGAACTGTGAGTTACCATGGATGGTCTTGGTTGACATGATGAACTCAGACAGTCTCTCATCCTGTTCATTCCATTCTAGGCCATGGGACCTAATGTGGAATCCTATGTGACCTTCTTGGTCCTATCTTGGCATTAAAATCACCAACAATGACCTTGTAGAAAGTGTGCTCTTCTTTATAGAACTTCTCCAGTTCCATGTAGAACTTCTCAGTTTCTTCTCCATCATAGTTGAATGTTGGTGCATAGACGACGAAGATAGAAACTGCCGGCAGTGAGCCACATCTATTCAAGCATAATCATCTGATTTGGGTTGTTAGGCATTCGAATGAATCTATTCTCATGGCCAAATTTGTGTTGACAAGGACATTGATGCCACCGCCGCCTCTGTTGTTTCATGTTCTGAGGAACAGTTCTTCTACAGTGTCAAAAATGAAGTGATGTGATTGATGCCTTCTCATTTGGGTCAGACCAATGATGTCATACTTAATCTTCTGCACTTGCACCATCAGGTCCTTGATGGATGCTTCCCATGCTAGCAAACATGCATTGAAAGTATAGACAGTCATTTTAGTCTTTCTTCATTTTGGCAGTCTAGTTTGTCCCTGAGAGTTTATCAGCTTCTCCTTGCTCACCCTTCTTAATGCTGCTGTATTGGGAGCTCTTTTGGTGTCAGGCAAATGAGGCCCATTGTTGTTTTTTTTTGGCATATCGAATATGCCACGGGTAGCTTGCCAGCCTCTGCCATGCGGGTGGGGTACTTAAATGTCTTAAATGTCTTTTAGTTGTGGGACTTTCTCAAAATACTCCTTCTATCTGATGACAGTGATAAGTTTCTAGTAGCACTGTAGCACTGTACTTTTGTCCCATTGCTCATCGATTTGTTTGAGCAGGCACCAGTAACGTCTCCATTGTGAGACTTGTTGTTCCTGTTTTTGGCATATCGAATACACCATGGGTAGCTGCCAGGTTCTGCAAGCTTCCTAAAAGTTTCTAGTAGTTTCTGCAAGTTTCTAGTAGTGGTCAGATATTCTGTGGAAGGTCTTTGTCATAGAAATTCTGATATTTTACTCATAATCAAACTGAAATTAGAGATTTTTAGGAGAAAGGTCACAGAAGGAAAATATCATCTTTATCACATGAAAAGAATACAAACAATTCCTGTGATTTGCTTTTGTTTGATGTAAGCTTTGATCAGTTGGTTGAGGTAACTCTTCTCAGAAAGAGGAAAGTTACTCTTTGTGATGGTTATTTTTATGTATCAACCTAGTGACTTAGGAATCTCTTCAAAGCAGGTAAAACATTATTTATGAGTCTTTTTATGAGAATGTTTCTGGATACGCTTACCATTTGAACCAAGAAAGAGTATCTGTCAGGTACAGTAAGTACGGCATTAACCTTGAAAATTGCAAACCTGAGTTCAATTCCTGGAACCCAATGTAGTCTTCTGAGTTTTCACAGTAATGATCCCTGGGTACAAAGCCAGGAGTAAGCCCTGAGCACAAAACCAGGAGTAAGCCTTGAGCACCACCAAGTGTAGCCCAGGATCAAAAAAAAAAGAAAAGAAACATATCTGCTAGTATTAATATAAGCAACAACATTCAATTCATCAAGAACTGTAATAAAAGAAGATAGGGGAAGGGTGAACTTTCTCTCTTCTTAAAGTGGAATACTTGTCCTCTCTTGTTGGATATCAAAGCTACGGTTTTTAGTGCCTTGGAACTCTTTCAGTTCTCAAAACTTCAACGTTGGATGAAATTATTTCACCAATTTTACTGGGATAATTTGCAGAGAATTTTGCAGAGAACAAATCTTAAAACTTCTTGGTGTGCACAATCAAATAATCAACCACTATAACAAATCTCCTATTCCATATACCTGTGCATATCCTGTTATTTCTCTAGACTCTAAGAACTTTCCTTAATTCATACTTCTCCTTTTCCATACTGTAGTCTTTGGGAGGAAGTCACTATGCCCAACCCAAACTTAAGGACTGAAGAGTTATGCTCCACTTCCTCATGATAGATGATCTATATATATAAATTATCTGTAATTATGCATGGCATATAAATTTGTTTTCTGACATTATATATATTCAATAATTCATTTATTTATAAATTGAATACAATTTATCCAGTATAGATACATGAATTTTTTAATACGTTGAGTTACAATCCCATACAAGTTTATTTTATTGCTCAAATTAGGAGTCCTTTTATTTGACTGCTATGTTCCCATGACTAGGTGTTTCATTTTCTTCTTTTCTTAACACTTTCTTGATTTCTGGTACTCCAAGATCTTCTCAGTTCATTTTGTATATTTTCTTACCCAGTGCTAAAATTAGCTATTTCTCTAAGTAACTTTTATTTCTTTTATTGGAGAACAGAGTTAGAATATGAGATTTCGGCTTAGATATTCCTGACACTATGGGATTAGCTTACTAACATTAATGCTTAAATATTACATTGCAATATTAAATTGCTTAATCAATGTAATATTTATTTAGTAAACAACTTTATAATGCTCTCTACCATATTGTGCTTAAATTATAAGTTTAGTCTAATAGAGTCCATGAAATAGTCTCTAGCAATCAAAAATCTTTTAATTATTTTTACATACATGTAATTGTTTTCTTCTCAGCTATAATTACAAATTAAAAGCATGTGCCCTCAAGATTATTAAACATGTCAATTATATACATATTGTAAAGCTTCTAGAGTTTTATAAGTGTAATGATTGTACATTTATGACAGAGAAAAAGCACCTTCATGAATTTGTCTGCTTTGTCTCAGTTTAGAGAATAAAGTGTAAAATTCCAGTTTGGACCCTAAATTGCCTTGCAGTGTGAAGATAGCCTTTATACCTAAAATTTAAATAATAAAAGTTGTGACCGTCACCCCATCATGTTGAATTCCTTTGTAAACCTCCATTATTGGTGAAAACAGTGACATTTGGTCACTATAGTTGACTTAACATTCCATGACCATACATGTCCTTGACCATAAAAGTGCTGTCTTGTGACTCTAATCGAATTCAACCTGCTAAGCACAGGAAACACTTGGCTCTTTCCTCAGACATTGATTAATGAGGAAACACTTGGTTTCAGTTAACATGAATTACTATAACCCCTGGGAGCCTGTTTTGTAAGAAACCAGGTCTGGCTGATGTTTGCATTTATTCAGATCTGCATTTGTAACACAAGAGCCACATCTTGATAAAATTTCACTTCAAATTGAGGAAATGCAATTTGAGGCATATCTTTGCAAATGCATAATATAAGACTAAATGCAGTTTCCTCCTTCCAGCTATCCTTTTGACATTCCTTTGGCATTGTTGATAGAACTCTTCCACTTGTACATATATTTAATTCAAGTCTTACAAGTGCATTAAGAACTAAGTATTGTTACACCTATAGGAAAATATGAAAACTGAAGTGACAGATTTAACAGCAATTAAGTCACTTGTTTTAAATTATATAATCTATAAAGTAACTATTACAAAATTGTTACACTAGAGTTTATGCCCAAATCCCTTCTCTTGTTTCCGGTATTTAGCCATACTCAGCTGTGCCAAGAGCTTACCCTTGACTTTGTGCTCAGGCATCACTCCTGGCACAGCTCAAGGGAACCATTAGTGGTGCCAGGGATTAAATCCATGTCGGCTACATGCTAGATAAATGCCCTGCCGACAGTACCATTTCTTGGTCCTAATGGCCAGATCAATTTTACCTTGGACTTTGCCCTAGGCAAAGTCTTTTTCCACTTCTGCTGAGGTTCTCAAACTGGTGGTATGTATAAGAATAACTGGCAATAATAATAGAAATGTTGCTCTACCCTGTTTTCAGAGATTCTGATTTTAAAATTCTGAGAAAGTTTGAAGGTTCTTCAGATAAGACAAAATTTGAAAGTTCTTCAGATAAGACTTTTGTCCAGTTGGTTTGAACCAAAGCACAATAGCATTCTGCTTTCACTTTTATCTTTATAAGTGATATCTGGGCAGTCTCTTGAATTCATCACCATTTTTCATCTTGTTCTACCCATTATTTACTGGTCATCATATTTACTGTTCAGTTTCCCAGGAGACTGAGCTTTGCTTTTGGGATATCCTCAGAGTACAGATGGTAGGTCACTGATCTTAGTTAAACACATGGCAGATTCCTGATAAAATTGATGAGCCCTAGAAAAAAATTGATAGCGAAGGGAATGGCAGCACTTGTCTCAGTTTCATTCATTCTTTTTACTGCCAGGAGGAAAAATTATGTAAGGGCTTTGAAGTCTTAATCTTTTTTCAGTGGCACAAATTCTAATGATAGATTCATTTTATTCTCTTTATTTGTGCATATCCTTATTTTTATTGTCGAGAACAGTTTTGATGAGTCCCTTTTCCTTTACTCAATTTAATCTTATTTTGTAGTGAATAACTTCTAACTTCTATATATTTTATCATGTCCTCCTATGAGGAATGGTTTATGTTCTCCTCTACAGTCTTTGTTACCACCTTTGATACGTGAAATTTCTTACCTTGCTTGTTTAACTTTAGTCAACATTGTGAGTTGGGGGAAAAAGCGAAGCACATGGTGACTCAGTGAGTCTTCCTTTTCCCCAGATCTCAGTTTTGTGAATTGATTTAGGGATTAACTTCTTGAAGTTTGAAGTATTTATTTATGTCCTTTGTTATACATTCTGTGGCTAGATCATTTTTCAATCTTAGATTCAAAATCCAATGTGAGTCTTGGGATAAAACTTAATGGAAGATCAGACATTGTCCAATTTCCTAAACATGGCCAGTTCTATATATGGTAGATACATACTTCCCTGATAACTTGTTAAAAGATTTTTCTTTTGACATGATCATTTTTATCAGATTCTTCTAGATTGAATAGCCATCCTCAGACTATTCTGGGATGGTAAGGTCATTGAAATAGGATCCATTGTTGCAATTCCTACAGTGGAGCATAGTGTATGATACAGATTAGGTGGCCCAAAAAGTTTTATCATTCATCAATGAATGAAAATATCTATTTTGGGAATTGGCACACTAGTAGACAGAAAATAGCTCTGAGTCTCCTTCATACTATAATAGTGCCTCAATTTTATGCTCATATTACTCAAATAATATCTAGTTTCAATAAAGCAGAGATCCAAAAAGTCACTTAATTAAAACAATGCATTTTATGATTATTTTTGAACACACACAGAGTAATGCCATGACTGTGCATTTTCTTTCAACTCCCCAGTCCCATTTTGGGAATTTAAGGTCAATTTAGGCCTATGGGAATTTGAGTAACAGGCAGAAGGTCATCATACTCCCAAAGCAGTTTTCTCTGAAGATCAGCATTCACTAGTGCCCTGGTTTCAGCCCTTGTACTTAAGCTTCTAAGTTCAGGGCAAAATCTCCAGGGACTGCCAAGAAGGTTATAATGACATTTCTGTTCAATTTTGTTTATAGATATTTTCCCAGACAGAGACTTGGGTATCTATCTCATTGTATATGGCAATATGCCTCTCAAATGAACTTCATTTAAGCTTCACTTAATCATGATTCCTAATGTATATGTTTATAGTATGCATAGGTTCCTTCCACTGGCTCCTACTACCAGTCCAATGTATATGTTCGCCATAAATTGTTAAATATGAAAACAAGCGAGTCCAGAATCACATCACTTTGTTATTGGAGTTAGAGCACTGTACTGTAGCACTGTAGTCCTGTTTTTCATCGATTTGCTCAAGCGGGCACTAGTAACGTCTCCATTGTGAGACTTGTTACTGTTTTTGGCATATTGAATATGCCATGGGTAGCTTGCCAGGCTCTGCTGTGCAGGCGGGATATTCTCAGTAGCTGATGGGCTCTTCAAGAGGGATGGAGAAATCGAACCTGAGTCGGCCGTGTGCAAGGCAAACACCTTACCCGCTGTGCTATGGCTCCAGTCCTGGAGTTAAAGAGGTTTAACAATATAAATTGGTTCTTGCATTACAGTTAGCTCCCTGTATGATGTTGGCTTTCTTCATAGATTAAACTGCTTTCTCTACATGGTAGTGGTCCCAACGGAAGGCTACTGCCTTCAAATTGAAATCCAGAGCTGAATGGCAATAACTATATTAGTGTATGTCTAACACTATATGCATCACATTTCATATATTACTTTAAATTGGAAACAGAATTTCTAAGAAATGCCTAACAAATTGTGTTTATAGTCTCTTTCCTCCTCTGATTCGTCCTTCACACACAATTACAATAGAAAATTGTCAGCAAAAGGATATAAATGCTTATTTCAGTAGTCTCGGATGTTTCAATCTACACTCTGCATCACTCAGAGTCATAAACATTCATTCTTTGGTTCCTGCAGAGTCACCAATATCGACACAGAATGAAAATGTGAAGCAGCTGCCCTTCGAGGACCAGCTGTGTTCTATATAGAGCAGAGAATACTCCAGTGCCTACTTCAACAGCTTACCCTCAGGCAAAGAAGAAAATATTAACTGTTAATAACTGGAGTTTGGGCTTTACTGTGACCCAGGAGAGAAATAGGGACAGTGATCAACAAGGTAAGGAATAAAACTGAAGTTAATTTGAAATAGGCCTTTTCTGTAAGGAAGTATGCTATGGAAAATCTGTGAGAAAATTTATATCATTGGGTTATTTTTTGCAGACCAATGTCACACTCCAGGGAAAGACTGCTGTCAATAAAATGTGGGTGAGGTGTCCTCAAAGTACTTACGACTTACAGATCAATGTGAACATACCCACATTCCCAGCGTTAAACTTATTGCATCTAAAATGTCTATTGAATTACTGAAAGTAGAAATACCAAATCACTAAGAGATGTAAGCCAGTTATACACACACATATTGGTATGAGCTTTGTGTGTTTTTTCTCAGGTTATTTTTAAACTTTGCCTTCCCTCTGTTTAGGTCCTTCTATTCCTCCCCGATCCTTTTTGGGGATTACAGCAATAAATTCACAAAGTGCTTTCTGTTTAAAGCCGCCACCCTATGAAAGGTGTCCTTCATGCTGCTACTAATATAAATCTCAGATCCATCCCTCTTAGCATCATGCTAAAACTCTTGCAGTGCTTTCTACTGCCTAGAAGTCAAAATCCAGTTTTAAGCATGAAACTTCTTTATAATCTGGTTAGAATTGGCATATTCCTCTCAAACCCCAGAATTACCTGCAGTTGCCATAAAGTACAATGCTCTTCCATGTCTCTGAATTTTCTCCTATGCAATTTTTCTTTATCTTGGGGATTCCTATTCTCTGTCAAGTCTGGTTAACTCCCATTTATCTTTTGAGATGGCCTAGGTATCTGGCACTTACTTTAAACAGATTTATAGGCACTGTCGGCTACAACAGCATCTTGTGTCTTCCCTTTGTCACAATTCCTGACATTGTTTCTGGATTGTAGGTGTAATCAACTATACCTATTTCTAAACAATAAACTATATAGGTCTAGTGATATAGCTCATCAGTAGAATACTTACCTTGCGTGAGGACCTACATTAAATTTTAAAAATATATACAAAACTTTTTAAATCCAAAAAAAATAAAAACACAAATAAAAAATTGGGGCTATGTTAAGCAATGACTATCTTTAGCATTTCTGACATATACTAAGTAAAAGTCAATGTTTAATAAGCATTATTTGAATGAATCTATATACTCTTACTGAGTCATATTTTTCTTGTGCTTTCCCACATGTGCCTTTC
Organism: Sorex araneus; assembly: GCF_027595985.1. Taxonomy (NCBI): domain Eukaryota; kingdom Metazoa; phylum Chordata; class Mammalia; order Eulipotyphla; family Soricidae; genus Sorex; species Sorex araneus. Next base: position 59,700,743 of record NC_073306.1, on the reverse strand, counting down.
CATTTTTTCAGTGACAGGTCTAACCCTATCCTTTCTCACAAGAATAATCCAATTCTTAGAGCATTCTTTAAAGTATCGGGCATAGTTACAGGTCAGCTTGTATAAGACAGTCCCAAGAAAGGATGCTGAGATGGAAAGAGATGATAAAAGGGAAGATAGTTAAGAGACAGAAATAAAATTGCATACTCATAACTCTGACACTTTAACAAAATGGATCTCTCCAGCTAAAGGGAAAGGGAACATTATGGTATCATTGTATAATGTTAGCTATGAAATATGTTCACTAGTCTGTGTGCTTTCATACATTAACTCATTCAGTCCTCAAAATGTAAATGAAACAGAATTCTAGAAAATAACTAATGTTATTATCTTCTTTTAACAAATGAGGAAAATGGCACTGAAAATCACTTTGTGCAAAGAGCATAACATTTACCAGATGGCGATAGGGAAGTTTTCAGGGAATTCAGTGCTCTTTGGTATATTGGTATTTTGGCAGAGGTGTGGAATGGTAACATATACTTTCATATACTTTGAAAAGATGTGAAGTATACCCTTAAAACATACCCAGTTGTATAATCTATTGTTGTCTCAATTAAAAAGGAACAAAGAGAGCTGGAAAGACAGTACAATGGGTAGGGTGCTTGCCTTGTATATGGCTTCCAATCTCTGGCACCCCATATAGTCTCTCAATCACCCCTAAGGGTGGCCCTAAGCACAAAACCATGAATAAGCCCACTTATCCCAACTGGGCACTTCCCAGAGCTAACATAGGATAGACATGCCTGAGAGACACGAAATGTAAGCTATCTGATAAGTAATGTCCATACACAGTATCTTCACATTGTCCTCTTTTACATCAATTAGGACACAGAGCATCAGGTTAAGTGACATAATCAAGTTTGTACAACTCTTTAGCAACAAGGCTCGGTACTAGAAATGGGAGGTGCAATTTTTATTTGAAGTGACGACCATTGTTTAGGTAGGCACAAATTACATGCCTAAATGCTGATGTTAACAACAGCACAGCATTTCAATAAATGCAACACCAACAGAAATTGCACGCCTTAAAACGTAAATGCTGATGGTTGACTGAGTGCAGATAGGAACCAGGAAGTCTGGAAGTCACCTGGAGCAGGTTAGTTTTTAACCACGATTTTGTGAGGTGATGGACTTTGGCTGGTGGCAAGGAGAAGCTGACAGACATGCGCTCCTAAATGGGGCATGTCTTAATGATACTATTGTAAATATACTGCCCTTTGATAGAGTATATGGCAAGCAGCTGGATATAGTAGAGAACGTACACAAGAGAAGTCAAGTTGCTACATTCATCAACTGCAAGACCAAGTGCAAGTTCAATTAGTTAAGCCTCTATAAAACTAGAATTGAAGTCCTTAACACATACTCCTTATTTTGGTGTGCTGAAATTTTTACTTCGTTTTGATTTGGTTTGGTTTTGGTTTCTGGACCTCACCTGGAGGTGATCTGAGATTACTCCTGGATCTATGTTCAGAGATCACTTGTGGTAGTGCTCAGAGCAGCACAGTGTCGGCCACTTGCAAGACAAGCACATTAGCCCCAGCACTATCTCTGTGGTACTGTAGTGGTTATTTTAATTTCAGAATCAATTTGTTACTATCTGATACATAGCAAAGATGAAAGTTAGTGGGTCTTTTTTTTTTAATCTGACTTGGATGTCTCTTTTTATTCATCAAATAAATGCACTGTAGCACTGTCGTCTCCTTGTTCATCGATTTGCTCGAGTGGGCACCAGCAACGTCTCTATTGTTAAACTTGTTGTTACTGTTTTTGGCATATTAAATACGCCACGGGGAGCTTGCCAGGCTCCGCTGCGTGGGTGAGATACTCTCGGTAGTTTGCCGGGCTCTCCGAGAGGGACGGAGGAATAGAACCCAGGTCAGCCGCATGCAAGGCAAATGCCCTATCCACTGTGCTATCGATCCAGTCCACAAATAATAAAAAAAAAGAAAAAGGATTATTGAATTCATTAGTTTTTTTTCTAAACCCACCTGAGCAATGGAAAAATGACACTCAATACATTGCGTTGAAGTGTACAACAAACCTCACACCTCACTGTTTCCTGTATAGATTACCTTGAGGAGAAAGGAAAGGCAGATGAGTTCCCACTAGCAATGAGGAGTGATGGCTATTTGATAAAGTGGAGGAAAGGAGAGAGATTCCACAGATTTAGACACCTGTCTCTAATCTTGTGAGAAATGCCTACACTTATCAGAGTCATGGCAAAGGTAGCATTTGGAACTATAGAACTATGCTTTCCATACCAGGGGTGCCCTGAGTTTTACTCCTACAAACACCAGGGGAATAAAACTTAATATGGAATTAGCAAGACAGTTATTAAGGTGCACGCCTTGGATTTTCCTTACCCTGATGACTCTGGTTTGATCTCCTGGACTGCATGGAGCTTTCAAGCACCACTGAATGTATCTCTGGTAGCCCCCAAGCACTCTCGGCATGGATTGGGGGGTCCCAAATATAGGGCCTGAACAGCATAGTTTACTGAGGCCCTTCCACTGAACCTACAGGTGGGAGGCTCTGAGTACCATTTTAACTAGAAAGGAACATGCATGTTGAAGGTTTGAAATCATGCAAGAACTAAAGAACATGAATTTGTTCAAGTTTGGCTTTGGGATACTTCAAATGTTGCTCCTGTTAATATCCTGCCAGTTTAAGGAGAATCTGGGATACTCCAATCCTGTAGAACAATCAGAATAGCTTATCAGAAAATTTTAGAAAGATGGTTCACAGTATAAAACAACAAAAAAAACTCAGGGTTGAATGCATAAGGTTTCCCAGACTGTGGTATTTTAAAGTAGTAAAATTTTAAAGAGCAAGAAAAAATAAAACAAAAGGCAAAAATAGGGGATTGACCTAGGGTGACTGTGTTCATTTCTTTCCTAGAGCTGCTATAACAAACTACCATAGACTAGGAGGCTTAAACACCAGAAATTTCAGTTTTACAGCTCTGGAGGCTGGACATCTAGGGCCAGGGTATAGGTACATTCAGTTTCCACGAAAGAGAATTTGATCCATGATTTTCTCATTCTCTCTCTCTCTCTCTCTCTCTCTCTCTCTCTCTCTCTCTCTCTCTCTCTCTCTCTCTCTCAACTTCTGGGGATTCAATGCCATTCTTTGCCATTCCTTGGCTGGTAAATGGTATTCACCTCATCTTCCCTTTCAATATTTCTGTCCCTCTGCCCAGTGTTCCCCCTTTATAAGGGCAGTCAAGTTGGATTAGGACCCACCCAAATGCTCTCACCCTAACTCGATCATCTAGAAAGACTCTATTCCCAAATAAGGTCACATTCACAGGTCTTTGGAATTAGGACCTCAATGTCTTCTCAGGGGACTGCAGTCAACCCATAACAATGTTATATATTAATAATTGAATTAAAGAAGAACATTTAAAAATAAAGCACTCTACTAACATTGTCACTTCCAGAAGAAGATATTTAAACAGCAGAACTGCAAGAGATATCTTCATCCCACTGGAAAGGGAAGTCTTTCCCACACAGAGCAGTTGCAAACATACCAAATGAATCCTGGATGACATTGCTCTGATTTCCTCATTTTACCCCAAGCTGGTGAGGTCTTTGTCATATACCAGCAGGGATCAATGAGTCTTTGATACACTTTACTTGGTAAAACTTTGACCACTGCTGAACTTCCTTCTGTTGTTACCTGAACTGGAGCTTCAACACTAAAATTTCATAAGCAACAACAGTCCAATAAACAGAAAAACAATTGTCTCAGAAGGTTAACCTGTCAGATCATATCCACTTCTGTACCTGAAATGATCTAAGTCCTGGTTCCTTTGTTTTCTCTGTATTTTCTTCATCAGATATTCCAGGACTGTTTCTATGAATGAGAAACAAGGGTTTTTAAAAATTTTTTAAAATAATCTCAATGCAGGGACAAAACAGAGTGTTCAAAGTCACCATTTTAGTGTCTGGGATCCAAATGTCACCCTCGCTCTTCATATGCAGTTTACAAGGTGATATTTCAGTGGGCTCTATGCTGGATTTATAGGTTTACATGATTTTATACTTATGTGGACTAAAAATAACCACAGTTAGAACGTAATGATGGATCAAAAACAGTCACTAGGGTTCTGAGATCACTTTTATTTAGATGAAGAGATAAAGTGGTTTGAATGACCAGAACACTCACCACATAAATCCTGAGTTGTGAGAGTTGCAAGTAACTAGTCTAGTGAGCACTGTATATACAGAGAGTGGACTATTGACTACTGATTAGCTTTAAGAAAATAAGTCAAATGGCCAGAGAGATAGAAGAGTCAATAGGGCACTTGCTCTATCTATGTAGGGTCAGTTAGAATTCAACCTCTGGCACCACTTAATGGTCCCCCAAACACCAGAAGAGGTGACTCTTGAGCACAGAGTAAGCCCTGAGCACAGCTGAATATGACTGAAAAACCCAAAACTGTAAGAAAAAGAAAAAAACAAAAGAATGATCAAAGATTCACCATGGTGCACAATCAGGAGTAGCTCCTGAGTCCCACTGGAAATGGCCCCAAACCAATAAATAAATAAATAAATAAGAAGACTAAATAATCATGGCTTATATCTTCTGTAATTATTCTTTCTATTTCTTAATCTTGTTTTGAATTCCATTCTCTTATTACTTGTGTTGCATAATTAATGAAATTTAAAAGTCAAGAGAATATTTTTTTTCAGGAAAGAAAAATAAAGTACAATTAACAAATACATTCTGTTGATAAGATTACTTTGGTGTCAAATTAAGAAGTTTAACCTCTACAGCTCTGGCTCTTTATTGTTGCATAAAATTCATTTAAAATGGAATAAATAGTATCAAATATATAAGACTATCATTAATTATTAAAATATGTGTATCATTATATAATGTGTTATATCACTGTATCACTGTCATCCCATTGTTCATTGATTGACTCGAGCGGGCACCAGCAATGTCTCTATTCCTCCCAGCCCTGACAGTTTAGCAGCCTCTCCTTACTCATCTTTCCCAATGATCGGAGGTTCTTTCACGGTCAGAATGAGACCTATAGTTACTGTTTTTGGCATATCGAATATGCCATGGGTAGCATGCCAGGCTCTGCCCATGTGGGCGGGATACTCTCAGTAACTTGCCAGGCTCTCTAAGAAGTATATATGTTATATACATGTATATATATGTATATATATATATGTGTGTGTGTGTGTGTGTGTGTGTGTTTATATAACTCCCTATGATTTGTTGCCTACTGTCTGAACTCCATCAAATATGGTGCAGTAATTATAGAAAATAGGTAGGAAGTGTCTTATAACGTGTTGCATGGCCACGTGGTCCGGAAAGTGGCCTAGAGCCTGGCGGTGGTTGGGTAGTGGGGTTGGCTGCTGGGGCTGGGTCTCTTGGGGTGGGAGGGTTCTCACCCGCCCTCCTCTGGGGCACCCTGAGTGAAAACTGCCTGGTGCGGAGTCCAGTGGCATGGCTGTGGGGGCCTCCTTTTATACTCCCGTCTGGGAGAAGCAGCCATAGAGATCTGGAGGGTGGCTGATTATCTGGTGCCAGCAGGGTGTGGCAGGGTGTGACTTCTGGGTGTGATCCCTGGGTCACTGGAGATTGGGGGATAGCAGGCAGAGGATCTCTGTTTCTAGGTCCCCTTGAGTCCAGAGTCCAAGGTCACAAAGTTTTCATTATCTGGGTTCCATGGGACTTCATTCATGCGTGAGGCTCAGTCAAAGCTTCCGGAAAGCGGCCTGGAGTGTGGTGGCAGTTCGGCTCATTCCCATGGGACAGGGAGGGTTCTCATCCAATCCCCTTTGGGGTGCCCCAAGTGAAAACAGCCTGGCACTGTTATATATATACATATATTTATACATATGTATGTTAATATGTCACACATGATATATTTTATATATATCTCTAGGAATGGGTTGTGCTCAAAGAGCAAAGAGTAACTTTAATGTACTTTTAAAGTTAAAGTTTTATAGGTGATATTAAATCCAAATGCCACAGAAATTGTGCTACATGACAGTCCTTTATTTAAAAATATCTAATTTTATTTCATGAGTTGAACAATTGTGTGACATTTTTAAAACAAACAAAATGAAGAATCTGCCACCAACAAGAATAGGAAATAGCTAAACATGCTTTATGTTAAGCAACAAAAGGATTTTAAAATATGTTAATCTATTCAAAGTCATGGAAAATGAAAATTGTCGTTTTCTGACAGAATGCAATATTCAAAATATGTTTGATACTTAACAGATATAACTGATAATTATCACAAAACTACATTGTATGTCAACTTTATCAGATTCTCCCCAAGGTTACTTTCCATTCTACCAAATGAAGTTCTTGACATTTATGGTTTCATTTTAGAATAAGGCAAACTATGTGCATTGATTTAACTATTACAAACCATTTAAAATGTTTTGAAAACAAAATTATTAGATTAAATTATTTGGAGACTGTGGAAGATAAGACTAAAGATCAGATGAACTTTCTCTATTGCTTTTACTCTTAGCAGCAAATATGCTTTTAACTGGGATATCTGAAGAGTTTCATTTTAGAAGCAGTTTTTAAAGGAATTATCCTAACCAAATCAAACATCTTATAAAATTAAATCCGATCCATTCATGGGGTAAGTCGTGACATTTCAGGGAAGAATTTTTAGTCATGTAAAAGGCACTTTCTATTTCTGTGTGAACACTGACATAGAAACACATGGAACTGGATTATAACTTAAATTGCGGTTACTTTCTAAGATCTTGTCACCTAACTAAACAAGGCAGATGTTCAGGAAAGTCACTTCTGGAAGACAGTATCACATGGAAATAGGGGTGCTTACTTAGTATAGACCTAGACCCTACACTGCAACCTCCAGATCTTCCAGCCATAGTCTCATAGCTGACCTAAGAGGCCGTGACCATGGGAGAAGACATCAGTCTATTCTCTATTTAGATCTAGCCAACAACCTACTTGACTGCTTGACTTTCAAAATGTCCCAATGGCTCTGAACCTCAGCTTCCTTTGTTCCATGGAGAAACCAGTCTTTACTCCATATGGACTATCATGAAAATGACATTTTGTTACCAGCCTGGAATGTGTGTACCGAACAACCTTCAAATGATAGGAGGAAGCTGATGATCTGAGAGACTTGAGCTCAGAGCAAATAAACTTGATTCAATTTCAGGGCTTTTGATGTTTTTTTCTTGAGCTCAGAACAAATAAATTTGATCCAATTTAGAGGCTTTTGATTTTTTTTTCTTAGCTTAACTCTAAATTTTACTCAGTAGTAACTGAACATAAAAGAAACAAAGAGAGGGGTTTTGCGTCTGCATTTCAGGAGCCAATTATTAAGCTACGGAGAACAGAAATAAAATCAAATAATTTATTTCTTGGGGGGGGAGGGCAAGGGAATGCTCAGTAGGCCTAGGGCCATTTCTGGTGATGCCCAGCCAACCAGACTTTAACTTGCAGTTCAATGCTCTAACTTGCAGTGCTGCGGAGGTCCAGTGAAAAGATAATGCCAAGAGATCTGGGGATCAAACTTGGGTTCTTGAACATGCAAAGCATGTGCTCCAACCTAGAGCTATTTCTCTGGCAATTTAGTAAGTGTTTCAAGATTTCTTATGGATATGTACTGTGCTATCTGCAAATATATATATATATTTAAATACATTTTGTTTGTTCTCATAGAAATTGCCATTATTAGAGAAGGAAGATAGAAGCCGGGGGTGTGGAGATCTTGTACTTTATCTGTGTATATTTATACATTGTAGATACATTTGCACTCATAATAGTCCTTTTTTTCCTGTTTTTCTCATTTGCCCTGATTGTACTAAGTACCAGCTGTGTACAACAGATGTCAGCCAGTGGCAGCCACTGTTTACAAACCCCCAATCTGTGCCAGGCTCTGAGCACTGTGAACATGGTTTTCAATTGAGATCTTAGAACTAACCTCTGAGATTGGGTTATTATCAGCATTTTGCCCAGGAGAAAATGTAGGCTAAGGGAAGTTCATTTATATGCCTCAAAGATAGCTACCAAGTGATATAGAAAGAGGACTGAAATGCAGGTTTATCTCTATATCTCCCCACTTACCACCTCCATGTTTTATTACCTCACCTCTGTGATTTCATACAATACCCAATATATCATACAATAAGTACTCCAAAATACTTAACACATTACAAAAATACCAAAAAATAAAAGTAACAATTTTATACCTAGAAGGAAATCCCTTTCAAAATACTCAGTCTTCTCCTTGGAATGAGATTCCATAGCAAAGACTGCATTCATTTTGCGTTTCCTCTTTCAAGTACAATCTCAAATGCCTTTTCTCAAGACTCCTGGAGCATGTCTCTTATTCAGTTCTCCAAGTTATGTAAAAGTCTTTGTTAAGCATTGTTACGACCCCTTGGGATCTCTGCTGATGATCTTACATTGGCATAATTTTGTAATCTTCCCTTCCTTAGGCTATGAGTAAGATCGCAAAGAAAGACCATGCTATTTTTATGACTGTTGTTACTAGAGAAAAAAAAATGCTATGCAAGTCTGCAAGTTTTAAAACAAGAACCAAAAACATGTTTCTGCCCGGCAGGGGCATCTTATCTATAATCACAAGTGCATGTGCTGTGGTACGGGACTGCCTTTGTTAGCACACCCCCTAGAAATAGCATGCATCACTCAACAAAACATGTTTTTAAATCTGGAGGGAATTTTCTGTGTTTGCTTTGTTTTTAAGATTCATTTCTGGGCTGAAGAGATAGCACAGAGGGTAAGGCACTTGCCTGGCACATGGCAATGCAGGTTCAAACCCCAGCACCTCATATAATTTCCCAAGCCCTTCCAGAAGTGATCCCTGAATACAGTCAGAAGCTCTGAGCATCACCAGGTTTGAGCCCCTCCCAAGAAAAAACTTTATAAAACATTAATTTCTTCAAAGAAGGAAAGAGAAAACAGGGGTTTGGAGGGGCAGGGAGCACTTTCATAAAGGATAGTGAGAAGTAGGATGGGAGCACTGGAACACATATAAAGTCTTTAAAATTCACTTAAATGTCTCTGACCCCTTACCAATAAGTGTTAATTAGTCTATGGGTGTCCTCTTCAGTTGTGCTTGTATGTGCTTCAATTCAGAAGGAATATAAGAACTATGGGATATGCATTCCAAAGGCAAATGAAAGTAAATTTTGGATTATTACTTTATCCTTTTATTAAACTATTAAACCAGAACCTATTAAGTATCAATCTAATAACAGTCCCTGACTGCTAGTAGCTCATTGCCTAAGATTATAGATAAAGATATCTCTAGTTACCATAGAATGGGGTGTTTTATGACCATGGTATTGAGTTTATTGGTTTGACATGAAATCTAAATGGCACTTAATTCAGCCAGGTAAGCAATGTTTCAAGGAGGCCCACACTGGAGAAGGTAAGAAGCCACCATGATAGAGAAGAAGCTTCAGAGGAGAGAGATAAGGCAAATAGATATGAAGATATCTTCTTAAGGTATAAAAGATCAAATTTGCAAAATCTCCTTTGGATGTATAATTTAACATCCTTATAGGAAATTCTACAAGCAAAACCAGAAAGTGAAATTTTAAAAAGGGGGGGCTATCATAAACATAATGGTGTTTATGCCAGGACAAAAAGCTTGTCCTCAGAAAAGTACTTGAAATTCTATTAGAAAAAATTAATTTAAAAAATTCTCCCTAGTAACATGAAGGGTATATTAAAGACTGTAAGAAGGAGAACAGGTTGTTACAGTATAAAAAGATAAAGCCTGAAATCTGAAGAAAGAACACCAACCAGTAAGGCATTTGCTTTGCACAGAACCAACGTGGGTTTGATCTCTAAGACCCCATATGGGTCCTCTGAGCAAGGCCATGAGTGATTCCACAGCTCAGAGCCAGGAATAAGTCCTGAGCATCTCTGGGTATGCCCCTCACCCAAAAACAAAACATAAAGATAAAAAGAAAATATAAAAAACTATACATAAGAAAAAGAAAATATAAGGTGGTGGATATTAAGTAAGAACATAGACAAGATAGGGTTACTAACTAGGAAAAGAGGAGGAGGATAATGCTGGAAGCTAAACGTGTTAGTACTATTGACCAAGATAACGTATACAGAACGGGATTTGAGAGGAATGATTACTCAAGTTCAATGGTAGCCTAAGTTCATAAACTAGTCATTTGAATTACACTTCTTTCCAAGTTTATTTCTTTGTGTCAATGTTTTGTAGTGGTTAAAAGATTGAGTTGGAAGGATCATTTTGAATCTCAAATCTACCACCTACTCATTTTCAGTTTGTAAGCCTCCATCAGCCTCAGCTCTCTGCAAAAATGATGATGCCAGTACTTATGCCATGGCATCGTGAGAGTTAAAAGATAAGACACATTTTGATTGCCTGAAGGCTGAATACCTTCCAGTTGCTATTACTGCTGTGCTATGGCCTGTTAAATGTTCACTGAGTACAGGGTCTCTAATTGCTTCAATTTAGTGTAACCCTGGGCCTATCTAGTGACCAACACACAGTAATCTGCCAAGAAGTAATTGTTGTATTGAGCTGAATTGAAATGGCAGAATATCAAATCATCAAAGGAAATTTCTGGAAAAAATGAAAGACTCACGTGTGTGTTTAATGTATATCTTTGGTAAGCAAGTCCCCAGTGAAGGTTAGAGCTGCCTATCTGGGATAAAGGTCAGGAAACAGGCAAACAGTACTTAGAAAACTGGGAGGTAACTTCAATGGGAAAGCAAGCACAATGGTCCAGGAGAAGTCTTCTAACAAGGAGTCTTCATAAGCACGGTATCTTACAAGAGGAAGTTGATGAGCTGAAATGTTTCCTTCTTATTTCAAGGTTTCACCTATATATCCGATCAGAGATCTTCTATTAACATAGGCAAAACAAGAAAATTTAGGCATAAACTTTATAAATAGAATCATATACCAGCCAAGAATAGAAACCTAGTCTGATATAGTGTTCAGTTGACATCATGATTCTTACTTTATTTTTCATTCGGTCATTAAAATTTTTTCTGAATGTAAGCCATATTCATCTTTATATATAAACATAAACATTTTAAATGATTGCTTTTGCCTCATTAAACTAAACTGGTCTGACAGAGACATCAAATAATTATATTTATTATTAACAGAGTGCAAAGAAAGTATAAATCAACCAGATGAAGCATAACTTTAACGAGAATTTAATTTGGGGCACTAGATTTAGAGTTCTGGGGTTAATTCCCACCTGACTATGGGATGGTTTAGTATAGATATGCATAGGAAGGTTAGTAGTATAGAAATTTATTTTTAATGACAAGTAAAAGGGGAACTTTTTAAAATTAAATTTTATTTTTAAAAATAGTACAATATTTTTGTTTTATACTGCAGTGTTGCTACACCACACCTACCACCACAGTGCCAGAATCTCTCCCCATTCAGTCAAAAATCCCCTCCTCCCACCCTGTATCCACAGAGGAAATTTTCTTTACCATCAGATAAACCACCAAATGTCAAACAGTTTTGTTTCTAAGAGTCCTCTCAAACTTTGGCAGTACACTCTGACCCACTCAGTGACAGTGGCTGCAAATTATACATATATTGTTCATAGCAAAAGGGTGCCAGGCAGGGGCTGGAGTAATATCACAGTGAGTAGGGTGTTTGCCTTGTACGCGACCTCCCTGGGTTCGATTCCCAGCATCCCATATGGTCCCCTGAGCAACGCCAGGAGTAACTCCTGAGTGCAGAGCCAGGAGCAACCCCTGAGCATCGCCAGATGTGACCCAAAAGAGGAAAAAAAGGGGGGGATGCCAGGTAGAGAAGGAAGGGGTCCCTAAAGAAAAGGGAGGGACCCTTTTCTCACCAGCACCAGTGATGACTAAACAGCTGTCTTGCTCTGTATCCTCTGATCTTCATTGTCTTTTCATCAGGAAAGCAAACATTCCCAAAAGCACTCAAGACCTAGTTTTTGCATATAGAAGATGTCTCTTTCCCAGCACTAGATGAATTTGAAAGCTTGAGAGACAGATTGGAAAAGCAAAGGCACATACAGACATCTTGGAGTTCCTGGGCCTCCCTCGCCCTCTCTGTCTGTCTGCTCCCAAAGTATCTGTTATTTATACAGTAAGTGGTGGTTTCTCAGAGACTTTGGAGCTGCCTGAGACCATAAAGGACTATCCGCTCCATGCCCTTCAGGTCTGAGTGGCCTCTCCTGAAACACAAGCACTGCTGCTGTGCTTTCTGCTCAGTTCCGGGGGTTGTTGTAGCTGTTCCCTGCCTCCCGGAAACTCAGCTTGGAGAAGGGCCAGGGTACTGCTTGCCAGTGATACATGGTACAGTTCTGCTCATTTTCAAAGAGTCAACACCCACTGCTTTGCATGCTCCAGTTACTTCCCAACTAGGAGCAAAAGATAGAAACAGCCTTGGTACTTCATTGTTGTCCATCAGGATTAAACCCATGTGATGCTGTCTTTTCCCACCCTTGTTTTGAGTTACTCAGGGAGCTCTAACTAGAATCTTATATCCAAATACAATGGAAAAGGAAAATATTTCTCTGCTCTTGTTTACATAATGGCCTATAGTTTGTGTTCGAATGAGTTTGGCATATTATGAAGCCTAGCATAACCACCCAGCCAGAAAATCATGGCTGATATAAATCAGGCAGCTTACATGTAAAACAGATTTTTTAAAATCTGCTTTGGGTTCTCAAGTGCACAATGGATAAGCCACCAGGAGTTTGGAAATTTAAAAACAGAGAGAAATTATTTAGAAAGTATTCATTGGAAAATAAATCTCAAGAGCAATGAATCTAATCCATCGCGGAGAGAATGTGAAATAGATCTGAAAAGAAGACAATTTCTGTGAGTCCCCAGGCCATAAGAAATACCTGGGAGTAGTATTTTTTTAATATATATATTTTTTATAGCCAGGAGACAGCTTAAGCTCAGAACGCACACCTGGCAGGTACAAGGTTCTGAATTTCGTCCCTGGCACCACCGAGACCCCCAACACTGCTGGGCTTATCCCAAGTGACTCTCAGCTGACCTAAACAACAGTTGGAGCAACACAAAAAATGTCCCATATTTAAAAGAAAAAAAGTACCTGGAAATATAGATTTAGAAACCTTGTCTTCTCTCTCCCTCCTTAGCCCGAACAATCCCGCCCTATGGGGGCAAACTGACCCACAAATAGGTCAAAAGAAAATTAAATCATTGTAAGCACGATACAAACAGAATGAGCAACAAAAGAACTTGGAGATTAGGGGACCAGAGAGATAATACAGGGATTAAGGCACATGCCCTTCATGTGGCCGTTCCCACTTTGATTCCTAGCACCCCAGAGCACCCCTGGGTGGGTGCAGACCTGGACACCCTACATCCTCAGGTCTAACATCAAAGCCCCTGCCTGGTTGGTCAAAAATCACCAGTGGCCTCGGGACAACTGATAACAGTTTGGGAGTTCTCAATTGGGACCCCAACCCCACCCCTATCACCCATCTCCCCAACATACAGGAAAGGAGACTTCTAGAGAAATGTTAAGGGATTAGTTTTGTTTTTTCTGAAAAGGGAGAAACAGGCCCAATAACTTGGGAAACTTCTGCTCTATAGAAATGAAATTTTCCTCTTTCAGGTAGCTTTCAATCCTCAACCTCACCCCTGAGTGTGTTTATTGGGGGGTGGGGGAAGTGTTGGGGTGTGGCTCTTAACGTGATGTTTGGGCAACCTTTACACCATGTTGCACACCTTCACTTTGTGCCCACAGAGAAAATAGTAAACTCCTTTCTCCAAACTTCTAAGATCATTTTATCATGATCTTTTCTCCTAATTTTATCTTCAGAATCCCCATTCTCAGGTCCCCTCTGCTCCCCCTTTGCCCAGCATAAATTTTCCTTCCTCTGAAGTAGTAAGGAGAGGCATTTGAAAACCCTGAGCGAGGGCCAGCTTGACCATGCACCCAGTGCGTGACCACAGTAAGTCACGCCACAGATTTGTGAATTCAACCGGATTTATTGTGCTCAAAGTGTGGGGGCCAGACCTGGACTTTAAGCTGGGAATAAAGTACAGTACAAAGTACTTGTCCTTGCCAGACCTTTTTTTTTAAAAAAAATTGGAGGATGGAAGGCAGAAAAAATGCTGAATAAATGTCACAAGGAGGGGCTGGAGAGATAGCACAGTGAGTAAGACACTTGCCTTGCACCCCATTGACCTGGGTTCTATCCCAAGCATCCCATATGGTCCCCGAGCACCATCAGCAATGAGAAGAGTCAAGAGTAACCCCAAGCATCTCAGGTGTGCCCCTACAAAATTAGTTAATCAATTAATTATTTACTTAATTAATTAATGCCCCAATGAAAAGTGGGGCCAGAAGAGGATGCAAAGCTTCTGTGAAGGCTATTGAAGGTTCATTGGTGCAACGGCGAATTGTTGGTATGTAAAATAGGATTAATAAAGGACAGCATTACTTTTACTATTGCAGTCAGCAAAAATGCCACCTTTTACAAGACTCTCACAATTGCTTCTACCCACCTCATGGCCAGCACCTTCTCACCACTTTGTTACTTGCCCATTATATTAGCATTTAGCATACTGTATGACTTCACTTCCTCATTCTTTTCTTATGTTCTTGTTTAATATTAGAAAGTAAACTTGTTGGGGCTGGAGCGATAGCACAGCGGGTAGGGCGTTTGCCTTGCACGCGGCCGACCCGGGTTTGATCCCCGGCATTTCATATGGTCCCCCAAGCACCGCCAGGAGTAATTCCTGAGTGCAAAGCCAGGAGTAACCCCTGAGCATCGCTGGGTGTGACCCAAAAAGCAAAAAAAAAAAAAAAGAAAGTAAACTTGTTGAGAAAGTGACTATGCCTTCTTCTTGAGTCCTCAGAATCTAACAGTTTTAACTGGAATCCAGAGTAGGCAGATACCAAAAAGTCTCTAAATATTTGCTCATTAAGTGAATGAATGTATGAATGAGCTTAAGTTCTATTTGCTCCAAGAAGTTTTGTGAGTTATTCTAAGCTCTATATACACTTGTAATTTCTACCCACCAGTCATATCACAGAGCAACACTATTTTGTACACAAAATTTCATCTTCTTTTTTTATATTTGTATCTGTTTCCAACTATGCCCTAAAACCTGTACTAAAGATCGTATAGTGGATAAGATGCTTGCCTTGCACGTAGGCCAACCCAGATTCAATCCCCAGCATCACATATGGTCCTCTGAGCACTGCCAGGAGCTGTCTGTGAATATAGAGCCAGGAGTAATCACAGAGAAGGGCCCATATTTAGTGCTGGGGGTCAAACTAGCTACATACCTTAACCCCTGTACCGTGCAAACTTCCCTATTAAAATCCTTTGCAGGTACTGCAAACCACAGTGTCAAAAAGAAAATCAGGGAGAGTGACAGAGAGAGAGAGAGAGAGAGAGAGAGAGAGTGTCCACCATAAAGGTATGCTGTGAGGGCAGAGGCAGGAGGAGGCAGTCAGGAGGGAAATTGGGGACATTGGTGGTGGGAAATGTGCACTGGTGAAGGGATGGGTGTTGGAACATTGTATGACTGAGACTGGATTATGAACAACTTTGTAACTGTGTATCTCATGGTGATTCAATAAAAAGCTTTAAAAAAGAAGAAAAAAATCCTTTGCAGTATTCTGCCTTTTGATTTTACCTGGGGTCCTGCACTCCAGGTTTCTGCAGACTGAAATTGTGGTGATCTCACCAGAGCTTGAGAATCTCTGCCGGCCACAGGAGCCCATAGAGCCACTACTCATCTCTTTTACTGCTCACCTGATCGGGTCAAGCCCACCCAGGAGTTTTATTCTCATTCAGTTAACTTAAATTCATTATATCTGGAAATACCTTACATGTGAATAATGTCTTTTTCTTTTAATTTTTTTATTGGATCACTGTGAGATGGACCCGTACAAAGCAGTTCATGATTTGATTTTAGTCATACAATATTCCAACACCCATCCCCCTACTGGGGTACATTTCCCAGCACCAGTGTCCCCAGGTTCCCTCCCATAATCCCCCAACCCCCAGTCCCTGCCTTGCTTCTACGGCAGGCGCTTTTCTTAATAGCTGGGAATGATCACTCTGGACAAGATATGAAGGTTAAAGGTAGGTAAAGGGATATTCTTGATAGCCTTTCAGTATCAATATTGCAAACCACAATACCCAAAAGGAGAGAGACAGAGAGGGACAGAGAGACAGAGAGAGACAAAAAGAGAGACAGATACAGAGAGAGACAGAGAGAATAATGTCTTTTGTCACAAAATGGAGGTAATAATGGGAGTAATGACCTATTGTATTCACAAGTGTCGTTCCCACTTGAGAGGAGATGATTGTATAGCTTGTGTCCATCAACCAACAGCTAAAATATTGGAGATTCTCATAGAACAGTGGCTAGCATGAGATGGTGCTGGGTAAATGAGGCTCAGAAGGGCCCAGTAACGTCTGTTCATGTCCCTGAAGTATTCTGACCTTTAGTAAGCCTCAGCAAACTGAGATGGCAAACCCCCAAATTACTCAGAAAGATAACATCACAATTATTAGTGTGGCTAGAATTAGCAAAATCTTTTAATGATGGAAAATTTCAGTGTTGTTGCAAAAAACTAAACTATAAAACTTCCAGCATGAAAATATTTTGGGTTTAAAATCATTGTACTATTTAATAGGTTAGCCTACTTGAATAAGAAGTTAACACTATAATTTCCAGTTAAAATGAGTTAACAAAACATCATTTAAAGCTTGTGGGTTGAAATTTTGCTTGAGACATTTAAGAGAATCTACAGTTTATCAAATTTACAAATTGAATTACTAGATTTGTAAGAATTGAGTTCCTGGGAAGCATTTTAAGACACATGACTGATATACTTAAAAAGGAAACAAAAGTTAGTTATGGCAATCTGGTTAAATATTCAAGGAATTCAGCTAAGCTGTAAAATTTTTTTCAAAGAATAAAATTTGCTAGACTTATGAATCCATTATGAAATTTATAAACTTATGAAAAACAAGGATTTTAAATAAGTTGAATATATATCTTTTGCTAAAAATAGCATTGAATAACTCTTTTATAGACAAAAACATTAGCATCAAGAGTATACAATAATAGTCAATGAGTCTCAGCTCTTGCTTATGTCACTTTTGTGGAGATAATACCTCCTAGCCTCAGTGCCTACACTAAAAGTAAGTATTATGATATTAATGCACATGGCTGTACTGAGTAAATAAGATAGCTTAAAATAGGAGGCGGGGGGAAGAATCAATGAGAGAGGTCAGGGAAGAAGAGGAAGAGTCTGGGCGGAAGGAAATACAGATAGATTCTGAAAGGCCCCGAGTGACGCAGAAAATAAGTCTGAAGAGGTGCTAATCAAACAATAGAGGAATGTACACCAAAAAATGATGAGGTGAAAAGTAACCAAAAAATTGGTTAGGGCATGGGCTTGAGCGATAGCACAGTGGGTAGGGTGTTTGCCTTGCACGCAGCCGACCCAGATTCGATCCCCAGCATCCCATATGGTCCCCTGAGCACCGCCATGAGTAATTCCTGAGTGCAAAGCCAGGAGTAACCCCTGTGCATCGCCAGGTATGACCCAAAAAGCAAAAAGAAAAAAAAAACTGGTTAGGGCAGGTAGTTGATACCTGTTGAATACTCAATTATAAGACTATAAAGAAAAAAAAAATTGGCTTTTTCCACTCAGGAAAAGCCCAGGTTCTCTTGTGAAATGTATTTCTTTCTTTCTCTCTCCTCACATCTCCCTCTAAATAAACTTTTTAATTCAATAAAAAAAAGTTGTCTTTCAAAAAAGTCTTTTCTTTCACACATACAAAAAAAAATAAATAAAACTTGTTTTCCAAATATGAGGACAGAGACTTTGTTCCTTAGCACTCCCATGTCATGAACATTTTTAAAGTCCAATTTATTACCCTTTCTGGCACAGTGCTCAGAAGATCAATTGAATGTTAAAGTGGTGCAGCCTCCCATGCAGAACCCTAGGAGAGGTGAACTCTAAATCTTCACCCAAAAAAAGCAGCCAAAGGAAAAGAACACCGTGAGCAAAACGATATGCCATTTCAATGTTAAAACGACGCGTAGAGGACAGAAAGCAAATATCAGCTCCAAGAACTTTGTGCAACCAAGTGTTTGTCTGCCAATATCCAGGGCCAGATTACTGGAATGGGATTCAAAACACTAGGGGAAAGGAGAAATTAGTATTCCTGCTAGGCTTCTAGTTGCCCCGTGCAATGTTGGTTTTTGTGTCAGAATGAGCAGAGGAATGCAATTCTGTCTGGGCAGAGGGCAGACAGAAAGCAAGTCCAGAAGAGAGGGGACCCAACCATTTTGCATGACTTAGGATGTCTTGTGGTTCATATAGACCAATCCATTTCCTCCAGGTTACTATATTTGGGTGCTGAACTGATGTTTCAAAGACAGCAGGGCAGAACTAGCAAGATAGTACAGGGATTAAGGCTCTTGCCTTGCACATGGTCAACTCTGGTTTGATGGTTAGCGCCACATATGGTCCTCTGAGCACCGCCAGAGTGATTCCTGAGAGGCCCGAGAAGAGCAATCAAAATAAGTAAAGGGCAGAAAGGGATATGTGTGGGGTGGGGGGGGAAGGAGAGACTGAGAGGGAGGTGGAAAGGAGAATGGAGAAATAGAGCTCTGGAATAAACTAATGCTGCAAAGGACTGTGAGATAAGACCCAGTCATAGAGGAAACAAACTTGAATAAATGACATTCAAACACAGAGAGACCTTCCTTTAAAAACTGGTGAAATAAGACATGTGAGGGAAGACTCTGGGAAAATAAAGGAACCAGAAGGAGAAAAGAGAGAATGGAAGATAACACAGGGCAACTTATCAACTTAGTCAATATTTATTCTGTGCCCACAGGGAACATAACAACCTACTGGAACTTAAGTGGAAATAAATTTAATTTTGTCCTGTTCTGAAGGGTGGGGAAGTTCAAGTCTGTGGAACTGCCTCAGGGACAAGGAGAGTTTTGGCAAGTCTACACGGGGCTCTGCCTCCAGCAGATTGGCTTCAATCCCATGTCTCCTTGGACTGACCTGAACCCCTCTCCTCCTCCCCAAATCCTTGGAGGAAAAACAAACAGTTAACAAGGTAACCCTTGGGTACCTTACTTATTTCACCTGCTATCAGGACTGAAGCAAGTGTGACTGGAGCCATAGAGATAGTAGAGCAGGTAGAGTTACACAGAGTCACCTTACACAGGTCCAATCTGGTTTCCATCCCTGGTACCTCATGTGGTCCCCCAGGATCTCCCAAGAGTGATTCCTAAGCTCAGAGCCAGGAGTGAACCCTGAGCACTGCCCCCTCAAAAGTAAAAATAAAACGTGTCATTTAATAGCAACAGTATCTTATTTAAATACCAACATGTGAATTTTAGGTATTTAAAATAGAGAAATGTTTAAAATATGAGTCAGAGACCCTTTTCAACTGATTCTCCCCATCCATGTCCTTACATATATGTGCAGTGTTTTAAAAACAAGCTTCTTTTATTTGAAAATTTTGAGACTATAAACTATTTCTTCAACTATGAGAGTACACAGACACATATCTGATCAAAATGTGTCCTAAGGAGAAATGTTGCCTGCCACATCTGACTCACAGTGTCCATAAATATAAAAATAAACCAGCAATCTAGAAGAAATACAACTGTTTCCTGGCAGTGGGTTCCATGACATAGACTGCGAGGCAAAGTCACAATCATCAAAACTTATTACACTTCACCAGTCAACCCATAACCATTCAAATCAACACATTTGATAAATGTAAAAGAAGAAAGAGGCCTTTGGCAGGAAAATTGTGATGTGAGGGGGAGATAGTAGCTTGTCTCTATTCTTTCAATATTTTTCTGGGATTGTTTTCAGAGTGTAAAACAGAAGATACTTATAAAGTGATAATTGTAATTAATTTATCATATATAAAAGTGTGAACTAGTTAAGGAAACTGTGGGGAAACTAGGATGAATAAACTGTCTCTCTCAGACCCAAAAGATCATAAGTGAATGGTTATAGCCAATCTAATTAGCTTCAGGTCCTTTTGGACTGCAAGTAATAATAACACCCCGACCACCAGATGTCTTCAGGGTTACAAATATAGTACACATCTCTGACTTTAAAGGGAATAGCAGCAATATTAAATTTGATAGGATCCCAACAACAGCCTCCTCCGTGACTGAAACAGTAAACCCAGCACAACCATCCCCAGACCCAGTGACCTGAATTTATATGTAACATTGTATTCCCTGCCCCTTAGACGTATATGCTATCTGATTGGTTGTACCCTATGTAAATGAGGACTGCTGGGGCTGGTCAAACAAACCATTTATGTAAATGAGGACCAATCACCAATCAGAGGTCTTGGTTATCTGGCCTCACCCTCCTCACCTCCTACCTAGAGCTCTTGAACTCCAGGAAGGTGGTACATGACAATGGGGATCAGGCACTCTAGGCATCCCAGACTTCTAAACTTGATGAAGGATCACGTGCTACAAGTGTGAGGTAGAGCATGAGAGAAACCGCATTGGAAGAATCTAATAACACAGTCTGGGACAGTGAGGATCTCAGTGGCACCCATAATTCTCAGTGTTATTTGTAATTCTTTGGACCAGTGAACCCCAACAGTCTGAGATGAGGTGCTCCCTAGGATGTCAGTCTAACTCCATGGTATGGCAATTTCCAACAGACAACAACCTGAATTTCTACAATTGGCAAAACTGACCTAAAACACTTCAGTTGATTTTGTAAAAATAAATAAAAAGAAAAATAAATAAAAAGATCATTTATATACACCCGTGTCTGTGAATTGAATGTCAAACTTGTCATACTAACTGACATCCCCTAGAGCTGGCACCAAGTGATTCTCAGAAACCATATTTAATTCTTTCAAATGTCAGCTCTCCCATTTATAAAATAGAAATAAAAGTAGAACTTAATTCATAAATTACTATAAGGAGGAGGGATTAAGCATATGCAAGTGTTCCATGCCCAGAACCTAACAATTGTTCAGTAATAGAGGCTATTTTTATTTCACTTGAAATATGAGTCTTCAGACGTGAGATAGAAAGCTTTCAGCCTTTGCACAAGCATAACCATTGCAAAGAAGGAAACATCATCCGTTATGCACACTGTTTGCAAGATAAA